>NC_066539.1:11991240-12201240 GCF_024679095.1 Eriocheir sinensis
ATGGTGGGAGGGAAAAGGAAGGAAGCAAAGAAGAAAGGAAGGTGAAAAAGAAAGGAGGAAGGAAAATACAGGTGGGAGGAAAGAAAGGAAGGAAGGAATAGGAAAGAAAAGAAAAGGCGGGAGAGAGAAGGGGAAAATGGTACGAAGGGAAAAGGAAGGAAGGTGAGAAGAAGGGAGAAGAGAGAAAACAGTGGGAGATAAAGAAAAGTAAGGAATGAAGGAGAAAAAGGAAAGGGAGAAGAATTAGGGAGTAGCTGTCTTAACACTTTTTTTCCCCCTCACTTCTTTCCCTCCCTTTTTTCCCCCTCTGCCGTCCGTCCTTCCTTCCTTCCCCCTTTTCCTAATTCCCTCTTACATGTATTTTTTTCCCTTTTTTTTTCCTTTAGGCTTTTTTTCCCTCTTCTCGTCTCGTCACTGTATCGCTTTTTAGAAACGTCTTAATTTTTCTTACCTCCCCTCTTCCCTCCTCCTCCTCCTCCTCCTCCGCGTTCTTCACTTCCCCTCTTCGCTTCTACCATCTTCTAGTTTCCTCTCTCTCTCTCTCTCTCTCTCTCTCTCTCTCTCTCTCTCTCTCTCTCTCTCTCTCTCTCTCTCTCTCTCTCTCTCTCTCGTGCTGTTACTAAGCATACTAAGCCAAGTGTTCCCAGATGGTATTTTCTCTCTCTCTCTCTCTCTCTCTCTCTCTCTCTCTCTCTCTCTCTCTCTCTCTCTCTCTCTCTCTGTGTCTATTTTTCACATTTTCCTTCATTTTTATCTTCTTATTTTTCTGCCTCATATTCTATTTACATTCTTTTTTCGTTTTCCTTTTTATTCTTTCTTATTTTTCCTTTCTTTTATTTTCCTCTCCCGTGCCTCGCGTTGTCACGGGAACTTATTTTCATCTTTTTATGTCGAGGCGTATTTTTAAAAGTTCCTTCACTACTTTCTCCTTTTCTCTTTTGACGCTCTCCTATTTTCCTTCTCTCTCTCTCTCTCTCTCTCTCTCTCTCTCTCGTGCCATGGTATCATCTCTCCGCTCATTGTGTATCATAACTTTCTCCTCCTTGCTCATCCTCCTCTTCTTTTTTGAGAGTTAGTCACGTGAAATATATACTTTGCTACTTTCTCTCTCTCTCTCTCTCTCTCTCTCTCTCTCTCTCTCGCTCGTATTGATTTATTCTGAATGTATAAATTTCGTCTATATAATAACTAATAATAATGATAGTAATAATATTTTTGTCTCTTTTTCAGGTGTGTGTCGAAGGGTCGATAATGGGTCATAAGTTCCGACAGGTTTGTTCCCTTTTATTTATTATTTTTTTTATTGGGTGTCACTTCACTAGTTTTCTTCTATATCTCCTTCCTTGCCTCCCTCCGCTCCTTTCCCTTCTTTCCTCCCACGTCCTTTCCACCTCGCTGCTTCAATTTCTCTTTCCTCTTCTCCAACTTTTACTTTCTTATCTACCTTTCTTTCTACCTCTCTTTTTTTTTTATCTCCCTTTCGCCCTTCCCTTCTTCCTTTTCTCCTGTTCTTTCCACCTCCCTGCCTTCAATCTTCTCAACTTTCTTTTTTTTCTTTCTACCTTTCTCCCTCCTATCCCTCTCTTATTCCTTTTCCTTCTTACCTCCCCTTCCTCCTTCCCTTCTTCCTTCCCTTCTCCATCTTCAAACCTTTTTCTTGCTCTCCATACTCCCCTCACTCCCTCTCTCCATATCCCTTCCCTCTTCCCTTCCCTTCTTCCGGGCGGCGTCGTGACAAACTACCAATCAGGCAAATGAGTCTGTTATCGGCCCGGGCGGAAGGACGGTCCTCCACCCCTTATCAATCTTATCTATCGCCTGTTTTATTATCAGAATGTGTGCATATTTTTTCTCCTTATCGCTTAGTGGGTAGGAAGGGAGGGGTAGGGGAGTAGGTTGGTGGGTAGGTATGTCCTGCTTGTGTGTGTGTGTGTGTGTGTGTGTGTGTGTGTGTGTGTGTGTAACCTAGATTCCGGCGGCATTCCTGGCGTGTGATATTTTGAGTGCTTTGGTGTAGCTGTTTGGTGTTGAGGAGGTGGTGATGCAAGGTGGTGGTGGTGGTGGTGGGTGATGTAATGAGAGCTTTTAGTGGTGGTGGTGGTGATGTTTGGAGTGGAGGTGATGGCAGAGAGACTTATGTGTATGTTTGCGTTTTTTTTTTTTTTTTTTTTTTTTATAAATGGGAGGAAGGGAGATGGAGGTGGTGGGGTGGATGGAGGTGGAGAGAGAAGGGAGGGAAAGGCAGGTAAGAAATGTCTCTGAAAGGGGATCCCGCAGTAGGGGGTGGAAGAGGGAAACGGAGGGAGGAAAGAGGAGGAGGAGAAGAAGGAGAGGAGAGAGAAGAGGAGATATATCGGGCGAGGGAAGGGAGGGAAGGTGAGGTATTTGGACCAAGGCTTGATATCCAACTTAGTATCTCTCGTCGTTGGATAGTTTGAAGTTTTCGTCATTTTTTCCTCCTCTCCTCCTCGTTTACTTCTTATTCGCGTTAACTTCAGTCTTGATTCGCCTTTTCTATCTGTTTGTCTCTTTTCCTCTTCTTTCATTTCGTTACCATGTTCTAGTTTGGAGTTTTCGTCATTTTTTCCTCCTCTTCTCCTCCTCTTTTACTTCCTATTCACTTCAAATTTAGTCTTGATTCTCCTTTTCTATCTGTTTTGTTCTCTCTCTTGTTTCATCTCGTTACCATGTTCCAGTTCGGAGTTTTCCCCACTTTCCTCCTCCTCCTCCTCCTCTTCCTCCTTTTCCTTTAATTCTCCTTCGTTCTTTTTTTCCGTTTATATTTACTTGTTTTATTTTGTTGCCATATTCTCCTTGCTGTAGTCTTGATTCGCCTCTCCTATCCATCCGTTCATCTTCTTTTTCTTGTTTATTCTTATTTTGTTATCCTGTTATCTTTCTTTCCCTTTTTCTTTTATTTTCATTTTTTCCTTATTTTGTTTAGTCCAAGGTTGCATCGTTCGTTACTATTTGGTCACACTCACAAAAACCACCTTTATCATACTCTCTTAACTTCACTATTTTCTTCTCATCTTGCGGTAAGGTTACATAATCCACACCGCAATTTAGTTCCTCTTTTCCTCCTCCTCTTCCATCTCCAGCTCCACCACTCTCTCTCTCTCTCTCTCTCTCTCTCTCTCTCTCTCTCTCTCTCTCTCTCTCTCTTACGTATACCTGGACGCGGCAAGGTTAGGCAGCCGGCAGGTTAAGTGGCGTACTCGGGAAGGTCACGTTATACAGATTGGCGCACATTATGCATACAACATGTGGCGAGGTCCGCAGGTGGTGTATGATGAGGGTGATCGCGGTCCATTTTGGTGCGAGGCCCGACCAGGACACAGCACCCACCCCCTCCATCCCACACCACCCCAATTCCAACCCCGAGGTACTTCCCTCTTCCCCACACACTATCCAAGGACACAACAACAAAGCGGGGAGTCGGTGGTGGTGGTGACAGTCCGTAACGTCCGTGTGTGTGTGTGTGTGTGTGTGTGTGTGTGTGTGTGTGTGTGTGTGTGTGTGTTTCAGAGAGAGAGAGAGAGAGGTATAGTACGTTTCTACCTGAGTGCTACCTGCAATTTGGGTCGTTTTAAAGTACTAGAAAACCTGATATTAAGAAAAGGAATGTGTAGAGTGAATGTTTGAAGTTGAGTTTGGTGTCTGTTGCTAAAGTTGAACTCCCCCCCCTACACACACACACTCACATGCAGGCGGCCACCACGCCTCCTTTTATGCCACTTTGTTTTGCTGTTAACTCGGACCTTATTAACTGCATCGGGTAATAAAGATGTGACCGAACTCCCGCCGCTCAGGGATAACAGCCTCAAACAGCTACTTAACCTCACCCACCTACTTATCTAGCCTGTACCTACCCGCTACTTACCTACTTACCTGCCTGCCTCGCCTCACTACCTACCTACCTAACGTGCCCTGGTCTCCGTTCGTCCGTTCGTCCTACCCCAAGGTTAAGTTTTGTACCTGCTCTGTTTTAGGAAGCGAACCCAACCCTACCCGGAGATGTATAGTGTTGTGTAGTGTGTGTGTGTGTGTGTGTGTGTGTGTGTGTGTGTGTGTGTGTGTGTGTGTGTGTGTGTGTGTGTGTTCTAGTTTTATGTGAAGGGACAGGAAGTGGTGGTTGAGTCACGCTTGCTATTGTCCTGTTTCTATTTTTCAGTGTTTAGAGAATAATGTTGATACGTACATACTTATGCCTTCCGTCCTTCCGTGTTTGGCGTGTGTGTGTGTGTGTGTGTGTGTGTGTGTGTGTGTGTGTGTGTGTGTGTGTAAAATTCATTAATAAAGGTGGAGTGGTGGTGGTGGTGGTGGTGGTGGAGATGGTGTTGAACTTATCGCTTGTTGACTCACGGCCACAAGTGGGTTCCCGCGGTCCTTATTTACATCACCTGGTTTTCGTGTGTGTGTGTGTGTGTGCCCTATGGCGTCAAGACCTCTGACGTGGGTGCTTAGTAAACAGGTACAGGTTTATGGTACACACACACACACACACACACACCCATGTTTCTGCTGCTGCTGTTACCGTGGCCCTTTTGTGTGTGTGTGTGTGTGTGTGTGTGTGTGTGTTTGTTTGTTTGTTGTTTTCCTCCTTACTTATTAATATGCTTCCTGGTTTACTTAATGAGCTGATTGCGTTGATATATCCCCCCTCCCCCCTTCTCTCTCTCTCTCTCTCTCTCTCTCTCTCTCTCTCTCTCTCTCTCTCTCTCTCTCTCTCTCTCTCTCTCTCTCTCTCTCTCTCTCTCTCTCTCTCTCTCTCTCTCTCTCTCTCATTATATACCACCTCTCCCAAAGTAAAAATTCCCCCACAAGATACATATTTATTCTCCTTTTACGCCGTTACTTTTAAGATTCCCTCCATCACTTCTGAAGCTATAGACCTCCTCTTCCCCTCCCACCCCCTTCTCCTCTTCTTCCTCCTCCAGCTGTTATAAAATAGGGTAAGCACGAGGAAGCGAACGGCTGCCAGTAAGCACCCTTCCGAGGCAATCAAGGGAAGGTGGGCGTGAGGGAAGGGACGTGAGGGAAGGTGCAGTGTGCCTCTTAAGGACGAGGTCATGAGGAAGAGGAGGAGGAGGAGGAGGAGGGGGAGGAGGAGGAAGAGGAAGCGAAGGTGAAAGAAGACGAGGACGATGAGTGGTAGTGGTGGTAGTAGTAGTGGTTGTAGGCTAATGCGGGTCTGTATGGTAATGTGTGTGTGTGTGTGTGTGTGTGTGTGTGTGTGTGTGTGTGTGTGTGTGTGTGTGTGTAGAGAAGAGGACCGTGTGTAGAGATAGAGGGGAGGAAGGAATGTTATGTAAAGGAGAGGTGGTGAGAAAGAAGGAAGAAGAGGAGGAGACATAAAGGAAAGGAAGAAGAGATAGAGGAAAGGATAATTATAGAGGAGGAATAGAGGGAGATAACTAGGGATAGAGTAATGGAGAGAAGGAGAGATGGAGGAGAAATGGAAAAAAATTAAGAGATATAGAAGTAAAGAAATGAAAAGATAGAGAAAAGAGGTGGGGAAGAGAGAGAAAGAGGGATGGAGGAAAGTAGAGATGGAGAGAAGGACACGAAGGGGGGGGGGTAACGTTATCTGGAGAAGCCTGAGTATAAAGGAAGCCTCGTCCCCTTTTACGGCTGCTCTCTCTCTCTCTCTCTCTCTCTCTCTCTCTCTCTCTCTCTCTCTCTCTCTCTCTCTCTCTCTCTCTCATTACCTATTCTTATTTTCCTTCCCATATCTTCTCTTCATTCATCTCACGTCTTCCTCTTCCTCCTCTTTTACCCATCACCATTTACCCTCATAATTACCCACCAGACAACAGACCTACCTTACCTTGGATTAGGGGAGGCTGGGTTGTGTAGTAGGGCAGGAGCGTCGTCAAGGAAGCTACTCCAGTCTCCTCTCCCTTCCCTCCCCTTCCCTTCCTTCCCCTTCCCTATGTGACAGCCACGGAGGGGAGGGCGAGGGGAAGAAAGGGGCGTGTGACAACTATGTGTAATTGTGCTGCAGGAGTCCTCGTACACCTGGATAATTGGGTAGGTGAGGCCATTCCGAATTGTCAATTAGGGGGCCTTCTACCGCCAGTACCTTTGCGACCTCCAGCCTCCTCCTCCTCCTCCTGCTCCTCCTGCTTTTCCTCCCTATCATCATCAGTTTTCTTCCTCTCCTCTCCTCTCTTCTCCTCTCCTCCTCCCCTATCATCATTATCATCATTTCAACTTTCCTCCTTTCCTCTCCTTTTTTTTTCTTTTCTGTTTTCTTTTTCTTCATCTTTACGTTGCTCCTTCCATCATCATCTCAACTTTTTTTCTCCTTCTTCTCTTCCCTCCTCCTTTTTCTCTCCTTCCTTCTTCCTCCTTCACGTTCCTCCTGCTATTAACCATTTCAGCTATTCGTTCATCCTCTCTCCTCTCTTGTCCTCCTTTCTCCATCTTTTCCTTCTTCATTTATTCTTTCATCTCCCTCTTCGTATTTTTTTTATCCTCATTTTTCTCCTTTTCTCCCTTCCTTCCCTCTTTTTTTTTCTTTCTCTCCTTCACGTTGCTCTGTTTTTTTCCTTCTCCCTTTCTTCCTTCCTGCTTCCTCCTTCCTCCCATTGCTCTTTTTACCCCTTTGATTCTTTATCCCTTCCGCCTTCCTCGTATATTTCCACGTATTTACATATTTCCTCTCTCTTCTTCCTCTTTCCTTTTTTTTCCTGCATTCTGTTCCTTTCTTCTTTCTTTTGTTTGTTAGATTCTGTTGTCATTCTATCAATTTTCCTTTTACTTACATTATTTTTTTCCTTGCTTCGTTTTTCTTTCACTAATTTCTTTTTTTCTTCATTCACTCATTCATCACCTTATTCACTCCCCATATTCGCTTTTCCCTTTCCATCCATTCCCTACCTCCTCTCCTTTTCCGCTTCACCGCCATCTCCTCCTCCTCCTCCTCCTCCTCCTCCTCCTCCTCTTCGTCCTCGTTAGCTCAATGGCGCACGTGTCCTTGTTAACGTTTCATGTGTTTGTGTGTTTGTTTGTTTGTTTGTTTTTGACGCATTACAAACGGGTTCAAGAAAGAGGGGAAGATGATACTGCCTCCCTTCTCTTGTTCTCTTTCTTTCCTTTTTTTTTTTACATGTTTTTTTTCTGTTGTTTCCCCTTTTTTTCCCTTTTCTATTCTACCTTATCTATCTTCTTTATTGTTTTCTTCCTCACACTCTTCTTTCCCTTCCCTTCTCTTGTTCTCTTTCCTTCTTCCTCTTTTCGTTCTTTCTCTTGCAATTTTTTTTTTTTTACTTCTGATTTACCTGTTTTTTTTTGTCTTGTTTCCCCCTTTTTCCTTTTTTTCTATTCTTCCTTCTCTTTTTCTTTATTGTTTTCTTCCTCACATTCTTCTTTTTCCCTCACGTTCCTTCCCTTCCTTCTTCCTCCCTCGGTCTTTCCCTCTCTTCCTCATTTCATTCTTATCCATATTAACCTTATTTCTTTCTGTCTCTCCTTCCCTCCCATTCCTCATTCATTCCCTCCTATTCCTTTCCCTTATTCCTTCCTATCTTCCTCTTCTCTCCCCTCCATTCCTCACTTTTCCCTCCTGTTCTCTCTCTTTATACCTCATCATATCTCTCCTGTGCACTCTTTCCTCTTCCTTCTGCTCTCCTCCCTTCTCTCCCTTCCCTCTCTCTCCCTCCTCTCCCCCCTTCCTTCTCTCCGGGCCCGTGTCGCTTGATGGCTAATTTCTCTCCTGGAGGCAAAGATGATGATGAAGGTGACAGGTTGAGCAGATGCATCCACCCTCACTCATCTTCTTCACCCCACCATCTTCTTTCCCTCATTTTTTTTTGTCTCACTTTCATTCCGTTTCCTGTTCTTCTTTTCCTTGTTTGTTTCCTTTCTTTTCTTGTTTTCACTTCTTCCTTCTGTTCTTTCTCGTCCTTTCTTTATCTAGCATCTACCATTCTCTTTTTTCATCTTTATCATGTCTTTTCTCCCTCCCCTCTCTTCTTTTTCTTTTATCATATCTTCTAGGTCATCACTTTACTCCCTTCTTTCCTTCTTCCTCTCTTCTTCTTCTTCCCTCTCTTCTCCTGTTGTTTCTTCCTCTCCTTTCACGTGACTTATTTTCCATCTTCTCTTTTCTTTCCCTTATTTTATTTTCTACTTTTCCTATTCTCTCTTTCTTCTTATTCCTTCTACGTTTACTTTATCTTGCATCTGCTGTTCTCTTCTCCTTTATCAATCCACTCTCTTTGTTTATTCCTATCTTCTTCCCTCTCTTCCTCCCTCCTTTCTTTACTCCTCTTCTGCTTTTTTTATTCTTCTTTTGTTTATTAGACGTCAACACTTATCAAGGTTACTTCTCCATTACACTCTTCTCTCCTCCTCCTCCTCCTCCTCCTTCTCCTCCTTCTCCTCCTCTCTTCCTTCTTCTTCTGTTCTTCATTCATCTTCGTTCTCCTTGCGTCAGGATTCATCAAGGTTACCACTTAATTAATTCTTCTCATTCTCTATCTTCATCTTCACCATCATCTTTTCCTTCTTCAGTTCCTCCTTGTCTTCGTCTTCCTGTTATACGTTTCTCTCTTCCTCCCTCTTCTCTTCCCTTCTTCCATTCATCATCATCATCATCTTTTTTCTGTTCTTATTTTCTTCTTTAGTTCCCCCTCTTCCTCTTTCCCTTCTCCTCTTCTCCTTTCTTCTATTTCTTCCTCATCTCGTTTTTCATCCATCCACTCCCGTCAAGGTTACTGGTTAACACTCCTCCTTCTTCCTCCTCTTCTTCCTCCTCCTTCTTCCTCCTCTTCTTCCTCCTCCTTCTTCCTCTTCCTTCTTCTCTAACTCAGATTACCTCCTCGTTCCCCACATTCCTACCTCTCCCTCTCTCCTCTCCCCTCTTCCTTCCCCTCTCTTCCTCCCTTTCTCCCTCCTTCTCCCCCTCGTTCACCCTTATTTTCATTACCTCTTTTTGCTCCCTACACTCCCTCCTCCTCCTTCTCCCATTTCTCGTTATTCATTCTCCCTCAAATTTCTCTCATTCTTTCTCTCTCCGTTTCCTCCTATTACCCTCCCGTTTTTCCTCCTCCTCCTCTTAATATTTCCCTCATCCTTCCTCCGTCACTCCCTTTCCTCCCTTCCTTTGCTCTTCATCCCTCTATCTTATACTTCCCTTTTCTTAATTTTATCTACTTTTCTCTTTTTTCCATTTTCATCTCTTCCATTCCCTCCTTCCCTCTCCCTCTTCCTTTCTTCCTTTCCTTCCCCTCCATCTATATTCTACCTCCTTAATTAACGTTTATTCCCTCTTCATCATATTTCTCTTCTCTTGCCTCTTTTCTTTCCCCTCTTGACCTCTTATTCCTTTTCCTTATTCTCTTTCTTTCTCCTCTTCCCCCCTTTCTCTTCTACCCTCCTCTGTCCCTCCAATCTCCCTTAACCTCACTCTTCTCTTCCTTTCTTCTCCCTTCCTCTCTTCTTTTCCTCTTCCTCTCCTCACTTCCTCCTTCTCTTCTTCCTCTCCTCTCCTTCAATCCTCCATCAACCTTCATCCGCCAGCCTGTAATCCAATTCCCTTCCTCTTTTCCTCTTCTCCCTTTCTTCCTCCTCTATTCTGTTCTCTTTTTTTCTCTTCCATCTCTTCGCTTCAACTTTTAACCTCAGTTTCCATTCATGCAAATCATTCCACTTGGATAATTTTCTCTTCTCCCTTTTGCTCCCTTCTTCTTTTCTCCCCTTCCTTCTCCCTTCTCTGTTCTTCTCTCCCTCCTTCCTCCACTTCCACTTCAGCAATTTTCTCTTCTTGTCCCGTTCTTCTCTTCTGACTTCTCCCTTATTTCTCCCTTCCTTCCTCTCCCTTCTCCCTTTCTTCCTTTTCCTTCTCCCTCCCCACTTATATTTAACACTAAACCATCTCTCTACCTACCTACCTTTCTTTTCTTCTCCCTCCTCCTCCTCTTCCTCCCTTCTCCCTTCCTCCCTTTCGTCATCTCCCTTCCTGCTATAACCCATTCCACTTCAACAGGTCTCTCCCTTCTTCTGTTTTTCTCTTCTCTTCTCCCTTCCTTCCTCCCTTCTCCCTCTTCCTCCTCCCTTCTTCCATCCCACGCCCACGCCCTTCCGTTGCGTTCCACTGCCTTTCTCGCCCTTCCTCCTCCTCCTCCTCCTCCTCCTCCTTCTTCTTCTTCTATGTCTAAGAGGATTGTGTTTTTTTGCTTTTTTTTGTGTCCCATTCACTTCCTCTTTTACGGTTTCTGATTATTTATTTACTTATTTATTTTTTCATAGAGAGAGAGAGAGAGAGAGAGCAGGTGACCATCGGAATATACTAACAGGTAAAAAAATAAAAAAAACAGACTCAGGCAAATATGAAAGATAATGACGTGAAATAAGAAGCGACATTGACAGAGGAGGAGGAGGAAGAAGAAGAAGAAGAGGAGGAGGAGGAGGAGGAGGAGGAGGAAATTCAATAAAACGAAGTGGGAAACGGAAGGGAAACAAAAAAGTGATAAACGAGAAAGAGGAGGAGGAGGAGGAGGAGGAGGGAGATAGAGAGAGGGAGGATCTTCAAGAGGAAAGGGAGGAAGAGGGGAAGGAGAGTGAGGAATGTGAAAGATGGGACATGATGGTGATGATGATGATGATGATGATGATGGGGGAAGAGGAAGAAGAGGAGGAGGAGGAGGAGGAGGAGGCGGGACCCATTGATGCCAAGAGAGGAATGTGTCGCTTAGTAAACAGAGAGAGAGAGAGAGAATATATATAACATTGTATCTAGATTTTCGTTTACTCTCTCTCTCTCTCTCTCTCTCTCTCTCTCTCTCTCTCTCTCTCTCTCCTTTCCTCTCCTCTCCTCTCCTCCTCCTCCTCCTCCTCCTCCTCCTCCTCCTCTTCTTCCTCCTCCTTCAGCCTTCAAACAGGATCCTATTTTTATATTGCATCATTAGACATGTGCAAATAGCCGTCGAGAGGAGAGCAGGGCGCCTCCTCCTCCTCCTCCTCCTCTTTCCCGGCACTCACCCGCGTTTCACAAGCCTTCGTCCTTCAGCGGATCACTCGGCTAGCGTTCTTAATACCTCTCTCTCCTTCTCTTCTTTGCTTCTTCTTTGCTTCGTTTTGCTTCATTTCCCTTTTCTATTTTCTCCTCACTTCCTTCGGTTTTCCTTCGTTTCTTCTATTCCCTTTCTTCATTCATGTCTTTTTTTTTTATCACAGCTAGCGTTCTGATACCTCCCTTTCCTTCCTTCCCCTCCCTTCTCCTTCGTTTCTTACTTGCCCTTCTCGTTTGCTTCTCTCCTATTCCCTTGCTTCTTCTACCTCCTTTTCATTCACCGTTGTGCTTCTTTTTCCTTCTCTTTCGCTTCTCTTCATAATCTGCTTCTTTTCCCTTCTCTCCTCCCATTCCCTCGCTTCTTTTCCCTTCTCTCCTATTCCCTTCTTTCATTCACATATCTTCCCTTCCCTTCTTTTCGGTTCTCCTCCTATTCCCTTCCTTTATTCATGCTTCGTCCTCGTTCTCTTTTTAACTCCTGTTTTTAGCTTCCCAACCTCTTTGTCCCTTCCCCCTCCTCCTCCTCCTCCTCCTTATCAGAGAGTAGCCCTCAATCAATTGGTATTTTTGTAGGAGAAGGGGATGTGAAGAGTCCGTCCGCCTTGTAGAGAGAGAGAGAGGAGAGGAGAGGAGAGGATGGAAGAGAAGGGGAGATGGGAAGGTGTTTGTTGAATGAATACGGAAGAAGAGAAGGAGGAGGAGGAGGAACAAGAGGAGGAAGAAAAACAAGCAGAAAACATTGAAGAAGCAAAAGAAGTGGAGGAGGAGGGGAGGAGGAGATGGATTAGGTAAGGGAAGATAAGCACCACCAGAAGGAGGAGGAGAAGGAGAAGAAGAACAAGAGGGAGGAGGAGGAGGAGGAGGAGGAGGAGACGAAGAAGGAAAGTATTAGAAGATAAAGATGAAGAAAAAAAAAGCTGTAGTCGAAATTGAAGTAGAAGAAGAACGAGGAGAACGGCGACTAGGAGGAGGAGGAGGAGGGAGGAGATCCATCAGAGGGCTGCAGATATCGCTTAATATCGCCAAATAGCAGAGGGGAGGAGGGCGGCGGCGGCGGCGCGGCACAACCGGTTATTACGAAGGGGAGAAGGAGGAGGAAGAGGAGGAGGAGACGGAGGCGAAGGGGAGCGAGGGAGATGAAAGGATGCTCAAGGGGAGATGAGACACTGGATGGATGCTGCTCCCGTTGGTGGTTGGTGTTGTCTGAGCTGGTGGTGAATGGAGGGTTGTGGTGATGGTGGTGGTGGTGGTGATGATGAGAGGGTGGTGATGGTGGTGGTGGTGGTGGTAGTGGTGAGAGGGTGATGATGATGGTGGTGGTGGTGGTGAGGCTTGTGAGACTGTTGTTGGTGGTGGCGATGGTGATGATGAAATGGTGATTCTTGGGAGTGAAAGTGGTGGTGAATAGGCGATGGTAGTGGTGGTGGTGGTGGTGGTGGTAAAATTATTCAGTATGTTGTCATAGTTTTAGTAGTGGTGTTGATGGTGGTGGTGGTGGTGATGATGAGAGGGTGGTGATGGTGGTGGTGGTGGTGGTAGTGGTGAGAGGGTGATGATGATGGTGGTGGTGGTGGTGGTGCTTGTTGTTGGTGGTGGCGATGGTGATGATGAAATGGTGATTCTTGGGAGTGAAAGTGGTGGTGAATAGGCGATGGTGGTGGTGGTGGTGGTGGTAAAATTATTCAGTATGTTGTCATAGTTTTAGTAGTGGTGTTGATGGTGGTGGTGGTGATGATGAAAGGCGAGAATTGTGATGGTGATGAAAGGCTTAAGTAGGTGGTGATAATGAGGCCAGTGGTGGTGGTGGTGGTGGTGGTGGTGGTGATGATGGTGGTGATGATGGTGGTGGTGAACCCGTAACCTTCTATTAAGACTTACGATAAGGTTCTATAACTGTAACGGAAACTGAGAGAGAGAGAGAGAGAGCCGAGTGAAACTAATAAAGCAAGTACCGTTCAGGCAATAAACTCAATTCTCTCTCTCTCTCTCTCTCTCTCTCTCTCTCTCTCTCTCTCTCTCTCTCTCTCTCTCTCTCTCGTCCTCTTTACTTCATTATTTGCATTTGTTCCTCTTATTCAGTTGTTAAGTCTCTTTAGGGGAGATAAAAGGGTGAGTCAGCTCCTCATCTCCCTCATCTCCCCGTGTGGGTGGTGGGAGAATGGAAGAGAAGAGGGAGAGAAGGGAGGGAAGACCAGGGAAGCGCATGAGTGAAGTGAGAGAAGGAGGGAAGGGTGGGAGGAGAAAGGAGAGAAGGAGGATTGGGAAGCGTGGAGGTGGGAGGTTAACGAAGAGAGAAAGATGAAGAGAAGGGAAGAGAAAGGAGAGGGGGAAGTGGGGATGTTTGGGAAGGTAATGGAAGAGAAAGAAAGAAAGGGAAGAAGAGAAAGAGGAGGAGGAGGAAGTGTAGGTGTGAAGTGGATAATATAAGGAGAAAGATGAAGAGAAAGCAGGAAATGGAAGAGAAATATGGAGATAGAAGGAAGCGTTAAAAGATAGAGGAAGAAAAGGAAGAAACAAACAGAAAAGCAAGGAAAGGAAAGGGAAGAGAAAGAAGAGAGATGTGAACCGTGGAATTGACAAGGCTAATGGAGAAAGAGAAAGACGAAGAGAAAGGAGAGGAAGAGGAAAAGGAGAAAGGGAAGAGAAGTGAGGAAGGAGGAGTATGTGGCCGTAGGAGAACCAGAAACAAAGGTATTGGTGTTAGTGTTTATGTATGGGTGAATGAATGTAGGTGGTGGTGGTGGTGGTGGTGATGATAGTGGTGATGAAGCTACACTATATTCCTCCATTCGTTGATAAAGTGACACGTATATTTCACATTAATTCGTGCTGATATGGTGTTACATGATATCACCACCACCACCACCACCACCACTATCTCTCTCTCTCTCTCTCTCTCTCTCTCTCTCTCTCTCTCTCTCTCTCTCTCTCTCTCTCTCTCTCTCTCTCTCTCTCTCTCTCTCTCTCTCATCACTTCATCTCTCTTTTTAACCTTCCCTCTTAACTTCATTACTCTCTCCTTCCTTCTCTCCTTTCTTTCCTCTCCTCGCTTTTTCTCTTCTTTCCTTCATCTCTCTCTTCTCAGTTTTTTCACTCTCTCCCTTCCCTTCCCGTCCCTTCTTTTTTTTCATTTCCACCTTCGTGTTCCCCTCATCGTCTGAATACTTCTTCTTCCATCTCCTCTTCATTCTCAGTTCTTAACCCTTCCCTTCCCTTCTCTACCTTCCTCTATCCTTCCTTTACTTCCCTTCCCTTCTCTACCTTCCTCTACCCTTCTTTCCTCCACTCCCTTCCCTTCCCTTCTCTTCTCTTCCTTCCTCTACCCTTCTTTCCTCCACTCCCTTCCCTTCCCTTCTCATCTATTCCTTCCTCCTCCTCCTCCTCCTCCTCCTCCGCCTCTTCCTTCCAGCTGATCACACTGCCGCCCACATCCCTTCCCACACCCACGACCTTTATGTTTCCTTCTGCGGCGACTTAGTGGGCGGTACGGGCGTGTGTGGGCGGGGTGGGGAGAAGGAGGAGGAGCAGGGTAGAGAGAAGAGGGAAGAGAAGGAAGTGAAGTGGGAAAGGAGTGTTGAGAAAGAGAAAAGGAAGATGGAAGGAGGAGAAGGTGGAGTGGGAGGAGAGTAAAGGAAGGAAGGAGCGTAAGGAGGAGGTAGGAGGGAAGAGAGGGGGAGGGGGGGGAGGGTATAGGATCCCCCTCAATTACGGATGTGGAGTTTTTTCGGTAATAGGATTGGGTGGTCCGGGGGCGTTTCCGAGGAGGAGGAGGAGGAAGAAGAAGAAGAAGAAGAAGAAGAAGAAGAAGAAGAAGAAGAAGAGGAGGAGGAAAGGAGGAAGGTTCAAGAGCAGGTCGATGAGTAGATGGGAAAGAAAATGGGAGGTGGAGGGAAAGGAGAAGAGAGAGAGAGAGAAAGTGGAGGAAAGAAAGGGAGAGATAGAGAGAGGTGGAATGGGAGACCTCAAGGACAGGTCGATGCGTAGATGAGGAAGAACATGGAGGAGGAAGAAGAAGAAGAGGTGGAGGAGGATGTAGTTTTAATGGTGGAAGAGGAGGAGGAGGAAGAGAAAAAAAGAAATGACGGAAGATGGAATAAATGAGAGAGAGAGAGAGAGAGAGAGAGAGATTGGCTACCTGTTGTCCTTTGGCATGAATATTTTTTTTTCCCTAACTTGAGGAAAATATTTACATTGGTATTTTTTTCCTTCGATTCCCGTCCCTTCATCTCTCTCTCTCTCTCTCTCTCTCTCTCTCTCTCTCTCTCTGAATGGTAACAGCAATGGAAAAGTAAAAGATTGAAAAAAGTGGAAAAAAAAGAAGAAAAAAACTTAGGAATATCGACGCTGCAGTTTCCCCTTCAAATCGAGTACTACATTTACGAACCATATATTTTCCCTCCTTTTTCCCTCCCTCCTTTCCTCCCCATAATATTTTTCATCGGGGACCCAAACCTTTTCTTAATCTTTTTTTTTTCTCCTACCCTCCTCTCCTTCCTCTCCTCTCCTCCTCTTCCTTTTTATCAACGTAACTTTTCCAGCGGCTGCAAAGTGGTGTGTTGGTGGTGGTGGGCGGGAGTGGGCGAGAGTTTTTAATCAGAAAGAGGGAGAGGGAAGGGTAGGAAGGAAAGGGTGGCTGTGTGAGGGTGCGAGGGAAAATAAAGAACGAATTAAAAGACCCATAAGAAAATTGAATAAAAGCAGGAAAAGGCCGAAAAAGGGAGAGAGATAGAGGGGCGGAAATGAAGAAGGAAGAGGAAAGAAAATAAACAGAGGATGAGAAGGATGGAAAAAAAATAAACTTACTAACGAATAAAGGAACCAGAAGAAAATTGAATAAAAGAAGGAAAAGACGGAAAAAAAGAGAGGGAGAAGCATGAGGGGGTGAAAATAAAGAAGGAATTAAAGGAACCAGAAGAAAATTGAATAAAAGAAGGAAAAGACGGAAAAAGGGAAACAGGGAGAGGGATGAGGGAGTGAGAATAAAGAACGAATTAGAGGAACTAGAAGAAAATTGAATAAAAGAGGGAAAAAATGAAAAAAAGGAGTGAGTGAGAGGACGAGAGAAGGATAGAAAAAATTGAACTATCTGTCGATTGGAGGAAAAAGAGGGAGGAGAGGAAAGGAAATATTAATTGGTCTATTTTAACTCATTTGTTAGTGTGAAAAGTTAAGATCCATTACGAATCAGAGGAAGAATGAAACAGATGAATAAAGGAGAAGAAATATAAGAAAGATGAAAAACATGTCTACAGAACGGGAAATGGAGAGGAAGATGAAAAATAAAATGTATTATCGATTATTTTTCTTCAATTTTCTTTCACCTTTTCTTTTTATACTACTAATAATTACAAATACTTTACCACAAAACTATACCCACAAAAAATACAGCAAAATACAAACGCGCTAAGATGTGTAATGTAAGACCAACAATATATACGTTTACTTATTTTTTTATTTATTTTATTACTCTGATTTTATTTTGCATGTCTATTTTTTTTTTCCATGCATGCACACACTCACATTCTCTCTCTCTCTCTCTCTCTCTCTCTCTCTCTCTCTCTCTCTCTCTCTCTCTCTCTCTCTCTCTCTCTCTCTCTCTCCTCTCCTCTCCTCTCCTCTCCTCTCTCTTCCCATCCACATTCATTTATTCCACCAGCAACAGCACGCCCTCCCCCTCTCCCCCCTTCCTCCCTCCTCCCCCTCACATCCTCTCCGCTACAAAAATATTCCTCCCTCTTTATTTACCTCCCCTCTTCTCTCCTTCCCTTCATTTTTCCGTCTGGCGTTCATTTTTTCCCTCGGCTTTCACTACGCACAGAGCCGGTGGCCGAATTCTGAACAGCTGCAACGAGGAGGGGGAGAGGATGGCGAAGGGTGCATGAGAGAGAGTGTTAGGACTGCAACGTGAGGGGACGAACGGAGACGAGGAGGAGGAGGAGGAGTTAAGAGGTAGGAGAGACGAAGAGACTTGGAGAGGCTTACCGAGAGAGAGAGAGAGAGAGAGAGAGAGAGAGAGAGTATATTCCTGTTGATATTCACCCCGGCCATAAATATTCCGTGATGCTGTGAAGGAAGAAGAAGAAGAGGAGGAGGAGGAGGAGGAGGAGGAGGAGGAAGATGATTTATTGGGAGGAAGTCACAGGTAGATAGCTAATTAGGATATATCAAGGAGAGAGAGAGAATAAATAAAAAGCTAAATTGAAGTGTTTGATGTGTTAGCTGTATCGTCTTGAAGGGCTTGTTTTGCCTGGAGGAAAAAGAAGAAGAGGAGGAGGAGGAAGAGAAGGAGGGGGGGGGGGGGCAGCGACGTCACGGGTAAGTGGTAAGTTATAAGAGATAATATTGACGCTTTTGAGGGTTGCCTTCTAGCTAGTTCTCTCTCTCTCTCTCTCTCTCTCTCTCTCTCTCTCTCTCTCTCTCTCTCTCTCTCTCTCTCTTTCATCCCTGTCTTTCATTTTTTCCTATTCCCTTTTTTTCTTGCTCTTCTCTTTTTCTTGCATCAGTTTCTTCCCCTCTTCCTTCTTTCCTTCTTCTCGACTCCTTCCTTCTCTTTACTCCTCTTTTGCTTTTCTTTCCCCTGTTCCTCCTACTTTATCTTTCGTTCTTAGCTTCTTCCATCTTTCATCCCCTCTACTCTTTCTCTATCTCCTACATCCTTCCTTCCTTTCCTCCCTCTCAATATCCTCCCTCTCCCTTAATACTTTCCTCCCCAAGCCTTATTTTCGGTCGTCCATCTCCCCTTTATTCCCCTTTACACCACTCCCCCCCCTCTCTCTCCTTCCCTCCCTTCCCCAGCTTCCAACAGATCGCTTCTTTTCCATATAATTTTACTGCTTTCTCCTAGCCCAGCTGTTTCGTCTAACGCTGCATTTATATTTTTTTTCCGTTCCATAATTTTGTTTATTCTTTCATTTCCTTCCTTTTCTCTTCACTCACATTCTACCTCTTAACTATCCTTTTTTTCCCTTTGATGCTTACTTTCTTTTCACTCCTTCCCATTCTTTCCCTTTTGCTCTTATTCCTTTCCGTTCCCTTTTCCTCATTCACCTTCCTTCCCTTTTCTTCTGTCTTCAACTCCACTTCATACACTCTTCCCATTCGTCATTTTCCTCCCCTTCTCATTTCTCCCATTACCTTCCCTTCTCTCTCCTAACACCTTCCTCTTCCCTCCTCCCATTCCCTTCCCTTCTCTCTCCTCCCTACTCCCTCCTCCCCTTTCCTTCCCTTCCCCTTAAGCTTCAACACACAGTTCGCTCCTCCACTTCAGAAGTAATCGCTTGTGTCCTCACGTACCCTTACCCAGCCTAAAATAGACGATGCAGGTCCTCCTCCTCCTCCTCCATCTACTCCAGCTCCTCCTATTCTTCATCATTGTCATCGTTTTCTTTCTTTATCCATTTGCTTTTCGTGTTCTATCTGTTACTGTACCTCTTCTCTTCCTCTTCCTCAACCTCTTCCTTCTCTTCATCTTTGTCTTCGTTTTCCTTCCTCTTATTCCTGTCTTTCGTGATTAATCTATTACTCTACGTCCTCTCCTCCTCCTCCTCCTCCTCCTCCTCCTCCTCCTCCTCCTTCTCTTCCTCCTTCTCTTCTCCTCCTCTTCTCCTTTTTTCTTCCTGGTAGACATTGGAAGCAAACTTTGGCTCCTCTTAGTCGGTCCCTGAGATCTCGAGGGGGTAGTCCAAGGCCTCTCTCGACACCTGTGTGGTAATCAACTTGGGAGAGAGAGAGAGAGAGAGAGAGAGAGAGAGACTATATTATTATTATTTTTTTTTTTTGTATTTTCATCGTTATTTTATTTTATTTTGATGGGTTTAAGTTTTCGAATCCCCCCCCTCTCTCTCTCTCTCTCTCTCTCTCTCTCAGTCTATCTATCTCTCTCTCTCTCTCTCTCTCTCTCTCTCTCTCTCTCTCTCTCTCTCTCTCTCTCTCTCTCTCTCCAGCCCCGTCACTTTCCATGCGTATACAATTTTTCTTCCATTTTTTTCCCCTCCAGCCTCAGCCTCTGCCTCTCGTCTTCCCATGATTTTTTTTTTCCACCCTTCCCTGAGGCATCTGTCCCCGAGGCCTTTCGTCATGCCTTTGATATACCGTCCCCACATACATACATACATACATACATACCATAACATACATATGGGTGGGTGTACATTTATTTGCATATTGCGTGGTCAAGATTTTTAGTTCTCTCTGTTTTTTCTCGTATTTCTCTCTCTCTCTCTCTCTCTCTCTCTCTCTCTCTCTCTCTCTCTCTCTCTCTCTCTCTCTCTCTCTCTCTCTCTCTCTCTCTCTCTCTCTCTCTCTCTCTCTCTCTCTCTCTCTCTCTCTCTCTCTCTCTCTCTCTCTCTCTCTCTCTCTCTCTCTTTTTATTATTATTATTATTATTATCACTATTACTCTCATTGTAACTAATGGAAATTTTATGCAAAGGGTCACCAAAGGGCAGTGAGGTACTACTACTACTGCTACTACTACTATTACTACTACTACTACTACGTAAATGATACCTCCACCCATGTTTATTTTCCCGACCTACTACTACTGCTACTACTACTACCACCACTACTACTACTATTACTACTACTACTGCTGCTGCTATTACTACCACGGCTGCTACTAGTGTTTCGGTTTGGTGTTCGTGCGTTCGTTCGTGTGAGGTAAGGCTTTCAATTACACTCGTGACCCTCAGCTGAGAGAGAGAGAGAGAGAATGTAAACAAACTTAAATTGGAGGAAACTCTTAAGCTGTGTGTGTGTGTGTGTGTGTGTGTGTGTGTGTGTGTGTGTGTGTGTGTGTGTGTGTCATCCCTAAAAAAAATCTAGTGACAAAGCTTCTATTTTCTTTATTTTTATGAGAGAGAGAGAGAGAGAGAGAGATTAGGAGGAAAAAATAAGCTGGGAGAAGTAAGCTTTTTCATGTTTTAGCGATTAAGCCTTTTTCGGAGACTTTTTTTTTGGATCTTTTTTTGTGGTTTGTATTGGAGAATGCGATAGAAGAAGCAGTCGTAGTACTCGTAGTAGTAGCAATCATAGTAGTAGTAGTAGTAGAAGTAATAATGGTAGTAGTAGTAATAATAGTAGTAGTAGTAGTAGAAGTAGTAGTAATAGTAATGGTAAGAATACAGGAATTCCTACGATGATTGTATTGTTGTATAGAGGAAGAGTCATTATATCTTGCGTTCTTAGTGTTTTATTAGTATTGCAATCATTGTTTTATGGATAAGCAGTGGTGGTGGTGGTGATGGTGATTGTGGTTGTAGTGATGGTATTAGTAATGGTGTGATGATGATTGTAGTAGTCTCAGTGGTAGTAGTGGTAGTGGTGGGGATGATCGTGGTAGTGATGGTCGTAATGTTGGTCGTGGTGGTGGTGGTGGTGGTGGTAGTGGTGGTGAGTCAGCCGGCCTCAGTAAAGTGTTTTGAAAAGTTAACAGCATTTTCTTCTGCCGGAGAAATGTTTTATTCTCCTTTTGATGCTAATGAGAGAGAGAGAGAGAGAGAGAAATTTTTATCTCCACAACTGTATTTTTTTTTCTCTTTGTTTATTTATTCGTTGACTTTTGTAGAAGAAATGAAAAAGGAAGAGTCTGGTGGTGGTGGTGATGACGGTGGTGAAGGTGGTGACGGTGGTGGTGGTGATGAAGGTGGTGATGGTGGTGGTGGTGGTGAAGGTGGTGACGGTGGTGGTGGTGTTGAAACGGTTGGTGTTATTTTATATTACTGAGGAAAAATGGGGGAGCGAGGGCAGCTACCAGAGAGAGAGAGAGAGAGAGAGAGAGAGAGAGAGAGAGAGACAGAGAGACAGAGATGACGGCATAAAAAGAGGAAGACCCATTTTTTATCAAAAGTTTATCGCTCTATATCTGATGAGAGAGAGAGAGAGAGAATAAATATATATAGAGGTCAGTCAAATCAATGTAGTCTTCTTTTATAGCGCAGTTAACTCCAATATTGATCTTGTATATGGCTGTTTCTCGGAGCGGCTGACGGCACGACCCGTCCCCCCCACGACACAGGAGCTACTGACCCCCTTCTACGCCGTCACACCCCTTTATATATATTATTTTTTTCTTTTCTTCAGTTTTCTTTTCTTTATTCCTTTGCTATCACATTCTACGTCTTAATAATTATTCCTTGCCTTTTGTCTTTCTATCCTCCCATTCTCTCCTCCTTTTTCTTCCCCTCCGCCCTTCCTTCTTTTTCCTTCTCTTTTCTCCCTCCTTTCCCTAACCTTTCCCTCCCTTTTTTTTTTCTTACCTTCATTTTCTTTATCATCCCTCTTCCCTCGTTCCTTTTTTCTTCCTTTCCTTTCCCTTCCTTCTTCCACTCTCCCACCCCTACCACCACCACCACTATCACCACCACCACCACCACTATCACCACCACCACCACCACTATCACCCTGCCACCACCACCACCCATGCCCTATATATACGCCCCCTAAAAAATCCCCATAAGCCTAGTGTGTTAGGACGGCTGTCAACGTTGCAATTTAATCTTCTCTCTCTCTCTCTCTCTCTCTCTCTCACACACACACACACACACACACACACATTAATCTCTCTCTCTCTCTCTCTCTCTCTCTCTCTCTCTCTCTCTCTCTCTCTCACCTATTCCATCAGCTTCACGGGACAGAAGCCAACACTAGTCTCCCCCTCTCTCTCTCTCTCTCTCTCTCTCTCTCTCTCTCTCTCTCTCTCTCTCTCTCTCATTATTTTCTTCTATTTTTCTTGTTATTTTCCGTTATTTTTGCTTTTTTCTCTTCCTTTTCAATTTGTTTTTACTCTTTTTTTTTTTACTGCCATTCTTTGTTCCTTTTTTTCTTTTTTTTCTTTCAAATTTTTTTCCTTGTTTTCTTTTGTCTCCCCCTCTTCCACTTTTTACTTTGATTCTCCACTCCTTCTTTACTTTCCCCTTCGTACGTGCTCCTCTATTCCCCCTCTTCATTTTTTTCTCTCTCTCTCCCCTCTTCCCCTTCCTTCCCTTTTACAGTCATCCATCTCACCTCCCCAACCTCGTTTCCTGTTTCTCTCTCCTCCTTCTCCTCCTCCTGAACCAGATACTTTCCTCCCCCGCCTGGGACCATTTGCTCCTTCCTCCCATCCTTCCTCCTTCTCCCTCCTTCCTCCTTCCTCGTGATCTTATCTCTTGTTTTGTCTATCTTTTCTTTATTTTATTTTTGCTATCGTCTCTTATTTAGATTTTTGTTCCATGTGTTACTTTTGCTTTACTTGTTTTAGGCTCGTCTTCCTTAGCTAACGTTTTTTTTTATGAGATTTTGTTGTGTGATTCTTCTTTCTTCATTCTTTTCCATGCCCTTTTTTTTCTCCCTCCTCTCTGTCCTCCCTTTCTTTCCTCTCACAGTGCAATGTTAAGTCATTTGGAGTCCAGAAACCTCACCTCCCTCCCTTCCCACCCCCCTTCTCTCTCTCTCTCTCTCTCTCTCTCTCTCTCTCTCTCTCTCTCTCTCTCTCTCTCTCTCTCTCTCTCTCTCTCTCTCTCTCTCTCTCTCTCTCTCTCTCTCTCTCTCTCTCTCGACATTACCATATAATAGGGGATCGGATGTGCATTGTTTCCTGCTGTAGATTTATTCCAGAGAGAGAGAGAGAGAGAGAGAGAGAGAGAATAACAAACACAAGTACCTAAGAATAAACATTAACAAAGCCAACTCTCGATATAAATTTACTTTTACGCAACACTTTACTTCTATTTCTACTTCTAATTGACTTTCCTTCCACTTTTACTTCTTCACAACACTTTACTTCAACACAACTCGTACGCTCAAGTTCAAGAGAGACAGAAACAGAGAGAAAGAAAGAGGGAAGGAGGTGAAGAGCTTAAGTGTCAATGTGTATAACCCTTTAAAAGTGTAATAGCGTGCGATTCCTTCCTTCCTTCCCTACTTCCTTGTCTTTAACAGAACCAACCTCATAACAATTTCACTAGTATCTCTAACACCACGCTCAAGTTCAAGGGACAGACACAGCGAAGGAAGGAAGGAGGCGGAAAGCTCGAGTGTCAGTTTGTAGATGTGTGACTCCTTTCCTTCCTTCCTTCCTTCTCTCACTCCTTCCTTCTGTCTCTCCCTCCCCCGACACAAGCGTCATCGGAGTTACAGTATTGGATCACCTTAGAAACTCTCCCAATCTTGTCACCTTATGTAAGACCGTCATACATAACGAGAGAGAGAGAGAGAGAGAGAGAGAGAGAGTATTGAAATCCCTTCCTGTAAGAAAGAAAAATGGGAGGAATGGACTATGGATATATTGAGGGGGAGTCTGCTATAGATACGAGAGGGGAAGGAAGGAATGACCGCCAGAGAGAGAGAGAGAGAGAGAGAGAGAGAGAGATTCTTGACCGACGATATCTCCATAGACTTCTGTAAAACTACCTCCTCGTCGCCACTGGTCAGAGAGAGAGAGAGAGAGAGAGAGAGAGAGAGAGAGAGAGAGAGAGAGACCTGGCTGGCTACTACTATTTCTCTTTAAGTCTCTCTTCTCTTTGCTCAGTCTCGCTTAACCGGATATTTTCTCCCTCGTTTATCCGGATTTACCCAGATGGTCTCCCCTTAAGCCTGAATGGGGAATAGGGCTGTGGGGAAGGGGGGAGGGGGTATAGGATGGGCAGGAAGGGGGCAGTAGTGGGGTGGGAGAGGGCAGCGGAAGGAACGGTGAGGGGGTGGAGGAGTTAAGAAGGACTGAAGGGGGAAGGGAAGGGGGAGGGAGATAGGTGGAAAATGGAGTATGTGGAGTAGTAGAAGGGAAAGGAAGAGATGGGGAATGAAGATGAACTGAATGGGGTCATGGGAAGGGAAGGTTGGGGCAGGATTTGGGGAAATGGGTAGGGGTGTGTGTGTGTGTGTGTGTGTGTGTTTGTCGGGGGGGAGGGGGGGGGACATGGGTAAGTAAAGAGAGGGAAAAGGGATGGGTAGGGAAGGGGAAGGGGAAGGGGCATAAAGAGGAACGTTAGGGAAGGAAGAGGGGCATAGGAAGAGCAGGGAAGGAATGGCCCATGGGGTAGGAGGGGAAGGGAGGAGAGCAATGGGTAGGGAAGGGAAGGAAAAGGCCATGGGTAGGTAGGTTAGGGAAGGGTCATGAAAAAGAAAGGTAGGGTGAAAGAAAACGGGGTTGGGGCATGAAGAAAGGCTGGGTTGGGTAAGAGAGGGAGGGAGGGAGGAACCAAGTGAAGGGAAAGGGAACGGGGGGGGGGGGGGTCCTTTTTTTCCCCCCGTGGTGTTTGGGGTGTAGCCGTTGGCCTTCGGTTCCGTTGATTGATTCTTGAAAGAGTTGTCGTCAGGGCGAGTTGTTCCCCGTTGACTTGATAATGGCGCGTTGTGATGGATGAGGCGAGTTGCTGGTGGTGGTGGTGACGCTGGTGGTGGTGGTGGTGACGGCAGTAGTGGTGGTGGCTGTGGTGGAAAGGTGATATGCTGCCTACCCCCTTCCCCTCTTCCTCTCCTCCTCCTTCTCCTCCTCCTCCCAGCTGAGACTACGGTTGGCTTGGCTTACCTCCGTTCCTCCCATCCTCTTCCTCTTCCTCCGCGGTATCTTTTTCTCTCTTTTGTCCCGACCTTTTAAAAGTCTTAATTTGATATCTCTCCGAAATAGCCAGGACGCCGAAATGTGAGGGAGAAAGGGGTGGTTAGATTTTCTTGCCTTTTTTTATTCTTTCTTATTCTTTTTTCGTGTGTGTGTGTGTGTGTGTGTGTGTGTGTGTGTGTGTGTGTGTGTGTGTGGATGATGTTTCTTTAGTTTTAACGTTCAATAAATAAAGATAGAATTAAGATTTATTTGGTTAGTGGGATAAAAGTGGTTGGTGTATATGAACTTGTATCAGAGAGAGAGGCCAGAAGCTCTTACTAGTGAGGGGAAGAAAGGGAGGACTGATGTAGATAGGAGATATAAAGGAAGGAAGAAATGTAAGATGGAATAAGCAAATAACAAAGAATAAGGGAAGAGGAAAATGATAAGCAAAAGAAGAGTAAAGGAAGAGAGAGAGGAAGGAAATAAGTAATGGGGAACACACACACACACACACACACACACACACACACACACACACACACACAGAGAGAGAGAGAGAGAGAGAGAGAGAGACTCGTCAGGTGGCCTCCGTGTTGGGCGTTGCTTCACTAAACCTTAACCGTGAATGCACTCCTGTCATCCATAGTTTGCATATAGATTGAAAACAGAAATAAACCAACTTCCTTTTGCCTCTCCCTCACTCCACGCCCATCCTCTCCCCCCCTCTCCCCTTCCCCTTCCTCCTCTCCCACGCCCTCTCCCTCAGGTTCTCTCTCCCCTTCCTTCCCCGCTGTGTTCCTCTGGGCAGAATAGATAGCATTAAAATGTTTGAGAGAGAGAGAGAGAGAGAGAGATGTTTGTATCCTTTGCTTATAGGGTATTGTTGCGCCCCTCCCCCCTTTTCTCTCCATTCCTCCCCCTCCCTCTTCCCATGGTGTCTATATAAGTGTCCCCCTCCTCTTCCCCCCCCCCCATCCTCCCCTCTCCTCTGCCCACGTCGTTCACCAATACGATATCACTTTAGTAAATACATTTCCACTGTCGCAAATAACAACAGCAAATAACAGAAATCTATGCCTATATATATATGTACTAGACCTATTTGTATATCTCACGTAGGACTCCAATTTGTATGTGGATCCTTGTGTATCCTCTGGTAGGACTCCTGTATGTGTGTGTATCCTTCAGCGTGTTGTGTGAGGTCTTGCAGGAGTCCTCGAGGGGGCGACTGGTGTTGACTGGCGGGCGAGGGGAGAAGGAGCCCCTGGGGACCTCTTAGGGCGGCTTCGTGGGGTGTAGGGGCTGATGAGAGAGAGAGAGAGAGAGAGAGAGAGAGAGAGAGAGAGTACACCCAGCCTCCCTCCCTGCGCGCATAACGTCAACACATCTCCGCGTACTATTGCTTTTTTCCATCCCTTTCTCTTTTGTTCCTGCTCATTCTTTGTTTTCACTGCCTCTGTTTCAGCCTTGGGGAGGGTAGCCGTGTGTGTGTGTGTGTGTGTGTGTGTGTGTGTGTGTGTGTGTGTGTGTGTGTGTGTGCGCGCTTTGATTTCACTCCTCAAAGAAACCGTCAAAATTCACTACTACTACTACTACTACGATTACAACCACTACCATTTCTACTGCTACTACGACTTTATTAAGGAAACGGCCGCTACCTATACCGACCAGCCTCTCCTCCTCCTCCTCCTCCTCCTCCTCCTCCTCCTCCTCCTCCTCCGTAACCCTACACACATCCTAGATCTCCCTTCCTCCTTGTTTACCCTCCCAGGCCTTAATCCCTCGAAGTAGCGGAGGTCAGGACGGGAGCTTGGGCTTAAGTTTCTCTCCTTCCGTCCCTCCTTCCTTCCTTCGTTCCCTTCCTCCTTCCGTTGTTCGCCCACCTTTTCTGTCTATTCTTTCCGCATTTGCTTGTTTCCTTCTTTCCTTCCCTTCTTCTGTCCGCCTTTTCATCTATTTCCGCCCTTGTTTGTTTCCTTCTTCTCTTACCCTCATTCACTTTCCCTTCCTTCATTCTTTCCTTCCTTTCCTCCTTTCCTTCTTCCCTCACCTTTATTCACTTTCCCTTCGATTTCGTTTGATTCTTCTCCTAATTTTTCCCTCTTCTTCTTTCTTCGGCTTTTTTTGTCTTCATCTTTGTGTGTGTGTGTGTGTGTGTGTGTGTGTGTGTGTGTGTGTGTGTGTGTCCCCCGGTTTTGTTCCTTCTGCCGGTGTTTTATTGTCTCGGCGCCTTTTATCTATAAATATTTGTCTCCGATGGGGTGAGGCGCGGGGCCCAGGCCTGGCGCTATTCTTCTCCCAGTGAAAGTGGAGGGAAAGAACTGGAAATCATACAAGTTCTTTAGCTGCGATTATGTTGTACTTATATTTTAATTGAAACTGAATAGTATGAAGAGAGTAACGTGTTTTTTTTTTCTCTCTTTCCAGACGAAGAAGCACAATCCAAACCACGTGAAGCGGCCAATGAACGCCTTCATGGTTTGGTCACAGATGGAGCGGCGAGAAATCGTCAAGTTCGCCCCCGACATGCACAACGCCGAGATCTCCAAGCAGCTGGGCAAGCGGTGGAAGAACCTGACGGAGGACCAGCGACAACCCTACATCCAGGAGGCGGAGAGACTACGGCTGTTGCACATGCAGGAATATCCAGACTATAAATACCGACCCCGCAAGAAGACAAAATCCGGGAACTCAAAGTCAGTTGAGAAGGGGCGGGTGTCCAAGGCCAAGGACAAGACCAGTACCAGCATCAACGCCATCAAGGGGGTCAAGCTCACCGCCGACCCCTCTAGGGCGCAGGTCACCACCGGCCTCTCATCTATAAACCACAACAAGCTCAAACTCAAGCTCAAAATCGACAAAAAGTTCAAGGACTCGATCCGGAACACGAACACCATGTACGTGCCCATCGCCCAGTGCACGTCCCCGGCCGAGGTTCCCGCCACGCCCAACGAGATGCCGGCCTCGCCCGAGAGCGCCTCACTATACGACAACCACGTGACCACATCCTCCAGCAGGAGCAGCAGCCGCTCAGCCTCCACCAGCCCCGCCCCCGGCAAGGAGCCCTTCCTTTACGGCCTCTACACCATCGAGAGCGCACCTGGCCTTACCTCCCTCCGGCCAGAGGCTCTCGTGTCATCCACCACCGTCACCACCACAGACGACGATGACGACGACGACGATGATGACGATGACGAGAAGGATGATTTGAAGGAGGACATTCTGATGTATAGTCGAAAACGCCACGCGGTGCGCGACGAAGTGTTTGCTCCTCGACCGGTCCCTCCAACCTCCCTCTCCAGTTCACGCGCGGCCGACCCTCCGCCCATCAAGATGGAGCCGCTCGACATCAAGCAGGAGCCGCCGACGGAGTCCGCGCTAGCCGACCTGGACTCCCTTACGGACCTGCTCCAGATCCCCTCCGACTTCAAGGTCGAAGTCGACGAAATCAACTCTGATCTCGACTTCGACGCGGTGTCCACTTCATCAGGGTCGCACTTCGAGTTTTCTGACGTGTCGGACATGCTGAGTGATATTGGTGTGAGCAACGACTGTTGGGCTGATATCGGCATCATCAACTGATAACCCCGCGGCATGCGACCCGCACAGTGCCGCCGCCGCGCCCTGTGGTGCCAAGCGCACGATTCAGCGACAAAGACTTCCACTCGAAGTTGTGGGGTCGAGGAAAGCAGTGCGTGATCTAGTGTAGTGATGTACTTCATGATTCTCCGTGTAATTCTTCATGTTATTACATATATTACTTATAGGAATCATGAGATATGTGGTGGATTGACCTCTCATTTCAGTGTATTCGAAATATAGTCATACAAACGCTCTAGGAACAGACACCACTATAGTGTTGAAAAGTGCCAGTTTCACAGGTGGTCAAGTAATACAAACAATAAGTTCACCTGTGTAACAACACGCTCCCAGAGGATGTAATGTTAAGTGCATTTTTTTTTTCATCTCACGAGCTGTTTTGTTACGTTGTCATCCCATCACCAGTGACTGCAAGCATCACTCATTTCATCGTTATTTTTCATCATACATAAATGAAACATTTTTTCTAAAGCCAAAAGCCACAAACCTCCAAAGCCACGAACCCACAGCAAGTACCACTGAACCTGAGGTGGCGCCAGAACCATTGCCATTAAGTTTGAGTTTGAGACGTTGAAGAAGCATGAAGAAGGAAGAACCACTTTCCGAAGAGCCATGGAACGGATCCCTCTCAAGTGTGCATTTAGTGGTCCGTCACCTCTTCGCTGATCTACTCTTGAGAGGTTTGTCTTGATTTCCTCGAGTAGTGAGACTGGGACTGTCGACCGTCAGAGTTACTGATCCACATACACAACACACGCGCGATTTGTTCAATGCTTGGGCGAGTTCACTTGAATGGATGAAAAGAATGGGTAATGGAGTGCTTGAGGACCCTGGAACTCCATGGTATCAGAGCCTCAGTGTTATAATGTTAAGTTCTGGTCGTTCTCCTCACCAGTAAATTATTTCAAGTCAGGAATTACCTCCAACGTAATTGGGTCCACCTACAAACACCCTTCCCCACCCCACCCCCCTGTCTCTAGTCTGTATGTTCAGGTTACTCCGGAGCAAAAACTAATAAAAACAATGTATTTTAATCAGTCGGCGAAGTTTTCCACAACGCATCCCAATGGGCATTTAGTCTGCAACGCGTGTACACAGATGACGCAGGACGCACACGGCCTGGACAAGGAGCTGTTGTTGACACTAGCTTGTAAGTCCAAAACAAAACAAAAAACTAATAAATAAATACACGACAGTGGAGTCAAAGGTGTCTCGCTTTGATATATTCTGATTCTCCGTTTTCGGATCTCATGTTTTATATTAATATTTATTTTCACTGACGAGTTCGCCAACCTCTCTTGATATATATATATATATATATATATATATATATATATATATATATATATATATATATATATATATATATATATATATATATATATATATATGCGTTATATAAGCATATTCTTGTCACTTGAGGCCAAGAACGGGATATTTTTAAGGAGGGTAACGTTTCTTTGCCGAGGGAAGTGTTGAGAGCAAAACGGCAGACTCAGAAGTGTTACAACCGAGGCTCCTTGGCCCTGTCTTCGTCGTCCCAGCGCTCTCCGAAAAACAGGTTCCACCCACTAAACCACCCGGTTTCATATATATCTATATAAACAGTATATATGAATATATAGTGTAATGGACATTTTGTACTAGTATTAATGCAGATATCCGTGCTCTATGGCGCGAAGCATGGAAGGCGACACTAAAACTGGGTCGTTCTCTACGATTGGTTGGCGAGTTGAAGGGCGTCGACCAGACAGTACATTCATTGGTCGAGTCGTTGGCCAATCACAGAGTGTAAGACGGGACCAAGTGCGGGTAGACGACTTCCATCGCCTCGGGTCGCGGCGTTCGGGTTATACCATAGACTGCCGATCGTCGGATACACACATTACATTACACATTATACCCTCTGTCTTTCCTAAGTAAGTAATGAAAAAAATCAGCAGGTACGTCTCGTCACTCACTAACCCGAGTGTGGCTGGGCTTAACAGGTCTCGGGAGGGGACCTCGTCCTCTTTATTTTTCCTTTTTTGTTTAGGTTCAATTGCTATTTCGATGTCGTACCATTTGATTTCGTTTTATATGATTTTCTGTATGTACGTATGTATGGTTTTCTTGTTTACTGAAGATGCACCGTGAGTGTGGTCCCGCCGACTTGCTAATCCCTCTCACACCATTGTCTCGGCATTATCTCTCACTCATGTCTTAGTATCATTAGGGCAAACGTTCTACATACTGTTAGCTGCGCTCTGGAAATGGCTTGGTGTTTTCATGTCAGAAGCTGAATGGCAGTATAAGTAAAAGTATATACATATATATAAACATATACTACTGATGTGATTTTCTAATTGAATCTTCTTAACAATTTTCGACCCTAAAATCTTCCTTCCCTCCCTCCCTCCCTCCCTCCTGTTTCATTCCTCATGGTAGCCAGCCACTCGTGCTTTTATAGATCTTGGTTTCTGCCTCCCTCTTCTCCTTCCTCCGTATAACCAAACTCAGAAGTGTATGGTGAGCTACGCTGTAAGCCAAGATTGACAAGTTTCGCCTGTGAAATGCACCCCTGTACTCCCCTTTTAATAGGAAAGAAGTAATGATATGCTTACTCTCATACCACCCTTGCCCCTGTCTGTCCATATAAATTGATTTTTTTCTTTTTTTTTTCTTTTTTTTTTTTACCTATATACTAAAGAAGTTGATTTGCTGGATGTATTTAAAGTTTGGATATATCTTGTGTGAAGTAGAACGGAAATGTTTTGTGTGACGACTGAGTGTACGTATCGGTACTTGGTGGGGGTGGCCGGGGCCTGTCTGGAGACGCATTCCTTTGACTGAATGATTGTTGAATATTTTGTACTAAAGGAACGCGTTTTGGGATCCCCCGCGCCCCCCGCACCGGTTTCTAGACACCGCATATAAAGGTTCTGGATGCCGTTTCTCGAGAGGCGAAAGGTACCGATACCACAGAATGTTTCTCGAAGTCCGTCAAAGGGGCCTCACCTCTCCGTGGCTCGGCTCAGGAGGTGCCTTTCACGGACCTTAGATGCTATTTGCTGGTTATTGATACCGCTTAACTTACGTGATTAGAGCAATAAGGAGTATTTTGTAGGTGTTTTACAATTTATTCCTTTATACATATAATGTTTATATATCATGTGAACGAAAGAAACCGGGGAAAGAGGATTTCCGATGTTAGTAACAATGTACTGTAAGGCTCCATGTTCTTTGATACACTTTGGCACGATTGTATACACGCTTGTGCAAGCAGGAGTGGATCTCCCTACGTACATGTTGGCTCCACGTTGTTGACCAGGTGGAGTTTGTCTCCTTGTTTGTTGAATATCTTGTAATGGGAAACCAGCAACTACATCTAGTTACACTTTTTGGCACGAATATTACCATGACTGTGTCTGGAGTGGATCTCCTTTATAGTAATAATCAATATTGGTGGTCAGATGTAAGAGTTTTCGAATCAGGGAAACTGGATGGAGTGCGCCTTCAAGCAACACACGATGGTACTGAGTTGTCTCGAATTCAGTTCGTCCCTTTTTTTAGAGTTTCTGATCTCCCAGCCACAATCAACTTCCCCACATAACAGTTATTGTGTCTCCTAGCTGTTACTGGAATCTCCTAGAAAATTCACAGGATCCTGGAATTCCTAAGAGCTCCTGGCATGCACTAGAACACCTGCGACTGGCTAGATGCCTCGCATAATCAGGTGCTGGAACATTCTTGTTTATTGCAAGGAGCTCCTAGTAGTTACTGGAGCCTTTTGTATGCTGCTGGTCGCTCCTGAAGGAACCCATGGAGTTGGTACTTTTGTCTGTAGGAGCCTCCAGCAGCTCCTCTTTGTTGCCAGGAGACCGTAGGAGTCCCCCTTGGCATCCTACTGTACCTATGTGTTTGTTGTCAAGAGCTTCTGCCGATTCATGAAGCCAGTTGATGTTAGAAGTTTCTAGCGGTTTTACGGGATTACTGCACGCTTCACTGTTACTTGGGGCTGTTCTTTGCCGCTACCGAACAGCTGTGCACTTGGCCTGCGACCCGCCTATCCCCTTTGTCATCGCCGGGCGATCTCAGTGTTGCCATATCATCACCTTGCGATCAAGTCATCTTTCCAGAATTTGTTCTTGTGGGGTGTTTCGCTTCTCGCAGCCAGTCGGCCATACCTACAACTAGACGGCTGAAGCCATGGCGGGCAGCCGTTCCCTCCCTTTTTTATTGTTTTTTGTACTTCCAGTTGTCCTTGGAAGCCTCTCGTTGGGCGTGTCTGCCTGGAAACTTCTAGCAGTGGTGGCAACAAGATTTATCTCAGCCACGGGGAGCTTCTGGCGACCACCGGAAGTTTCTCGTAAGCGTCTCCTAGCAGTCAAGGGATGTTATTTTTGTCAATACTAGGAGCTCCTAGCAATTAGGACCCGTAGCCAACTAGCCGGCAGAATATTGCCGCGTCTTCCTGAAAGAGTACAATGATCGTGACCGTGAGAGAGCGGCTCGTGAGGACCTGGGTGGCGCCTCCCGAGTTGACCCCACCTCAGGATTTCTCGACGTTTTGTTATTTTTTTACTGCACCTGGGTTTTGAAGGGTTTACGAGGGATAGATAAGTATTTAATTTTGTTAAAGATAAGACCGCTTCAGTCCATTATCCTACCGAAGTGAAAGAAGTGTTAAGGTTTTATTTTATATATTTTGTAAACAGTTGTTTTGAGCTGATTAACCCGTTGCAGCCCCGGCGCCGCCCCGACCACGTGTCTGTCTCACTCATCACGTTTAGCTGTGAATTATCAATATTTTTTTACTATGGTCATTCTTTGCTATTACTTGAGTTTTCAAGGGTTGTTTGTTTTTGGGAATGCCACCCAGGTGTTACGAACTGGTCGCCTGGTCACCTGCCCTCCCCCTCCCGCACTCACCTCCCAGAGTCATTTATCAATATTTACTTGAGCCATTCCAGTTACTTTTTGCAAATCAAATGTCAGGTGACACTGGCTGAATTTGTTTTATTTTATTGTTTCAAATTGAGTATTCGACGACATTTGAGAATGAACAAACATGTGGAAGTGACTTACTTTTCTATTTCTGTTGTGATCGAGGCCAGCCGTCAGCCAGCTGCTAAATTGTTAGTCTGGGCGACAAACATTATTAAGATAACTTAAACCAGGCATCACTTGAGCCAATCGCTTCCCTGAAATTGGATGAACAATTGAGTTTCAGTGTTCCCCTGCTGGCCAGCTGGCGTCGCCCATGAGGGGAATATAAATAACAAAGATACATATGGACTATATATTTACACGGTCGGTCACCTAGGGATTACATGGAGCTAATTGTGACATGATCAATTACCTCTTTTTTATATGCTGTTATCAGTTATAATTAGATAGGAATTCCAGGTGTTGTGTTATCATTAAAGGTAATATTGGGATATTTATATATAAAAGTTGAAAATTATGTATGTGTGGTAGATGAGTAGCTGAGTACAACCTATGGTTATGTCGCTACTTTGTTCTACGCCGCTAAAAAAAAGTATATATATCAAACAAAAAAATAGACGTAATAATAATCATAAATATTTTGGGTATCCATAAAAAAATTGAATTGAGAACAATAATAATTTAGACCAGCGATAATTTTGATAATTCACCTCGTTTAGTGGGCAGCGGGAGGGCCGCAGCGGCCTCCTCCTCCTCCCCCAACACACACCTCTAGGCTGTCACCGTCAAGCACAAACCCTCCCGGCTGTGCCCCAGGCGGCGGGGATAACTGTCCCCGACACCGTCGCTGCGTGAGCGCGATCCGCCTCGTCCGTGATCCAGCCTCCGGGCGCTACTTATTACCTGGTTACCTTGCGTTATGTGTGTTTTGTCATCGATATTTGGTGAAGTCCGTTCAGTGAGTAAATTCATATTAAAATTGATCATTAGTTTCTTCTTGAATATTTCGATTATTATTAATTCTGTTGATGGTCAGCTAATTCACTTTCTTTGAGTTGTGCACATCCACTCCCAAGTCACGGTCGTCTCCTCGGTTATCGCCACGCGTGCACCGCAAGGCAGATGCGAGCCCGCCGCGTGCAATACCGCGCCGGGAGCAGCAGCAGGAACAGTGACGGACCGACGCGACGCTGGAACAGCGAACAGAAAAAGATTGAATTTTAAAAACGATTAACACCAGTAAAACATTAGTTTCCTCAACGACAGAGCCCCGTGCCTTTTACATTCAGTGCGATAAAATTTCAATTTCTCAAATCACATTTAAATAGTCAAGTATCTGAATGAGTGACCGACTCGCCAGTTGCTGCCAGACGTCGGGAGATTGCTGACACGCGGAGACAGTCATCTAGTCCAGTAAACACAACATGTATCTCATCTTCGGTGGGCGAGCAGACGCGGGGAGGGCGAGGAGGGAGGGGCGTGGGGAGTCTCCGGTCGCCAGAAGGTGGAACTTGGCTATTAAAAGAAGAGAAAACCAAAAGCTTTTCCATGCGTCCGTCCGTCTGCTCTGTCTGTCCGTCTGTCCGCCTGTCGGTGTCTCCCTCGTCGTCTTCATGTTGCCCCGCGGCGGGTCGGGAGGTGGCGATGGGAAACGAGTCCGTTCAGCCTTATCGGCGTTACGTCTTTGCGGAATTGTTTTGCCTTATATTCTTTATTGAATGTAAAGAATAACATTGGTTCTCATTTATTCGCAGCAGTGTCAGTCTGAATACCTGTATTTATGTTTTTTCGGTTTATAATTATTTTTTATTTGTATAATTAGTGGAGATCCCTATATTAAGGATTTGTCATACCAATGGCCTTATTATACTCCTGTGTTATTGGGACGCCAGTTTTTACTTTTATGATTTCAAGTGGAACTCGCAACCAAAAATGGTTCCGACAAAGTAACTGAGACCCAACAATCCTCCATCGTGTCCAACCCACTCTGGAAATTAAAAAACAATGTGATTTAAGCCACTAAAAATAATAGAAAGCCTTAGACGTTAATTCAAGGCAGCTACCTAGTCAAGAAGACCCACTGAGCCCTGGCGGGGGGGGACCTGGGGCGCGGGGGGGGGGCGGGGGGAGTCAAGCCTCTCCTCTTCCTTCTCCTCTTCCTCCTCATACTCCTACTGCCGCTGCGCCTCCCACTGCCTCACCGGGCGCCACTGGAGGCCTCCCTGTGTCCCTGGGAGGTGGAAATAAAGGCAAGATGACCTCATAAAAGGTGGAGGCCCCCCGCCCCCCCGCTCCTCGGCATCACCCCCCGAACCGGCCCCCCAGTGTGCCTCTTTTAACTTTCCTCTGTACATAGCGTTGAGTGACGTTTTCCTATTATTATTATTATTATTATTATTATTATTATTATTATTATTATTATTATTATTATTATTATTGTCATTATTATTATTATTATCATTATTATCATTATTATTATTACTGTATTTTTTGTATTTTTACTAGATTTTTTTTCTTTCGATTTTCCATGTTTTGGTGGTTGTATATAAATTTTTTGTAGCGGGTTCTCGCGCGTCTCCTCAGAACATTGCAGGAAGGACCCACTTACTGTACAGGTCTCATGTGCACCACCGTAAGCTTAGTGTACAGGACAAAATATGTAAATATGAATTATTATGTGAATAAGATTGATAACCACGTTAATTTGTATATTGACTGTTTTCTCGCCATTTCTTACATCACTGTTAACCCCTCTCAAAAACTATTATGGGTAAGAATGTGGAAAATAAATAAGATGAAAAAACAAGAGCGAGGGTGAACATTCTCGGAACGTATAATAAAGATAAAAAAAAAGGTTTGGGCGGCTCTCGCTCGGCGCCACAAACCGACCATAACATGGACGAAAAAATGACCGGAAAAAAAACTACAACTAAAAAACATTATATTCGCCCATTGCCAATTGTAAGGCGGCATTTTTTTTTCTTTTTTTCGCTTACTGTTACAGGCCGAAATTAGGTGGTCTTGTACATGCTGTGGGCCGGAGGTAGAGATTTTCAATTGTACAAAGTGTATTTTTATTAGCAACTTATCCCATGAAATACAAAGTGTTTGATAAAAGTGTGTGTTTCATAATCCACGCATTCCTCTCCTTGTATGTGTGTGTGTGTGTGTGTGTGAGAGAGAGAGAGAGAGAGAGAGAGAGAGAGAGAGAGAGAGATTGACTGAGAAACTAAACTGCCTCTAAATCATAATTGGAAATTTGATATAAAAAGATCCACATCGAGAGAAATCCTGAAAACTAAGAAAATAAAGAAGTCGAACTGGTGATCACAACATAACAAGGCAACGAGTCTGTGGCAGCCCTGCTCACACCACCACCACCAAGACCCAGACTCAGACCACACTCAAACACACAAAACAACAAACATAACATAAACACCTTACCCAAATGAAAACTAAAGCAATACAGACCTCAAACACAATCAACAATAAATAAGTGACTAGCTGGAAAGGCACAGATAAGGAATTACTATCAGATCGTAACTATCAGGCAGGAACAGCTGACCTCCCGCAGTGCTGCCAACGTAACCGAGTGGACGGGGAAGTGATGGACAAGACGCCAGTGAGTCCGTGACCTTGACAGAGGGAGGATGTCACGCTGGATGACCACTAGGTAAGCATGCCAAGGAGGAGCTCATGTTATCCAATTAGTTTTTAGCCATGTCATGTTAACACCTCTGAATGCAGGGGAGGGATTTCTTAGGCGATTTGAATGGTGAGTCAGAGGTTCTTTGGGGAGTTGAAATGCTCTGAGCCAGCACTGCTCCGCCTCCGTTCCTCCCTCCCTCCTCCTCTCCCTATCCCCTTCCCTAAACCTCCCTCTTTTCCTCCCCTACCCCTCCCTTCCCTTCCTCTAGCTTGCTCCTACCACCACCTCCCTCCATAATTATTAAGAACTGAGAAAGTACACTCACCACTGCTTACCTGGTGTTGTACGCGACGTCACTGCCTTTTAAATGTGTTCTGTCGCTCACCGCTTGGATTGGCTATACTAGTTTCATAGATAATATGCTACGTAGCCCTACAGTACCTCACCCTATTTGGTATGAAGTCGAATTAATGTCTGTTTCTTTTGCTCGGTACCATTCAAAACATCCCTTGGACATTACAGAGATGACTATTATTATTAAATAGGTCTGTTGTAAAGAGGACAGAGACTTCTCATGTAACAATGTGCTAATGTGTGACGGTTTGAAACGATCTTATCCTCGTTGCCCACTTACTACTTCTCTCTCCCTCCCTCCCCTGCTCTGATCCTCCTTACCCGCCACCTCCCACTGCTCCCTTACTATCCCCCTCCTTAACCCCTCCCTTCTCCTTGTCCAACCCTCCCCACTCCAACTATACGGCTTTTCCCTACTATACCCTCCCTCCCCTTCACTCCCCCTCGTTCGTCTAGCCTCCCTCCTCCCTCCATTGCACCTCCAGTCTTCCTCCATATCCTCCTCTTTCCTCCTTCCTTCCCTGTCCGCCTCTCCTTCCCCTCTCCCTCCCACACCTCTCTTCTCGTGTTCTCTCTTGCCACACTAATTTCGGCGTGTTTCCTTCTTTCCCTCACCTTGTTCTAAACCACTTGTACTTTTCCTCCTCTACTTTTCTCTCCTTATCCTAATCACCTTCCATCATGCACATTCCTTCCTATCTTCTCCAGCCAGCTTCTTTAAATCCATTCCTTGTTCCTGTTCCCACACGTATTTATACATGTTAGGCTAATTGCAGTTATATAAGAATTTATGAACTCAATGGCAGCTGCTCATATTAAGAGATAAAGGTCACAACATTGTCGTTATTAGATATTACACAGCCATTTGTTTTTTTACACAGAATGTAACGTAATGGTATATATATTGTTTTATTTATAGATAGGCTATTACGTAGCTTAGATTTGTAGGGTACAGATTTTACGTTACTACACACACGCACTCACACACACGGTTAGCGAACTATACCTATGTACTTTGATGGGGAGATGACAGGGAGCTGGGGAGGGTAGTGGGATGAGGACAAGTAGTGGGGAGAGTAGTGGGTAGAGGACAGGTAGTGGGGAGATAGTGAACGCTGTCAGACGTAAAAGTGGCAATGCTCTTTTAAAATACCCAAGCTGTCACAAACGGGCAAGTGCATGAAAAAGATAAAAATAAAGATCATTGAGGTATTATGTTATTACTTCCACTAACAAATCTAGTCTTATTCAATTGTTTGGGCATGAAGTAACAGTAATTCGCTTTCTTCTTTCCTTTGATGTCCTATTTTCTACCTTGTGCAATCCCTTGTCAATTAATACGTGGAGCGATTTACTCATGCGCGAGACTAGGCAATATTACTACTAGAAGCCGTGCAACTGACTTCACCTCCACCACCTCCACCCTCCCGAACTCCCTCTCTCCTCGCCCACCACCGCTCCTCTCTCTCCTCCCGAACTTACACCCCCTCCTTTCCCCACCCCCGCACCCCTTCCACCCTCTCCTCCCACCACCCTCCTCCCTCTCCTCCCACCCGAACTTACTCCACCATTTCTCTCCCTCCCGTATCCCCCCCCCCCTACTCTCCCAACTCCCTTCACACTTGTTTCCACCAGCGTTCCACTACTCAACCACCTCGTTCTAGCCTAAGCGTTATTCTGGTGTGCTGTGTTCTGTTGACCTTATCACTCTTATTTGTTGATTGATCGCCTTTGTTTTATGATTTTGTTACAGTCAGTCTAGTCAATAATTCATAATAGCTCATTAGGTAATTATGGCATCCTCGTTCGGAAATCTCTTACTCTTTCATTGCGTTTCAGAAAAGGTGCCTTGACTATATATATGAATTGTTTGATTAGGTTAGTCGGTGTTATTATGTTTGGTGTGAATGCAATGTCAAAATCATCTGCACTGCATTAGCAATTCAGAATGTAATAAGTACACTACAAAAATATGGCCTAGTCCGTTGCTGAGTGAAGTGCAAGTACGGCAGGAGAGTTACGTACGGTACTACACGCACACCGAACAAAGCAGATTCCCGGCTCATTATCGCCAGGCAGTGTCGTAAGATCACGTTATCAAGGGTGGCTGCACACACACACCGAACAGGATCGTACTTGCAGGCGCGGCAACAAGCGTCGATTTGGTTGTCAGGTGACGCTCATGTTTGTAGCAATGGATGGTTACCTCGTGGTGGACGCTGAAGGGGTGATCGGTAAGGTACACGAGCAGCCTTCTGAGTAAGGTTAAAAAGACCTGCCTGGCTCATGGTCAATAGACGCTGGGAGTAAGTAAACTAAACCATGTAAGGTGCGATAAGTAGAAAATGTGTTTAACAGACGTGCTCACTGGCATTCTACACTGTACTATTGTAGCACAGTGACCTGCTTACTGGCCTCCAGTCGGCGCAGGTCACCCGTGAGCCCGAAACCTGCTTTCTGTGTGTGCGGGCGATGGCTGAGTCGTCAAGTAACGGCCTCGTGTTCAGGGACTCTAGATTCTAGGATCAAAGATGAGCTCTGGGAGGGCAGCATGAGCCAATGCAAGATGGCGCCACTATAAACACTCGCCTGCGCCAGAAAAAAACCATGGTAATAATGGCGAACCATAATATTTGCCTTTGAAAGTGATACAGACAGCAGTATTATCAGTATCAATATAAAATTCATCCATCCATCTATATGCATGGGATGAACGCGAGAAAACCATAGCATGTATGTTCCCTTTTGTTGTCATGAAATGTAATACACATATTCCAGAATTACTTTTAATTGACATCAGGTAAAACGGGGGAAAAATCATTTCCCTAACAACCCGCGGCGGGGAGTCAGGCTGGCCGGAAAAATAATACCGGCTATTGAAGCGCCGCGCGGCCTCGTTAGCGGCTGATTTGACCCAAAATTAAAATAAAGGGTATGAATTGACGCGGGAGTTAACTCATGTTCTTCTTTAATATATATTGGCAAACGGGAAACGGGGAAAATATTAATGTACGAATCCCATACGTAAGGTCAGTCATGATGAAATGGAAATATCAGTAGCTATATTGATGTTAATAGTAATAACAGCATACTACTACTACTACTACTACTACTACTACTACTACTACTACTACTGTTACTACCACTACTACTGCTACTACCACTAATAATAATAATGATAATAATAATAATAATAATAATAATAATAATAATAATAATAATAATAATAATAATAATAACAATAAAAAGATTGGAACGAAAATAATGATGAAAATAACAATAAAGAAGAACACGAAAATCCCCAACAACAACATCCCCGCAGGCTGATTTGTGTATTTTCCTCGTTTTCCTCCTCCTCAAGATGGAGTGCAGGGCGGAGGGGGGCGATCCTCCTTAATCCCCCACACACGCGGCGACGCACGCACCACACATTAGGATAACACGACGCCCCGTAGCCCTGGGTGTCCACGCGGGAGTATGACATCAGCGCTCTTTCACAACTATAGGCTTAGAGTTAGGGGTTCCTCTAAGTACATATAAGTAAAGAAATAGCCAGGGACAGACTACTTTATGTTCTGAGCATGTATTGAGGACTACAGGTTTAATTAGATGTTTGTTAATGGTATTTTGTATTAGTTTTAAGGATTCAGTTAAATTAGTTATACCTGCTTACTGTGGTCAATAAATTATCTCTCTATTTAGCTATCTGTGTGTGTGTGTGTGTGTGTGTGTGTGTGTGTGTGTGTGTGTGTGTTCTGTCCTTTCCCCGTTGCCTTCCCATTTCACACGTCCCAATACACAATTAAAAAATACCAAACAAACAACAAAAGTCAGAGGATTGTTGTCATTTTCACTTTCACTCATCATTCCTTACAATCTGCCCTTTTATTAGTCACGGATACAAGATTACACGCTTCCCTTGCTTTTTATTACTTGACGATACGGGGATCCACAGTAATGTAAAGGAACTATATAAGAAGTCAATCGGTCTAGAGATAACAGCAGCTCCAAGGAACCTGTTGTTCATTTACTCACCACCCATTCATCTTTTCTGCTTTTCTTCTCTCCCTCCATTGCCTGTCTGCCCCTTTCTGCCGCCTCACCCAGCTTCACCTGCTTCATTCCACCTTACAGAGTTCGTAAATCTCCTCATCCCACCGTAAGGTACTCTGTTTCTTCACTTATTCCATTTTGACTTTATTCTTTCAGTACTGGTTATGAAGGTTTTCTATTCTCTCTCTCTCTCTCTCTCTCTCTCTCTCTCTCTCTCTCTCTCTCTCTCTCTCTCTCTCTCTCTCTCTCTCTCTCTCTCTCTCTCTCTCTCTCTCTCTCTCTCTCTCTCTCTCTCTCTCGTTCTTTCCTTCGTCATCTTTTTCCTCCCTCATGATATTCGCTTCCTGTTTCCTATTTTCCTCCGTTTATCCCCACCTTCTTGCATCCTTCCCCCGCCCTCGTCACCTATTCCTCCTTCTTTTTCTTTCTCACGTTCTTCCTCTCTCATAATCTTTTCTCCTTGTTTCCCCATTTTACTTCGTTCATCCTTGTCTTCTTCCATCCTTACCCGCTCGTCATTACCTACCTATTCCTTCTGCTTTTCCCGTTCTCATAATCTTTGCTTCTTGTTCCTCCATTCATCCTATCCCCATCTTCTTCCATCTTCTTCCATCCTTCTCTCGTCCTCATCTTCTATTCCTCTCGCTTTTCCTTCGTCTCCAGCTTCCCGTTTTCCGCTTTAGCTTCGCCCTCCCTGCGTCCTCTATCCCCCTTCCCCCTGGCTTAAGGCGCCTTGGTCACCCCGATAACCTTTTTCTGGCCGGCTGTCAAACTTGCCGTCCGCCAGTCCGCGCTCCGCATCCTAACCAGCCAAGAATTTGCGGTCAGTCTTCGAAAAAAAATGACCCCAATCGAGTTAGCGGCGGCCGGTGACCTCACGGATAGTTTTGAATATGTAGAGTTCTTTTTTTCTTTTCGTCCCTCCTCCTTATACCCCCTTTTTTTCTACCTCTTCTTCGTTTGGGATAGAGTTGAGGGATTGCATAAGTGTGTGTGTGTGTGTGTGTGTGTAGGGGGGGGGGGTGGTAGAAAGGGGGTCTGTAAAAATGAAGTTCAGGTTGGTATTTTCAGATGCTTCCACCCCTCCCTCACCTTAGCTATTTCCAAAGGCCAGAGTGCTTTTTCACGTTCATGGTATATACAGTAGAAGGGTCAAACTATACCACCAGGGTCATAAAAGTACCCATTATGTTAGCTGCATCCAAAAGGTCGAAAAGGAGAGTGAGTAATCGGATTTTATTGCTTGTATTTTCACGTTCACGGTACAGAAGAAGGGTCAAACTATACCACCAGGATCGTAAAAGTACCCATTACGTTAACTGCTTCCAAAAGGTCGAAGAAAAGAGTGAGTTATCGAGTTTTCATGAACACTTTTTACGTTCATGGTATATACAGTAGAAGGGTCAAACTATACCACCAGGGTCATAAAAGTACCTATTATGTTAACTGCATCCAAAAGGTCGAAGAAAAGAGTGAGTTATCGAGTTTTCATGAGTACTTTTTACGTTCACGATACAGTAGAAGGGTCAAACTATACCACCAGGGTCATAAAAGTACCCATTATGTTAACTGCTTCCAAAAGGTCGAAGAAAAGAGTGAGTTATCGAGTTTTCATGAGTACTTTTTACGTTCACGGTACAGAAGAAGGGTCAAACTATACCACCAGGATCATAAAAGTACCCATTATGTTAACTGCTTCCAAAAGGTCGAAGAGGAGAGTGAGTTTTCATGAGTGTTTTCACGGTACAGAAGAAGGGTCCAACTATACCACCAGGGTCATAAAAGTACCCATTATGTTAACTGCTTCCAAAAGGTCGAAATGGAGTTTGAGCAATCGGATTTCATGCTTGTATTTTCACGTTCATGGTATATACAGTAGAAGGGTCAGACTATACCACCAGCGTCATAAAAGTATACCTCGGGAAATGCTTCAAAAACTCCTACGAAAGCCTCCTTGTCAAATGTATGTGTGTCCTTAGGTGCCGAAATGTTTACAAAGAGTATGGCCTTATAAGTGAATGTAAAAATGCAACGAGGCAAACAGGTATATTTAATGTTTTTGCGAACTGTCAAGGTAAATGTGATAGTTTAATTTGCTGATTCATGTCAAGTCGCACTGATATTTTTTTTACCTGCAAAATTCGCTTATGCAAATACATCAACTTCTGTCAAATGAAAGTCCAATTACCTTTAACTTTGCATTGAATATAAATGGATACTGAAAAAATAAAATAACCGGACGAAACTGTGTGTGTGTGTGTGTGTGTGTGTGTGTGTGTGTGGAGAGAGAGAGAGAGAGAGAGAGAGAGAGAGAGAGAGAGAGAGAGAGAGAGAGAGAGAAAACACGTAAATTCAATATGCAGCAGTCAGTCTGAGTGGCCGCGATTCTAAATGCCTCAGAGCTCCTAGCGGCCTTTGCTAGCATGTTTTGCCTCGTCAGTCACAAAGAAACACATCCAGGTTATGCAGATTAAAGCAGCGGTCCTATACTCTACTGCGTATGAAGGAAGTTACAAGTACATATCATTTAGTCGCCATTGTTATCACCAGTGACCTCGTTTATATATAAGAGAGAGAGAGAGAGAGGTCGGGAAGGAATAAAAAGAAACCCCGACATGTAAAAATTCTTGTTTTCGGTTGATGTATTTCATGCGATAAGAAGATAGATATTAAAATCCCCTCAACATGCTACTTCTATAAAGGAAACAAACTGAGACGCCAAAGAAGTGTCACATTTATCAGCAGAGATCAATTGATACTCCTATTTTGAAAGAGTTTGTCAGAGGAAGGGGTACATTTTGTCACTGGGAGAATTATATACTGTTTTTTTCATAGAGTTTACGAGTGAAAGGAATGAAAGAGTGAAAATATCGGGTCTCTCTTGCATTATTAAGTTGACGATTCTTCTAATCTATCTGCACACCTCTTATAACACAAATTTAAGTTCTGGGACACGTTTCTTTCACACTCAAAGCGCTCAGGATTATCAAACACGTAAATAAATACCCTACTCCAATACACTCCAAAAACAACATCGTTCCCACCACTTCTCCTCAAGTTATACCACCAATAGCTCACTTAAGGACGCAGCTTGAAGGCCACGTGGAAAGTTAGATTAAAATATTTCCGCCGGGCGTGTAATGGATTAGTTGTTTAAACTTTGGCCGAGACTCCGCATTCCGTCTTCATCGGGCGGCGGGTGTTTAGAGGCCGCGGGACCCTGCAACTCACTCCCCGCCGGCCATTAGGAGGCTCGGCGGCGTGGCAATCAGACAAGCATAAAATTATACCCTGGAAGTTTGCTGTTTTCAGAATTTTCTAGCAATTTTCTCTTGTCTCTTTCTTCTCTTTTATTCTGCCTTTCTTTCTCCAGTATTTCTTTTTTCCTTCCTCATCCCTTTTTCTTTCTCCTTCCCTCTCTCTCCGTCATTTCTTTACGCTGTCTTTTTCCTTCAATATATCCCTTTTCCTCTCTTTTTTTTTCTTTATCCATCCCTCTCTCCGTCAATCCTTCCCCCTCTTTCTCTTTTTCCTTCAATATTTTCCTTTTCCTCCCTCCATTCCTTTCTTTTCTTGTCTTTTTTTTCTCTCTCTCTCCGTCAATTCTTTCCTCTCTTTCTCTTTCCTTCAATATTTCCCTTTTCCTCTCCTCTTTTTTTTCTCTCCATCCCTCTCTCCGTCAATCCTTCCCTCTTTTTCTCTTTTTTTCCTTCAATACTTTTCCTTTTCCTCCCTCCTTTCCTCTCTTTTCTCTCCGTCAATTCTCCCGTCTCTTTCCTTTATCTCTTCCCTCTATTTCTCCTTCCTTCTCTCCTCTCTTTCTGTGCCTTCCTTTCCCTTCCTTTTCTTCCTCCATTCAACACTCCACCGGAAAGAATTCAGTCTGTTCGTGGTGTGATGGAAGCAAATCGATTAAAAATTCACTTAATTATTAGTTGCGGTGATAACTTTCTTTCGCGGATCTTGAATTAGTGTTATTTGCTTTTAATTTAGGGGAGGTGGAGAGAATATGCTTGGGGTTGACTCTGAGCCGTGTCCTCCTTCCTTCCTTCGCCTGCTTCAATGCGGCAGTTCACTCTCTCCTTTCACTGTCTCTTCACTCCTACGTCTGACTCCTTCATATTCCTTCACTCCTTTACCCCTTCATCTCCTTCACTTTTTCACTTATCCATCTCCCCTCCCCTCCGTGTTTTCATCTAATTTTCTTCATTCTTTCTCATCTCCACCCTCCCTTTCTTCTATCCTCCTTCTTAAATCTCTTCTCTACCTCCTCTTTCTACTTTCTATCGCTCTGCTTACCTGCCCATACTTTTTCCTGCTTTCCCCTTCCTTCCTTTGTTCTATACTTCCTTCCTTCATTTATTTTCTATCTTCGCTCCTTACTCCCTTATTCCCTTTCCTGCCTCCTCTTTCTACATCTCTGCTTCCCTTCTACCTCTCGTTACTTTTCCCTTCGTTTGTTCCTTCGTTCCTTCCCTTCTTCCCTATTTCCGTTCTTTACTCCCCTATGATCTTCCTCCACTTCCATCCTCTCTGCTTCTCTCCTCCTACCTTCCCTCCTTTCCCTTCGTTCGCCCCCTCCTTTCTTTCCTATCTTCGCTCCTTCCTTCGTTTCCTCCTCCCATTACGTGAGGCGTGGAGGGGCAGGGGGGAGCGGGAGGGGCGTGTGTGGTGTGTTGATGGCTGGCTCGTTAATTGGTCTTCAGCCGCTGATAAATGATGCAACTTTGAGCGTTACTCGAGTGTGCAACGTTTACTTGTGTGATGCTCGTTCCGTGCCGCGTGAACGCCTGATTCGGGGGATCGGCGGTGCGTTGGCTGGAAGACCACGGAATAATGGTTAATAATAATAATAATAATAATAATAATGATAATAATAATAATGATAATAATAATAATAATGATGATAATAATGTACTGACAACAACAATTAAGCTTATGTGGTGCCTCCTACTACCGCTTTTTATTCTGTTGGCTCGTGTAACTTTTTTAGTATTTCAAACAAGACAAGTGACATTTTAAACAAGAATACTGCTTCACGTAAAGTCACGCCTCACTGCATCTATATGTGTGTGTGTGTGTGTGTGTGTGTGAGAGAGAGAGATTGCCACACGCACTTACGTTACTACATTGCGTAAAGAAGAAAAGGCCATGAAGGCAGAACTGTTCAAAGTCTCAAGTCATGTTCTTTGTGTACATCTCCCTCCTCTTGAGCCTTATCACTAAACACAACATCTGGTTTTTACGTGTGTGCATAAACTCATTGCAATTTTCTTCCACCCAGCAGATTCCACAGTTTTTCTATGCCTAGATAAACTAGAGCAACGGCTGACACTCCTTTCTCGTGTTTGCAGTGTATTGTTTGAGCGCAGTGAAGTGTAGTGAGGAGTGTGCGAGTGCGGCGCGTCACGGCAGCAGCGGTGGAGTGAGCGGACGCCAGGCGGAGTGAAGGGGCGGGACTCGACGCCGCGACAACCTTGGTGAGTGTGACGACTTGGGCAGCCATCCAGCCACTGTTGTTGTTGTTGTTCCTGTTATTTTTGCTGTGGTGTTTTTCGGTGTCCTGCTATTTCTATGTGCGTGGTTTTAGTCAGTCTGTGCCTCGGTATTTTTGGTGGACGTGTGTGTGTGTGTGTGTGTGTGTGTGTGTGTGTGTGTGTGTGTGTGTGTGTGTGTGTGTGTTTCCGCGGCCACCATTTTTAGCCGGTCCTTGTCGGCAGCAGTGTTTTGTTTTCATGGACACACACACACACACACACACACACACACACACACACACACACACACACACACACACACACACACACACACACACACACACACACACACACGGAAACATGAAAATACATACACGAGATATACAGACAAATACACACACACACACACACACACACACACACACACACACACACACACACGGTGACAGAGTGTATGTTTAAAGGAATGCGGGACTCAATTTTTCGTCCGCGCGCCGCCCTACATGAAAGTCGTCACTTCCCCAAATATAAAACTATAAAATAAACAATTCGGGTAAATTGAAAAGCGTCGAGGTGGTGGTGTGCTGGAGATGGACGCGCCTCCCACCCTCCTCTCCCCTTTCCTCTCTTCGACCCTCCCTCTCCCTACTGTCCACCTCCCTCTCCAACCCCTTTCCTTCCCCACCCCTCCGTCTCCCCTTCTGTCCACTTCCCTCTCCTTCTCCTTTCCCCCCCCATCCCTCTCCCTCTCCCATTCTGTCCACTTCCCTCTCCCCTTCCCTTCCCCTCTCGCTCCCTCTCCCCTTCTGTTCACTCCCCTCTCTCTCCCCTCCCCTTCTTTTCCCCCTCCCGTTCCTCTCCCTCTCCCCCTCTGCCCACTTTCCTCTCTCCCCTCCTTCCTTTCCCTCTCCCCTTCTGTATACTTCCCTCACCCCTCCCTTTCCTTTCCCCTCCCGTCCCTCTTCTACTTCCTCTTTGTCCACTTCCCTTTCCCTTCCCCACAGCCTCCCTTCCTCTCTCAGACCCCTTGTCCTCCCTTTCTTCTCCCTTCTCTTTTTTTTCTCCCTTCTGCCAATCACTCCTATCCTTTTAAACCCATTTTTCTTCCTCTCATCCTTTACTCATCCACACATCCTTTTAATCTTCCTTCTCCTTCTTCCTTTTCGCTTCTTTCTCTTTCCTTTTCCATCTTCATCCCTTGTTCTTACTTCCCTTTCTCTCTCCAACCTCTTACCTCCCTTTCTCATATTCCTCTTCTCTGTCTAGTTTTTCCTCTCTTTAATTTACCGATTGAGTTTTTTTTTTTTTTTTTTTTTTTTTTTTTTACATCCTTCTTATGGCATCTTCGTTTACCTGTGTTTTTCCCGATAGTTTCTCTTCTCTTTCTCTTACCTATTGTTATTTTTTTTTACTTCACACCTTTCTTTTGGTTTCCTCCCTGCTAATCACTCCGTCTCACCACCTGATCACTCACTCCCTCTTACATGCCTTGTCCTCACTCCGTCGCTGTGTCCCCGATGCTCTCTCTGTCCTCTCTCTCCACTCGTCCATCACGCCTGCCTCGGCCGTGTCCTGCCCGTACCTGACTCCCTCACTGGCTCCATCATCCTTGCTCATCTTGTACTGTCGTCTCTCACTCCCTCACGCTCCCTCGCTCTCCTTCAACACCTACTGATACAAGACACACACTAAGCGGGGGAGGGGAGGGGGTAAGACTAGTACACACACACACACACGCACACACACACACACACAAACACAAACACAGATGGAAATGCACTGACAAGTTTTCTTTCACATATAAATTGCCGTTACTAATATTTTTTTTTCATACATTATTTGCCCAGAGTTGATGACCCCTTTTATGTTGTAAAAAAAAGAGGACATTAGTAAATTTGTGATATTACGGCATTTTTAAAGTACGGAAAAGACACACAAGTCGCTTTTTTGCCTGTTTCATTATATCTAAAAATAAATTAGAAAAGAAACTCAGTGACCGAGAAACACCACAACGAAAACAGTGAATAAGTAACAAGGAAAACAATGATGAAGAGTAACAAATAATGCAAAATAAGAATACGAATAAGAACAATACGGAACAAGAGCAAAAGTAAGAGGAAGAGGAGGAGAAAAATGTTAACCCGAAGAACAGCTGGACCAATGCTGTTAAGGGTTACACGGGATTGGGAGACACTGTAATGTCAATCCAGTACATCATCAGATCTTCGTGTCCTGTGTATTGATTGCTATGGTTGGTATCCCTTCTTCCCTCTGACGTTATCTTCTGTCAATGGAGGAATGACTGACTGATATTATGAGTTCCGTTTTTCCTTCTCATCATTCTCATTTGCCACATATTACTCAGCGAGGGGAGGAAGGGAGGGAGCAAAAATAGAATGAATTTCAGATTCCTGCACAAAAATGGGAAATTAAACTCGAGTTCCTTCCATTTCAGCAAAAAAAAAAAAGGTTTCGCTGTAGAAACTTATTTTTATTTTGTCGTCGGTGTCAAATTAAAAGTTTCGGCCGTTTCTGCATCACAATTAGACACGGTGACAGTGCCTATTTGTGTCCTTAATTACTTTTCCCTGCCGTGTGTGTGTGCGTGTGTGTGTGTGTGTGTGTGTGTGTGTGTGTGTGTGATGTTTAGTTGGTTGGACGTTTTTCTTTTTTTTCGCGTTTGTGTGACGTGTGTGAATTTGTGTTTACCCTTTGCTGTTCTGTGTGTGTGTGTGTGTGTGTGTGTGTGTGTGTGTGTGTGTGTGTGTATGTGACATGTGGCTATTTGACTGTCTGTTTGCCTTCTCTTTTGGTTCATAGGTGTGTCATGTCATGTCTTTTCCAGGGATATGACATGAAAGAGTTGTGTGTGTGGCTGAACGTTATGCTGGTAGGAATGTGTGCGGGGTTGTGTGTAGCGACAGGGATGGTGATGGTAGTGATATGCAGTGGCAATGGTAGTTATATGGTGTCTATGTATTGGTATGTGGTAGATGTGGTAGGTATAGTGGTAGAGTATAGTGGGTTGTGTTTGTAGTGGTATGATGTAGTTGTCTATGTACTGGTATGTGGTAGACGTGGTAGGTATAGTGGTATGGAGCGACAGGTTGTAGTGGTAGAGTATAGTGGGTTGTGTTTGTAGTGGTATGATGTAGCTGTAGTAGTAGTGGTATGAATGATTATACTTTCCCTGCTGGTAGTACTAGTAATATGTGCAGTTAGTGGTTGCTGTAGTCTGCAATGTTAGTAGAAGTGGTAGTTCTGATGCTAGTAGTGGTGTGTGGTGTTACTGAAGGTGTGGGCGGTGTGGTGTTGGTGTTAGTAGTGGTTATGGTCGGTATGGTAATGCTTGAGAGAGAGGTAGGAATGCTCGTGGTGGTTCGTTACTCTCTGGCTCTTGGTTGCAGTGGTAGGCAAAGTCAGGGATAGTAGTAGTAGCAGTAGTAGTAACTCAACCAAACTGCCAACCCAAACCAGCGTCACACAGCCCTCACAAACCATCACAAACCAACCAAAACCACCACAAAAATCCCCCAAATACCTTAAAACCCTAAATACACCGTTAAAACCCCTTAAAACAGCCCCTTAGGCCACGTGTGCTAGCAAGTTTGGGGAAATTTTAGGGGGGAGGTGTGGTCTGCAGGTGGTGAGAGTGTGGTAGTGGAGTGGTGTGGTATGCAGTATCAGTATCCGTGTCAGTGTGGCGGGGTGTGGCGTGGTGTGGTATCGCTCTGAGCCTCTGGGAAGCGCCACACACCCTGCCACTTGCAACTTTTCGACTAAACTGCTCCCGAGGGTCCCTGCAGCGCCGAGTGTTGTGTGTACAGCTCCTGCCTTGCAAGTATGTCTTCTCCCGCCCCCCCTTTCTCTGTGTCCCTTCTGCCCCCTTCACTCTTTCCTTCTCCAGCCGCCTCCCTCCTCCCTCTCCCTCTTCCTCTGCCTTGACTTTTTGCTTTCCCTTCCCCTTCCTCTTTCTTATCTTCCCTCTGCTTCCTTCTCTCTCACTCCTTCCTCCTGCCGCCTCCCTTCTCCCTCTCCCTCTTCCTCTGCCTTGACTTCTTGGTTCCCCCTTCCTTCCTCTTCCTTGTCTTCCCTCTGCTTCCCTCTCTTCCTCTGCCTCTCCTTCCCTTTGCTTTCCCCTCTCTTCCTCTTCTTCGCTTTCCCTTTGCTTCCCCTCTCCCTCCCTTTCTTCTCCCGTCTCCCCGCTATCTCTCCCCTTCCTTCTCCCGCCTCCCTCAACCGCCCTTCTATCCTTTCCTTCTCCTTCCTCCCACTCTCCTCTCACCCTCCCTCTCTCCTCTTCCACTCCATGTCTCTCTATTTCCTCATGTTCCTTTCTTCCCCTTGTATATAGTTTTTTCCCTTTATGCGTATCGTATATTTGTTCATAATCTGTTTTTGCTTCGTTCTTTTCCTGTTTAAAGTATTTCGCCGGGGAGTGGCGTTAACATTTATATCAAGGTTAGCGACTCTTGACAATGGATATTAAATTCTGGGCCTGGATTTTTTTTTCTGTATTTGTATATAATTTCTTTTTTCTTTTTTTTCCTTTTTTTTTTTGCTGGTGAATTTAATATACGTGTGTGTGGGGAGGGGGGGAGGGGAGGTGCGAGTGTGTGTGTGTGTGTGTGTGTGTGTGTGTGTTAGAGAGAGAGAGAGAGAGAGAGAGAGAGAGAGAGAGAGAGAGAGAGAGAGAGAGAGAGAGAGAGAGAGAGAGAGAGAGAGAGAGACTGAAAAGACATAGTGAAGGTGATAGATAAAGACAGATAAATATAGAAAAAAAAAGGACCTCTCTTATGGCCACTCTGCTCTACTTTCTTATATAGGAAGTGCTAGCGGGCTTATGTGTATTTATATATTTTTTCCCTTAACCTTCATCCTTTACTGTAAAAAAATAAGTTCAGACCGATTCAATGAGAGGAACCACCAAACAGACAACCTTTTTCATCACCAACCGATCAGATAGCCAATCACGTGCTGCTTGAGTTAGAAAAGGGGGCGTGGCTTGCATATAAACTACCCAATAATATACACGGGAAAAAGGAAAGGGGAGGGGCTTATTCTTTTGATTAGTGTGAACGGAGTATAGATGGGTGCGCTTTAAAGAGGAAGGGGCTGATGTGCGCTGTGATATGAATGTGTGGGAAGAGTCAGCAATTTTTATGAATTAGTAACAACTGAGATGGGTTGTTAAGGCATGTTCACCCAACTCGGTAAGGTATCTCTCTCTCTCTCTCTCTCTCTCTCTCTCTCTCTCTCTCTCTCTCTCTCTCTCTCTCTCTCTCTCTCTCTCTCTCTCTCTCTCTCTCTCTCTCTCTCTCTAGAGAGAGAGAGAGAGAGAGAGAGAGAGAGAGAGAGAGAGAGAGAGAGAGAGTGTCAGTCAGTCAGTCAATCTATACATACATGAGTCAATCAATCAGTCGGTCACAGTCAGTCAGTCGATATATACAGGTGTCAGTTAATCAGTGAGTCAATCATTATAAATATAAACACGTCTCATAACCAAATGAATATGTCTGAAAATGCCTAAAAATGCCTGAAAACGCCTGAAAATGCCATCAATACAATCGGGCGGGACGGCATTTATGCATTATCTTATCAAAACACTTCAGAGAGAGAGAGAGAGAGAGAGAGAGAGAGAGAGAGAGAGTTCATGTGGACGGGGGAGGAGATATATATTATTCCGCTGATGGCACGCGGGAATTTTGGGACGCGTTATTTTCCCCGATACGACTTTACAAAATCTATTTTACATATCTAAATTGCGTTTTGATAGATTCGATTGGGAGTGTGTGTGCCTAGGGGAGAGAGAAGCCACGGATATAGGGGTGGATGAGGGGCTTTGTGCGGGGGGGGAAAGTAAGAGAGAGGGTAAGATAAGGAAGGGAGAGGAGGGGAGGTGAAAGAGGAAACGGAATGGGAGGGAAGGAGGGATGGAGGAAATAGACTAGACATAAGTGGAACGACTCTACTGTAAAGACGATGAGGGAGAGAGAGAGCGAGAAGGAGGAGGAGGAGGAGGAAAAGAAGGGAGAGATGGGAGGGAGGAGAATAAACTACACATAAGTGGAACGAGTGTAGTGTCAAGATATTTGTGGAGAAGAAGGAGAAGCAGAAGAAGGAAGGAAGTCGAAGAAATTAAGGGAAAGGAAGCACAGACAACGATCACCCATAAAGGGAAGGAGAAGAACCATAACACAAAGGGATGAGAATAAAGTGAAATAAAGGGAGAAAAAAGGGAGCTTATGAGAGGGAAAACTGGAACGACCGGAACATTGTGGATATTAATGAGGGGAAAAAAGGGGGAAGATTTGTTTTTTTGGGACCACGAGAATAATGAAATCAGTGAGGAGAAGGAATATTTAAATTTTTTACCTCCATACTCAAATATACACAAGGAATAGGGAATGAAGTGAGGGAGAGGGGGAAGGAGGGAAGGGAGAGAAGGATATGATTGTGAAATGGAGGGCGTGGTTACTAACAGGGAGAAGGAAGAAGAAGTAGGAGAAGGAGAAGAAAAAGAAAAGGAGACGGAAGAGGATGAGAAGTAGGAGAAAGACGAGGAGGAAGATGAGAGGAGAGGATGAAGAAGTGAGAAAATGTAGAAAGAGGAAGAAGAGGAGACGGAAAAGGATGAGTATAAGGAGGAAGAAGAGAAAAAAAGGAAGGAGTAAGAGAAAAGAGGATGGAGAAGTGAGAAAATGTGGGAGGAGAAAATGGAATACGATGAACAGGAGGAAGAAATAAAAGAAGAGAAAGAAGAAGCGAGAAAAAATAGCAGGAGATGGAGGAGAAGGAGAAAAAAAAAAGAAAGAGGAAAGGTAAAGTAGAAGTTTGAGGCCTAATGCTGTCACTTTCCTCTAGGCTTTCCCCCCCCCACCCCCTCTCTCTATCCCTCCCTTTCTTCTTCCTTCTCCCTTCTCCCTCCATTCTTCCGTCCCTAGCAGCCCGAGGGAAGGATTCAAATTTAAATATAGTTGGAAAATCCCGGAATGTATGTTTATGTACGTACACCGGCCTGAGGGACTAATGTGTGTGTGTGTGTGTGTGTGTGTGTGTGTGTGTGTGTGTGTGTGTGTGTGTGTGTGTGTGTGTGTGTGTGTGTGTGTGTGTGTGTGTGTGTGTGTGTGTGTGTGTTATGGATTTTGTGACCGAAGGAGAATTTTTGTGGGTGGTGTGTTTGGTTGCCTGCCCGACACACACACACACACACACACACACACACACACACACTCGATTCAAAGAAGGTGCTAAGGAGATGCAACTCGAGACGTGGACAAACACACACGCCATGTCCAGTCAACAGGTGGGTGTGTGTTTGTGTGTGTGTGTGTGTGTGTGTGTGTGTGTGTGTGTGTGTGTGTGTTTGACTTGACAAGAATGTGAGTGAGAGCTTCAGTAGTACACACAACACACACACACACACACACACACACACACACACACACACACACACACATAGACACACACACATCGCTCGAAAAAACATCTGCACACAATAACACTAATAAGAATGGCTACACTAATAATAATAATAATAATAATAATAATAATAATAATAATAATAATAATAATAATAATAATGAGAAGAGAAATAACAGAATAATTACCATCATTAACATTCTCATCGGCCTATGCATTTAGAATCTTCCTTTTACCCTCTTTCTTCTTCTTTCCTCCACCTCTCGACATCCTCTCCTCCTCCTCCTCTTCCTCCTCCTCCTGAGTCCGTGTTTGAATATCGTAGTTTACAGTGGATTCGAAGCCTGGGGAGAGGATTTGGGACGAGGCTTGAGTACCGCTGGGCCAGGTAGTGAGAGAGAGAGAGAGAGAGAGAGAGAGAGAGAGAGAGAGAGAGAGAGAGAATGTCATTAGTCCTGTACCAAGTTGAATAAAAGAACTATAATAATGATGTTTGCAAGGGAAAGGTCAGTGAAGTCTTAATGATTGATAATTAGGTGAACGAACGAAGGAAAATTGAATGACATGGAAATTGAGTTGGGTGACAAAAGCGCTGAGAGAGAGAGAGAGAGAGAGAGAGAGAGAGAGAGAGAGAGAGAGAGAGAGAGAGAGAGAGAGAGAGAGAGAGAGAGAGAGAGAGAGAGAGAGAGAGAGAGAGATTCCCTATCCCATCTCTTTTACTCCCCTCTATCTTAAACCGAGCTCTCCTTTCCTAATGCCAACCTCTCTAACTTAATCCAAGCTTTTTATCACTCCCTATTAACCCTTTTCCATTCCCTTTACGAGTTCCTAAGTCTTTCTATCCCAACCCCAACCTTTCTTAACCTTCGTTTTATCCCGACTTTCTATATCTCGCAATTATTCTTATTCTCATTCTTCTTCTTCTTTTTATTATTATTGAGATTAGTGAAATGGCATCAGGGGAAGAATAATGATTGACCCAAACAGAGTCCCTTCGATCAACAGGCAAGGCTGTGAGGGAAATAAGGAACAGTAAAATAAGGAGGCAGGAAAGTAAGGAGGCAGGAAAGTAAGGAGGCAGGAAAGTAAGGAGGCAGGAAAGTAAGGAGGCAGGAAAGTAAGGAGGCAGGAAAGTAAGGAGGCAGGAAAGTAAGGAGGCAGGAAAGTAAGGACACAGTAAAGTAAGGAGGCAGGAAAGTAAGGAGAGGAGTGAAAAGAAAAATAATCCAGTGTGGGGGCCTAAAACAGTACCATCCACTGATCAGTTTCACCGTCCATTCCCTTTTCCTTTCATTCGTGTCCTTTCCTCTGCCTCTCCATTGCCACCCTTACTCTAACCTTCCCGCCCTTGCCAAACATAACTAAATCCCTTGCCTGCCCTAACCCGTTCCTCCCCCCTTCTTTAACCCTCAGCTCTGCCCCTTCTTTCCCTTCCCTTTCATCCCCTTCCCTTATATATCCTTTTCCTCCCATGCCCTTCATCTCTTTCCCTCATCTTTCCTCTCCCTCACGCACCTTTCCCCTCCCTTAACTTTCCTCTCCCTTGCCTTTCTTGTCCCTCCCTCACATTTATATTCCCTCCTTTTCCTCTCCATCCACCCCACCACCTCGGCCTTTCTGCATTTGCCAAACATAACCTAAACATTTGCCCGCTCTAACCCTTCCTTACCTCCTGCCTTTCCCCCTCACCTCCTACCTCCTCCCTCATCCACCCTACCCCCTCGACATCTGCCTTCCCCCATCAGTCGCCCCCTCTCTCAAGCCCCATCCCGTCCCGTCCAACACTGTCCCCCTTCACCTCCTACCCTCTCTCTTCCTCCCTCCTCCTTCCCCACTCCCCCGCCCCCTCACCTCATCACGCCCGCCTCTGACACCTTCGCCAGTAATACCAAACTCATCAATAACTCTATGGCGACCCCGAGGTGTCTGGCGCCAAGGGGGGGGGAGAGAGAGAGAGAGAGAGAGAGAGAGAGAGAGAGAGAGGGGAGGAGGGAGAGACTTGAGAAGGTGAAGAATAGTATTAGTTTAGTAATTCATTCATTCATGTTAGATAGTAAAGAATAATCAGTCGATAAAGAAGAAGGAGGAAAGATCATGAAGAAGGAAAAAAAGAAAAAAAGAACGAAGATGGAAATATGATGAAGAAATAAAAAAAAAGATGATAGGAAAGGAAGACGAGAGAGAAAAATGATGCATTGAAGGATGAGACATGAAAAATAAAGTAAAATAAAAACAATAAAAAATAAAACAAGTAAAAACAATAAACCAACCCGAGTAAGACTTAAGAAAAAACAAAGAAAAACAAAAGAAAGGAAGCCAGAAAATAAAAAAAAGTAAAAATTCAGAGATTCATCTATTAAATTTAAAAGTATAAGTAGAAAAAAAATAAAAGGTAAAATATGTTGGTATGTATGTTAGCTCTTGAATTAGGGAGAACCTTTGAATATTAATGAAAATATGGAAAGATTATACACGAATTACAATATGACTCTCTCTCTCTCTCTCTCTCTCTCTCTCTCTCTCTCTCTCTCTCTCTCTCTCTCTCTCACCAGTGCGAAATGTCAACAGCGAATATAGCTTGTCGATTTTCTTCCTAATGTCAAGCACATATGAGTGACGTGTGTGTGTGTGTGTGTGTGTGTGTGTGTGTGTGTGTGTTGGTTGGTTGGCTGGAAAAGGAAGAGCAAATTAGTAAAGCAAAGACTGAGAAATAAAAAAAGATAAAGAGGAGAAGGGAAAAATAAAAGATGTATAAACAGGTTAACATAGGAAGGGTAAAAAGAAAGGGAGGGAGGGAAGGGTGGTTAGGGGTATGGTGGTGATGGTAGTGGTGGTGATGATGATGGTGGTAATAGTGGCCAAAGGAGGGGAAAGGGGGATGGTAGGGGAGATGGGATGTTGGTGATGATGGTGGAGGTGGAGATGAGGGAGATGAAAGGTCAAAACTGGTGGTGGTGATGGTGGTGGTGAGAGATGATAATGGTAGTGTGGTGAATGTGGTGGTGGTGGTGGTGGAGGAGGAGGAGAGAGGTGGTGATGCTTTGGTGATGATGCTGAGAAAGTGATAGTGGAGGAGGAGGAGGAGGAGAAGGAGGAGGATGCAGGAGATAAAATGATAATGAAGAAGGGAAAATTAAGGAGGGAAGCAGAGAAAATATAAGAGGAGGAGGAGGAGGAGAAGGAATAGGAGGAGGAGGAAGAAGAGGAGGAAGAAGAGGAAGAAGAGGTGAAGCCAGCAAAAGGTGGAGATAGTGTTGTTGGAACTATTACTACTACTACTACTACCATTACTACTACTACTTTTACTACTACTACTACTACTACTACTACTACTACTACTACTACTACTACTACTACTACTACTATCACCGCCGCCATAATTTTCTTACCTAATATAAAACTTTTGGGTCCTATTGTTTAAGTTCTACACGATTAAGCCCCAGCCCTTTTCCACCTTAATCTCGTCTCTCCCTCCCTCAGTTCTCCTCCCTTCCTTGCCTTTACCCTCCTTCATTACCTTTAATTTCCCTCTCCTAACTGTATTCTTCTCCCTAAATTTTCCCTTCCCTTCCTTACGTTTCCTATTCCTCTCTTACCTTGTCTTAACTTTCCTCTCCCTCCTTTACCTTTCCTCTCCCTTACCTTTCCTCTCTCTCCTTACGTTCCCTCTCCCTCCCTATCTTCTCTCTTTCCCTTCCCTTTCATCTCCCTTCCTTATCTTTCCTCTCCCTCCTCTACCTTTATTCCTCCTCCCTTGCATTATCTTTCTCCCTTTAATATCTTTCCTTTTCCCTCCCTCTCTGTCATTTGCTCCCCTCACCTTTCCTCCCTTTCCTCTCCCTCTCTGAACTTTCCTTTCCCTCCCTTATCTTTCCTCTCCCATTTTCATCTCCTCCCTCTACTATCCTCCCCTCTTCTCCCTTATACCTTTCCTTTTGCATACCATTCCTCTTCCACTCTCCCTCCTCTCTCCCACCCTCCTTCACCTCTCCTCTCCTCTCCTCTCCCACCCTCATCTTTCCTCTCCCACGCTTATCTCTCTTGTCCTCTCATCTGCCATCTCTTCCCCCCTCCCATGAACTCTCCCACCCAGTTATCTCCTCTCTCCCCTCTCAGCATCCTTCCTCTCCCACCCACTTGTTCTCTCTCACCTCAGATTTGTCCTCTTTCCCCCTTATTTGTCATCTCATACCTTTTTTATTGTATGTTTGTCTGTGTGTCTGTCTGTCTGTCTATCTCTGTCCTTCTGTCTTTGTCTGTCTGTATGTGGCTGTGTTTTCTCTCCTTGCCCCTCCCTCCACACCATCATCGTCATCATCATCATCATCGTCATCGTCGTCATCCCTCAGTAGAGAGGAGACGTTCACTGACTCCTTGCATCCTTTCCTCCCCTTCCTCTTCCCCTTCCCTCCCCTCCCTCTCCCCGTACCCCTTCCATTCTACTCCGCCTCCTCCACCCGCTATCTGAGGACGCTGAACCAGGGAGGAGGAGGAGGGAGGACACTGGTTAATATATTTAAACACATCGAGGCTCAAACGTTCTAACGGATGTGATAAGAGCGAGGAGGAGGAGGAGGAGGAGGAGGAGGAGGAGGGACAGGACGATCGGAAACGCCCGGCTGCTCCTCCTCCTCTCCGTACCGAGGCATCCTTCAGGTTGGTTTTATGGCTCAGGGTTTAACCTTTCATCTGTATCATGTCTTTTTGTTGTCTTTGTGGTTTTTAAGCCTTCCTTTTTCTCGTCCTTCAATATGTTTCGTTCACCGGGCTTCTTCACCTCTGTTACGCTAATCCTTGAACGTTCCCGTGTTTTCAGAAAGGTTCACTTATTCAAAGGCTTCGTTCGGGACACTACGGTTAATATATTTAAACACATCGAGGCTCAAACATTAACTAACATTTGATAAGGTTTTTGTAAGGGTTTTAAGGATTTCCAGGGGAAGTTTTATGGCTCGGGTGGTAGTTTGGCCATTCTTCTGTATCATGAATCTTGAAAAACACACATTTGATAAGGCTTTCGTAGGGTTTTTGGGCATTTCCAGGGGTAGTTTTATGGCCCAGGTGGTGTTTGACCTTTCATCTGTATCATGAATCTTGAAAAACACACATTTGATAAGGCTTTTGTAGGGATGTTAAGCATTTCCAGGGGTAGTTTTATGGCCTTGGTGGTAGTTTGGCCTTTCATCTGTATCATGAATCTTGAAAAACACACATTTGATAAGGCTTTCGTAGGGTTTTTAAGCATTTCCAGGGGTAGTTTTATGGCCCAGGTGGTAGTTAGGCCATTCTTCTGTATCATGAATCTAGAAAAACACACATTTGATAAGGTTTTCGTAGGGTTTTTAAGCATTTCCAGGGGTAGTTTTATGGCCTTGGTGGTAGTGGATTTTTCTATACCATGAGCCTAGAAAACAATCATTAGAACTCGGTGTATCTCCTTTTCGGACTGTGGAAATAGTCGATACAAGAGGTGATGGTCGAAGAATGCTGATCAATATTGCATTCGAAGCCTCTGTGTTGCTGGCTGGTGCTGTGTCATGTATGTCAGTCATGAACTTAACCCCATGGCACACACCCCTTCCCTCGCCGTCCTCCCCCACTCTTGCTCTGAATCTATGCATAACGTCATTTGGTCACAGCTTCTGGTTTTAATTACTCCTCCGACTCTTGATGCTGCAGCTGCCTTGTCTGATGCGAGTATAGTGCTGTGGTGATGCCTTATATACTACTTCTACTTCTGCTGCAACTATTACTACCACTACTACTAATGCTTCTGCTACTGCTACTGTTACTGCTGTTGCTGCTAATGCTTCTACTTCCACTTGTGAGATATTACACCTTACTACTGTTACTTATATATTCTTAGTGTTACTGTTGATACTACTACTACTACTACTACTACTACTACTACTACTACTACTACTACTTTTATCGTAAGTGTTGTTATATTACACACACACACACACATACAAACAAACAAACAAACAAACTTCTATTATTTGTGGTCTATCGAGTTGGTTGGTTCTAAGCGGTTCAAATTGCTTTATCCCTCCCTTCTTCCCTCCCTCTCTCCCTCTCTTCCCCTCCCTCCCTCCCTCCCTTTTCCTGACTCGTTGCGCATTCTTGATTATGGCTTTATCATGTTACTGTGGTTGTTCTTTACCTTTATTTTTTATCTTATTTTTTCACTTTTATTTTATGTGTATTTTTTTCTATCTTTTTTGTGTCATTCTTTTTGTCTCCATTTGTGTAAGGGAAAGGTGGTTGCCCTCTCTCATCTCTCCTCCATCTCCTTCTCCAACGTCTGTGTCTGTCTGTGTCTTGCTGGCTGTTAATCTGTCTGTCTGTGTGTCTGTCTTCCCTGAGAGGTTTTTGCAAATCATGCCACACCTTCGTTTTTCCTCTCCTCCTTCCTTTCTTATTCCTCTTCCTTCCTTCCATCCCCCCCACTCCCTCCTACCTCCATAATAATCTTCTCTTTCTCTGTTCCTCTATCTCGTTCCCTCTCTCGTTTCTCTTTCCTCTCCTTTCTCTATCTCCTCCTCCTCCCGTTATCTCCTTCTCTCCTAATCATGGTTCGAACTTTTCCTCCACACTCTCTCTCTCTCTCTCTCTCTCTCTCTCTCTCTCTCTCTCTCTCTCTCTCTCTCTCTCTCTCCTTTCCAGGTTTCCTCCCAATTTTTTCCCTCCATGTCACTCACCCTCCATCTGTCTTTTATTTTTTTCCCTCCTTTTATTCGCCTTTCGCTTCCTGCACGTCTCTATCTATTTTTTTTCCCTCTCGTTCGATACTATTTTTTTTTGGTCCTGTTATATATATTTTTTTGTTTCCCTTCTTTAATTTTTCTTTGTATTATTTTTTTATTTTATTCTTCGTTTTCATTCTTTATTTCTTTCGATAGTAATTTGTCTTTTTTTTTGTGCTTATATTTTTTTTGTCTTTCTTGTTCTGTATTTTTTTCTTTGTCCGTCGTTTTTTTCTTCTTATCTTTTATATCCTTCTCTATTGCGTTTCCTCTTCTTCCCTTTTTTTCGCTTCCTGTTAATTCTCTTGCTTTTTTTTTTTCCTAGTTTATTTCTGACTATTTATTCGTTCAGTGTGTTGTGTTATTCCTATCATGCATTCATTCATTCATTCTCCCTCTCCTTCCTTCATCTTTTCCATACTCATTTCCCTTCCATTTTTTTTTCTTTTCATCCCTTTCTTCACCTCAATTTCTCTTCTCATTTCCTCTTCTTCTTCCCTAATTACCATACTTCCATTGCCCTTCCCCTTTCCTCCTGTTCATTCTTCCTCTGTTCCTCTCCTTCCTTCATCTTTTCTCTCTTATCCTTCTTTCACTCCATATTCATTTATCTTTTCACCATTTTCTTCAACTCCATTTCCTCTTTTCTTCTCTTCTTCTTCTACTTCCATACCTCTGTTATCTTTACCCTCCCCCTCCTTCTCCTCTTCCTCCGCCCTTCATCATCCATTTCTTCTCCTTCCTCTATCTTTTCCTTCCCTCATTTCCTCTCTACTTACCCAGCTCCATCCCTCCTCACAAAGTATCTCCCTTCCTCCCTCCCTCTTTCCCTCCATCCATTCCCTCCCTTCCCTCCCTACCCACTCTTCCTTCTCTTCCCCCCCCCTTCCTTCCTTTCCCTACCCTTCCAATTTTTCGTCTTCCGTTACATCCCATCCCTCTGCCCCCCCCCCCCTTCTCTCTCTCTCTCTCTCTCTCTCTCTCTCTCTCTCTCTCCATTAAGGGACACAACTGACTTATTTGAGGCATCCTTCACCTTCCCTCCACTCACTTTTTCTCCTCCTTTTCTCCTCTTTCCTCTCTCCCTCGTACTTTTCTCTCCTTCTCCTCCTCCTCCTCCTACAATTTCTCTCCCCTTTTTCCTTCGTCACTGCATAGTATTTCCTCTTCCTCTTCCTCCTCTTTCTTATTCTCCTCCCTCTAAACTTTACATATATTTGATTTTTGATTTTCTTTTCTCCTTTTCTACTTCACGCTCTCCTTCCTTCCTTCCCCTTCATGGTTTTGCTTCTACCTGTATATATATTGTTGTTAGCTTTCTTGTTCCTTTTCTCTTTCTTTTTATTACCCCCCCCAAAAAAAAAAGAAGAGGATATTTAAAAGAAAGACGGAAAAGAATGAAGAACAGTAGAACGATTAGGAGAAGGAGGAATAGGAGGAGGAAGGGCTGGCTATTCGTAAGCTTTGGACGGGTTACTAAATTAATGATCGATGCAAGCAGGCGAAGAGAAAGCCATCAGGTGTCAGTGGTGTGTGGTGGGGCGTGACGGTGGTGGTGATGGTGGTGGTGGTGGTGATTGTGGTGGTGAGTAGTGGGATAGTGATAGTGACAAGGACACATTGATTATACTATTCCTCGTCCTCCTCCTCGTCCTCCTCCTCGTCCCCTTCCTCGTCCTCGTCTTTGTCTTTCTCCTCCTCCTCAATTTCCTCTTCTTGTTTTTCTTCTTCTTCTTCTTTTTCTTCTACTTCTTCTTCTTCTTCTTCTTCTTCGTTTTCGTCGTCGTCTTCGTCCTTCTTTTCCTCCTCCTCCTCCTCCTCCTCCTCTTACTACTACTACTACTACTACTACTACTACTACTTCTACTTCTACTCAGGATGCAATTATCTTTAGCTTACCCTCCTTGCCTTCTCCTCCCTCTCTCTATCTCCCTCTTTCCTCCCTTCCCTTCCTTCTCCTCCTCCCTTCGGCGTTCTCTCCCTTCCTCACCCTCTGCCCATGATCAGCTATGCATTGAACGATTGTAAATTAAAAGGTTCGCTTTAATTTCGTTTTGTACCTTTCTTTTGCTAACCCCTTCCTCTTTTTTTTTTACCTCCCTCCGTCTCTCCGTTCGTCTCAACTTCCCTCCCTCCCTCTCTCCTTCTATCTCTCCCTCCCTCCCTTGCTCCTCTTCGTCTCATCCACTCCCTCCTTCCAAAATGTCAAGTGTTCTTCAAATTTTATGGATCAATCGGAGTTTTCTCGTGGCGGGTCTTTCTCTCCCATTTCTTCTCTTCTGTCTCCTCTTTCTTCGTTCCTTTCTACACTAATTTTCTCTTCTCCTCCTTCCTTCCCTTTCTTCTCCCAGTCCTCCTCTTCTTTACTGCGTTTTTTTTTCTTCTATTATGTGTCCTATTTCGCTACTTCTCTTCCCTTCGCCTTTGCCCTTCCTTCTCTCTCTCCTCTCAATTCTCTTTTTCTCTCTCTTTTGTGTCCTTTACTTTCATCTATTTCTCATGTCCCCTACTTCCCATTCTTTCGCCTCTCAATCCTCCTCCTTTCGCCTTCACATCCATTCCATTTTTTCAGATTTTTTCACCTCTATCTTTTTTTCCTTCCTTTTTCACATGATTGGAGTTCCTTTTTTTTTCCTTGATTCCAGTTTACGTTTTATCTTATTTTCCCCTTTTCAGTTAAGTCGTTTAATCATTTTTTACGCTTGTCTATTTCCTTGTTTCATTAATTTTATATATTGAATTAAATTTTCCCCCACACCGACGGTTTTTTTTATTTTTTTTTTATTCTTCTTATTAATTGATTTTGACACTTTTCCTTCGGCTATGTAATTTTTATTCATTAATTTTTATTTTTGTTTGTTTTTTTGCTTAACATTTGTTTTGTTTTGTTTGGTTCAATATTTACTTTTCGCGTCTTGCTTTCGTTGCTACGTTGCGCTTCCGTGAACTGTGAAGTGTGAACGGACAGCACGCACACACACACACACACACAGACACTCACACGCACGAGCAATTATTCATCAGGTGTAGTAGAAGAGAGAGAGAGAGAGAGAGAGAGAGAGAGACCATGCTACATTGAACCATACTTATTATACAGTATCCTATTTCAATAACTTGTATTAATTATCTCGATACTCGATTAGGCCTATGTTTTTTTCTTTTTTTTTTCTGTTTTTCCCGTGCACGTGTAATACATCGCTCGCGGGGGAGCAGGTAGGGCAGGTAAGGCTTCTTCTTGCCGTTACTCTCTGCAGTGATCTTATTATTATTACGACGATCTTATTATTATTACGACGATCTTATTATCACGACTTGCGATCTTATTATTTTACTTATGGCTGGCGATTACTCAGGATGATTATTTGTGATTATTTACGATTACTTACTATTATTACTTATGGCTTGCGATCTTGTCATTACGATCTCATTACGACGATCTTATTAATACGACGATCTCATTATTACGACGATGCTATTATTACGACGATCTCATTACGACGCGGAAGGTGAGGATGAAAAGCGGCAAAAATGAAAGGCGGGGAAAAAGGCGCATTGTACTTTTTATGTCTGAATCAGTGCAAAAAAAAAGAAAGATCAAAACAGCTGAGCCATTTCTTTGTACCATCTCGTTCTTTTGTACCCAGCTCGTCATTACCTTGTAGCTCCATTTTTTTTTTGTTATTCTTACTAACGAGAATAAGCTGAACCTTTCCTGACTTTCATACATCAGTTATAATACATTTCGTCCACATTTTCCTTTATTAATTCAGTCAGTCGCTTAGTCATTCACTCATTCATTCAGTCAGTCATTTATTTATCATTCATCGTTTCTTTTCGTTACTTATCTGCATCATTATTGACAAGGATTACTCTCATGGTGAAGCGTAGTGTCTGTCCGTATTTATTTCTGTGTCAATGTATGTTTGTGTGTGTATTCATTCCTAGGTGTATGTAGGTATGAGTATGCACGTGTGTGTGTGAATGTGTGTGTGTGTGTGTGTGTGTGTGTGTGTGTGTGTGTGTGTGTGTGTGTGACCTTGCTCCCCGCTTTCCCATTCTCTCCACCTTCCCGTTCTCCCCACCCTCCCATTCTCCCCGCCTACCCATTCAATACGAGTCCCTCCGGCTGCTCTCTGATGCCATTCCTTACCTGGGGAACCGCTGCCGTTCCCCTGTACCGGCATTCCCACGTGTCGGGCAGGAGTCCACACAGGCGGGGAGGAATGCTGCAGGGGAGGGAAGACATGGAGGGAGGAGGAGGGAGGTGGAATCAAGAAGGAAGGAAGGAAGGAAGGAAAGGAGGCAAGTGGGTGAGATGAAGGTGGGAAGAGCAAGGAACCAAAGAAGGAAGTAAGGAAGGAAGGATAGGGGAGGGAGGAATAAAACAAAACGAAGGAAGGAAGGAGAGAGGCAGGCGGGCGAGGAAGGCAGTAGAGAGGGAGGGAGAGAGAAGGAACGAAAGAAAGTGGGGAAGAATGGGTGGAAAGGAAGGAAGGAAGGGAAGAAGAAAAGATGGGCATAGGGTAGAAGAAGGAAGGAAGGGAAAGATGTTAGGTAGGAAGGAAGGAGGGAAGGAAAAAAGGAGTGAAGAAAGAAAAGAATGTGGTTAGCAAGTCAGGAATAAAGGAGGTAGAAAAGGAAGTCAGAAAAGGAAGGCAAAAAGAGAAGGAGAAAAAGAAGGAAGGGGAGAGGGAAGGGAAGGAGTTTACCTGGAATTCTAAGGTCACGTCACTTCAGGAATCTTTTGCCGACAGGTGGAAAGGTGGAGATGAGAACTTAACTTTTTTATTTATTTATTTACTTGTTTATTTTTTAATGTTAGTCCTGGGAAAGTGTTTGTTGTTGTTGTTGTTGTTGTTGTGGTAGTGATAATGGTGGTGGTGGTGGTGGAGAGAGAGAGAGAGAGAGAGAGAGAGAGAGAGAGAGAGAGAGAGAGAGAGAGAGAGAGAGAGAGAGAGAGAGAGAGAGAGAGAGAGAGAGAACGTGAAAAGAAAGAACGAGAACGATAACGGTAACGAGAAAGCGAAAAGGAGAAAGAACGAGAAATTCAGAGAACGTGCGAGAGAACGAGGCACGAAAAGAAAACGAGAACGAGAGAGAGAGCAAGAGAGCGAGAAGGAAACCAAGAGAGATAGAGATAGAGAGAGAGAATATTAACTCCTACACCACCAGCAGCAACTATAAAAATAATAATAAAGTCCTATGCTAATGGAGAGTAAAGGTCCTTGGAGGCATATGCGCGTAAGGTTTTTTGCTGTTCCGCGGCCGCAAGACTGATGAAGCGGCCATTGGTTTTTACGCCCCAGGAGCCGAATTCCCTCCCCGCCGGACCGACCTGAGACCGACCTGTTATCTTGCCGAACTCTCCCGTTTTTGCCTCGCCCTCCATTTCGCCTGAGAAGGAGAAGGAGAAAAAGAGGAATTAAGAAGAGGTGAAGGAGTAGGAAAGGAAGGCTAACGGGGAAAGAGGAAGAGGGAGGAGGGAGGAGGAGAAAAGGAGGTAAAAGAGGAAAAGGGATAAATAAAAGGAATTAGGAGGAAAAAAATAGATATGGAAAAGGAGGAAGGGAGGTGAACGGAGGAAAGAGAAAGAGGAAAAAAATAGAAGGAATGAGGAGGAAGAGGAAGAAGGAGAAGAAGAACAGGGTAAAGGAGAGGCTTGAAGGAAATTAGAGAAACGAAAGTAGAGGAAAGAGCAAAAATGAACAATAGAGAAAAAAAGAAAAAGATAAATTACAACTTGAAAAGGAGGAGAGGAAGGCGAACGGGGAAAGAGGAAGAGGAAGAGAGAAAAAAACGAAGGAATGAAAAGGAAAAGAGAGACTTGGGAGAAATTAGAGAAACGAAGGAAGAGGAAAGACCAGAATAAAGAAGAGAGAAATGGAGTAAAAGGATATACGAAAAAAAATTTATGAGAATGAAGAGTGAGAGTAAGAATATGTATTAAAGAGTTTGTGAAATGTAATTAAGTAAATACATAATAAATAAAGAACATTGAAACAGAAATGGACTTGTAGGTAGAAAAAATGAAGGAAGAATAAGGAAATAAATATAATAGTGAGTGTTAATGAGAAGGAAAGAGAGAAGAAAATAAAACAAAGAGAGGAAGGTCGAGGGATAATGAGGAGGAAGAACACGAGGAAGAAGAGGAGGAGGAGGAAGAAGAAGAGGAGGGAAAGAAAGATGTCAGGCGAAAAATAAAGGGATAAGAGAAGGAGAGAGAGAAGAAGGTAGAGGAGAAAGAGAAGAGAAAGAAAGATGTCGTGGAAGGAGGAGGAAGAGGAGGCAGAAGATAAAGACGAAAGGAGGAGGAGGAGCACAAAGAGACAAGTAGAAAGAAGAAAGAAGAAGGGGAATGACGAAAGGAGGTAAAGGAACGGACTGAGGAAACAGGAGGAGAAGAAGAAGAAGGCAGAAGATGAAGAAGAAAGAAGGAATAGGAGGACAAAGACAGAAGAAGAGTAAAGAAAAAGGAAAAGGAGGCGAAGAAATGGACGAATAAACAGGAAGAAGGAGAAGAAAGCAGATAAAGAAGAAAGGAGAAGGAAGAGAAGGACAAAGACAGAATAAAGGAGAAGAAGAAGAAGAAGGGGAATGAGGGAAAAGGAGGCGGAGAAACGGAGAGAAAGGAAACACGACCACAAGGGAAACATAAAATTGGAGACAGTTGACAGAAAAAAAAGGGAGGAGGGGAAAACAAGAAGAAAAGGTCGATGACAAGAAACTGGAGGAAGAAAAAGGTTAATTAACACCAGGTGGGGGAGAGAGGGGAGGGGGGAAAGGGGGTCGGCAGGAAGGAAGGTTGTTAATGAAAGTATTTAAAAAAAGTGACCGTGGCCGCCCCCCTCACCTCCCCCCCCCCCAGAAAAAAAATAGCAGCAGAGTTTAATTAAAATGTGAAGGAAAAGAGAAAAGGAGAAATGTGTTAAGTTGTGCGAGGCAGTGACTATAAGGGAGGGAGGGAGAGAAGTATGTATATGGTGCTTAGAGAGAGAGAGAGAGAGAGAGAGAGAGAGAGAGAGAGAGAGAGAGAGAGAGAGAGAGAGAGAGAGAGAGAGAGAGAGAGAGTAGATAAATGAAAGCGAAGGTACCGTCCGTCGTTTGTGAATGGGAGTGGTTTAAGTGATATATGTTTGTTTGTGTGTGTGTGTGTATGGAGCATGGTTTGTCTCTCTTGCTGCTTGTTTGAAGGTTAATGTTTCTGCAAATGTCATGTTTAGGTATTTCGATAGAACTGTAAGGCTAATGGTAATATATGTATAGCATTGTTGTTTTTAGTCATGATTCTGCTTAACTACCGAAAAGCCGACTAAGACACGTAAAACAATCTGAAGTATTTCCATTCCCATTTTCCTCGACAAGGGTGCTGACGAGACACGGATCCAAATCATGTTAGGGGCTGGATATTTGAAAGGTACATCCTGATCGTAAACACGGGTCGCTACTTCTCACAGATGGATTATTAAACACCAAACACAACGCTGAGGAGCAACGTCAAGGCTTCAATATGGGTCGAGAGGGAAAGACTCGAAGTGAAACTAGGTCGCAGTAAGATGAGTCTGAAGAGCTGCCTTACGTCATAATCCTCCATAATGCATCACGCTTGCCCTGACACGTGGCGGGTTTGGGAGCGTCGTGGCGGCAGCGTGCATCACCGTATCAGCGCCGCGTGGCCGGAGCGGCGGCAATCAAACCACTGGTGTGTCTCCGCCGTGAGCCGCCGCGACACAAAAAATGGCCAAATTCTTAAACATTTCGGCGCTCCGGCACACACACATTTGACAAGGCTTTCGTAGAGGTTGTGGGCATTTCCAGGGGTAGTTTAATGACCCTGGTGGTAGTTTGACCCTTCCTCTGTACCCTGAAGCTAAAAAGAACGCTTATTAGAACCCGACTGATCTCCTTTTTGGCCTTTGAAAATAACTGATGTGAGAGGCGGAAGCGACTGAGAATACGATCTGAAAACCCGCCGCCGCGCCGCCAGCCTTCGCCTTGATTTAAGTCACCATGAAAAAGAGCTTAACCGTAGACGGCCGGGTATGAAGGAGAGCGGGAGGGTGGCCCCCTTTTAAAACCCTCCTCACCTCATTACCATAAGTAAGAGGAAGCGGCGGGAGCACCAGGACGCCGCCGCCGCCGCCGCCTCCGCCTGCTACCCGCCCGCCATCCGCCCTTTCCGCCACCCTGCCGCAGCGCATCTGAGAGCAGCCATCCGAGTTTTCATTCTTCCACGCTGGGTTTTGTCCTTTTTTTTCCTTTTTTTTTTGTTTGGTCGCCATTTCTGACAGTTTTCAACCTCGCCCGGCCCTTTGCTTCTTCTTCTGTCAAACTTTTCATTTCGAGATTATCTTCAGTATAGTTTTATAATCTCCGTTTTACGTTGTCTCCCTATTTTCCTTTCGGTTTTTACCTCTGTGTTCTGTACTTTTCTTCCATCATACTCCTCACTGCTCCTCGTGACTTCCAAAAGATTGTCATCATTGCAGTCTTCTAATCTCCTTTTACGTAAGTCTCCCTATTTTCCTTTTGCTTGTTACCTCGGTGTTCTGTACTTTCCTCCCAACATACTTCCCACTCCTCGTGATTTCCAACAGATTGTCCTCATTGCAGTCTTCTAATCTCTTTTACGTAAGTCTCCCTATTTTCCTTTTGCTCTCCACCTCATCGTTCTCTCCTCTCCTCCCCACACGCTCCCCGCCTCGCTCCTCCTCGTGACAGGCCCGCACCGCTGCAGCTCTTGTCTTGTAATTTCCTTGATATATCTCCCTTCCTCACCGTTCCTCTAATGCCCCTATCTGTTGTCATTAGCGCGGCTTACATCAGGCGCCGGCGGGGTGTGTGCCGCTGTGGCGACATGCTCCGCTGTGCCGCGACGCCCTATGGAGTCTATGGCGGTACGTGAGAGGCGGCGGCGGTGGCTACTAGGGCTGAACCGTCGTTGAACCCGAGAACGCTGTGTTGGGTAACGAAAACACCGGATATTAGTAGCTGAGCGGTACAAGTAGATAACACGAAAACCAGACAATACACGTTCTAGATCACAAAAAAAACTACAAATAAACGACTACGGCATCAGTAAACCGAGAACGTTCAGTTAAGTAATGAAAACATCGGAGATTAGGTGAGCAGTGCAAGAAGATGACAGGAAAATCAGACATTACACGTTCTAGATCACAAAAAAATCTACAAATAAACAAACGACTGCGGCATCAAGAAACCCAAGAACATTCAGTTAAGTAATGAAAACATCGGAGGTTAGGTGAGCAGTGCAAGATGATGACAGGAAAACCAGACATTACACGTTCTAAATGACAAAATAAAACTATAAAATTAACGACTGCGGTAACAAAGACTAAGGGCGGTATTAAAAGACATTTCGCCGCCTAAGAACACGTATTTGACAAGGCTTTCGTAGGAGTTGTGGGCATTTCCAGGGGTAGTTGTATGACCCTGGTGGTAGTTTGACCCTTCTTCTGTACCATGAGCCTAAACAAACACTCATTACAACCTGATTGATCCCCTCTTTGACCTTTAGAACCAGCTGATGTGAGAAGCGAAAGTGGCTTGTAATACCAGACTAAATCCCGTATTTTTAAACATATCGGCTCCTCGGTTCGCCTGTCTCAAAAGCCTCTCGTAGAAGTTGTTGCTGAACTATTCATGAACTATTTTGTGATCCCAGTGATATAGTTTTACACGGCTTATGCAACCTGAACGGGAAAATCAGTCATGGAAACCCGGGTAATCTTCTCTGTGGCCTTGGGAAATAGTCGTAATGGGTGATCGATACGCTTGATAATATGAACCTAAACCCGCCATTAAGTAAACCCGAGATTGTGATGTCTTAACGAAACCACGGAAGATCAGCGGGGAAGAAAGCTCACCTATATAACACACACACAAAAAAACAACAAAAAAAAAAAAACAGCCTTGACACATGCTAGACAACGAAAGACCTAACACCCAATGAGGCGACACATACAAACAGAAGGCAGAGCAACACTGACATGCATCTTGGACGTATTCCAGCGCACGGACACCTGAACACAACAATAGAACGACGCAAAAAAAAATAAAAATAATAATAATAATAATAATAATACCACACAGCACTCAAGTCTTTGATGCATGACATAACAAAACCATCAAGAAATAGAAAGAGCGCACGAGAGAAGGAGTAAATAATAGAGAAATCTGTATGTATTTGCACGACCTAGCGGCGGCGGGGTTAGCGTAGTTCAGGGCACGAGAAGCAGGAGTGGGTCAGGGCGGCAAAGCATACTGGCGAGGGAGAAAATAAATGCACGAAGGAGGGGAGGAGAGGAAATAATCCGAGAGATAAGCCCCGTAAGCCCAGATAAGGAGAAAAATGCTGAAAAATGAAAGAAAAAGACTGCAGCGGCTTGGGGAGGGCGACGAGGAGGAGGAGGAGGAAGAGGAGGACTTAGTGGAATCCATGTAGGGAGAAATGAGTGAAAATGGAGCTGCTGGGAGGTGGAGGGGAAAGAGATGAGAAGAGATAGAAAGAGAAAATTAAAGAATAACAACGCTGGTTTGCTCTAGAGAAGAAGAAAGGGACAGAGGAAGACAGAGGAAGAGAGGAGGGAATGAGGAAAAAATGCTCTTACCTTGAAGCGGGAAAAAATAAATAGACGTTATAAAAGAGAAAGATAACCAAGGAAAGAGGAATGATGGTGAGGCAAGAGAAGGAAGACGGTATGTGTGGAGGGAAGAGACGAAGTGAGACAGTGATGAAGAGAAAGGAAACCAAGAAAAGAAGAAGGGATATGCCGAAGAGAGAGAAGGAAGACGAGACGTACAAATAGAGCCAAGAGCTAACGGTTTGTAGGAGTGAGTGTTGAGGGAATAAACGAAGAAAGATACTGTTGAAGGTGAATAGGTGTGATTAGGGGGATAGGTGTGTGAAGTGAAGGTAAATGGTGAAGGAGAACAGGTGAAGATGAATAGGTGAGGCTAGCTGAAGGTGAATAGTGTGAAGTGAAAGTGATTGGTGTGGAACCGGAGATACTGTAGAAAAGAAAACCCCAAAAAGAAGAAGAGCTATACCGAAGCGAGAGAAGGAAGAACTGTGAAGGAAACGGACGAAGAAAGATAGTATAGGAAAGTAAACCAAAGATACTGTAGAAGAGAAAGAAAGCCAAATAAAGAAGAGTTATGTTGAAGCGAGAGAAGGATGAACTGTGAAGGAAACGGACGAAGAAAGATAGTGTAGGAAAGTAAACCAAAGATACTGTAGAAGAGAAAGAAAGCCAAATAAAGAAGAGTTATGCCGAAGTGAGAGAATGAAGAGATTAGGAACAAAGCAAGCCAAGTGTTCACGATCCTTAGAAGCAGCGAGGGTGAAGGAAATAAACGAGAAAAAGGTGGAGATAAAGAAAACCAAGAATGATGGAGAGAAAAAACAAAAAGAGTCATGTTTAAGCTAGCGAAGGAAGACGTGAGGAGCATATCAAACCAAGTGTTCACGATTTCTAAGAGAGAGTGTGAAGGAAATAGACGAAGAAACATAACGTAGTAGGAAAATAGAACCAAGAAAGGAGCAAGAGTCATACCGAGGTGAGAGAAGGAAGACGTTATGAGCAAATCAATCCAAGTGTTTACGATTTCTAAGAGAGAGTGTGAAGGAAATAGACGAAGGAAGATAACGTAGAAGAAAAATAGGACCAAGAAAGGAGCAAGAGTCATACCGAGGTGAGAGAAGGAAGACGTTGGGAGCGAATCAAGCCAAGTGTTTACGATTTCTAAGAGAGAGTGTGAAGGAAATAGACGAAGAAAGATAACGTAGAAAAAAAATAGGACCAAGAAAGGAGCAAGAGTCATACCGAGGTGAGAGAAGGAAGACGTTGGGAGCAAATCAGGCCAAGTGCTCACGATCTCTAGAAGGAGCGAAGGTGAAGGAAAGAGGCGGTGCTTGGCCATAAATATTTAACAGCGCTGTTGAGGCAGTAACGACGCCGGGCAAGGAGGTCCCGGAAAGCCATAAACAGGACGTAAAGAAAGAAAAAAAAGAGAGACAGCACACCAGGATGGGAAAATCAAGCGTGCGTTTCAACCGCTTGGTTCTTGCCGCGGACGGAAAGAAAGAGGTACAAGAAAGACGTTATTAGATGCGAGAGGAAACTAAGGAAAAGAACCGTTGAAAGAAAGAGACGCGTCGATCAGAACATCATTGAGCGTAAAACAAAAAGTAATAGTTATTAGATGCAGGAGGAAACTAAGGAAAAGAGCCGTTGAAAGACAGAGACGTGTCTATCAGAACATCATTGAGCGTAAAACAAAGAGTAATATTTAACTTGAGAAAGAAGTAGAAGGGAAGAGGAGGAGGAGGAGGAGAAGGAGGAAGAGATGGTTGTGGTTGTGGGGGAAAAGGAGAGGAAGAATTAATGAGGAGGTCGAGAAAGAAACGAAAAAAAGTAGAGGAGGACGAAGGAGGGAAGGAAGAGAGTTTGAGTGGAAATAGAGGAAGAAGTGTAAAAGTAGAGTATGAAGGAGGAGGAGGAAGAGGAGAGAGAACGAAGAGGGGGTGAGAACTAGGTGAGAGTAATGGAGGGAGATCTATATTAACACGAGCAGGCGGCAGCAGCTGCATCAATAAAAAAAAGTCTGGCATTATCAAGAGCTGTCAGGCTTGTTACTTGGGACCAAAGAAAAATATTGCGTTTTAATATATTATAACGAGGGACGAGGAAACATGAAAAAGCAGTCACCAGAAATCCTGTTGGCCTATAAAAACGTTGTCTGCTTTAGGGAATTAGCTGTTACGTCAGGTTCTTCAGTGGCCTTCGGAACAAAATAAAGCACTTGTTATATGGACGCACGGGGACGTTGAATTCACTCCTGAGGCATTTAAGTAACGTTCAGTATGATTTTTAAAGGAATTGATCGTCTTCGTGTAATAAGTACCCCTCCAAAGTCATTCCAGTGGCATGGCTTTGAAAAAAAAAAAAAGCTCCTGTCGATGTCTGCCTTGCAACGCCTCGCTTGAATTGTTCATCCGTTGATTTTTGCTGTTGGGATAGTTTGGAGGTCGAAATAGTAGAACGATCGACCTTAATTAACTTTTGCTGTTTTTTGAAGGTCGGCATTAAATCCAAGTGTCATTTTGTCTCTTTTCCAACGTGAAGAGATTGAGTCGCATGAGTCGTTTTTCATATGGTGGCGTGTCGTTGCACACTCTCAGAAATTCTATGTACTTGTTATTAAGGGACCAGAACTGCACTGCATATTCCAGGTGAGGCAGATAGGAAGACGAAAACGGTGATAATGACTACGAGGAGAACAAGGAGGAAAGGTCAGGGGAGGAGGAGGAGAAGGATTAGAAGGAGGAGGAGGAGGGGGAAGAGGAGGATGAGAATAAGGAAGAGGAAGAGGAGGAGAAGAACGGTAGGAAAAAGATTGATTAAACGTTGGAGAGAGAGAGAGAGAGAGAGAGAGAGAGAGAGAGAGAGAGAGAGAGAGAGAGAGAGAGAGAGAGAGAGAGAGAGAGAGAGAGAGAGAGAGAGAGAGAGAGAGAGAGAGAGAGAGAGAGAGAGAGAGAGAGAGAGAGAGAGAATGGCAAGGATGATGCCAGAGCGAAGAACCCAGCAAAGTTCGTTAAGGAAAAAGAGAGATGGAAGCGAAGAAAGAGAATAAAGGAGAATGAGAGGAGGAGGAGGAAAAGGAGGCGAAGTAAAGCAGGAGGTAATGGCTTAAGACGGGGGAGTAGCATTGAAGGTCAGTTAGTCAGTGTGTGTGGGTGTAGGAACAAGGGGAATGAACATGCGAGGATGGACTCAAAGAAATAAGAAAAAATAAAGAGGAAAAATAAAAAAATGACCATAAAAAGAAGTCATCGATGTTTTGACCGGATAAAAAGAATACGAGAGAGAAAAAAGTAGCCTTGCAAACAGTAGATAAATAAAATAACACGTTTCAAAAATGTAAAAACACGTTGCATACGAAAAAAAGAACACTGTAGACTAGAAGAGTTCAGTGAGAGGGGAAAGAGAAACGAGAGAGAAAAACACCGAAAAATGTAAAGTAGAATAACAACACGAGAGAGAGAGAGAGAGAGAGAGAGAGAGAGAGAGAGAGAGAGAGAGAGAGAGAGAGAGAGAGAGAGAGAGAGAGAGAGAGAGAGAGAGAGAGAGAGAGAGAGAATACATGGGGGAATAGAAACTCACTGATAAAGTAGAAACGGAAAGGTTAGGGGAGAACTAAGTATAGGAGACTTTTCATAAGAGAGAGAAGGGGAAGGGAAATGTTCAAATGTAGAGGGAAGAGAGGCAGATAAGAGAGAGAGAGAGAGAGAGAGAGAGAGAGAGAGAGAGAGAGAGAGAGAGAGGGAGAGGGAGATTGCTGGCACTGTGTAGGGAGGTAGGGGGAAAAGGGAGAGGTTTTGAGGGGTAGGGAGAAGGAGAAATCGGCCTAGAGAGAGAGAGAGAGAGAGAGAGAGAGAGAGAGAGAGAGAGAGAGAGAGAGAATGGAACACCTCATATTAAACCGAGGCTAAAAATTTTAGTGTAGAGAAAAAAAAAATACTCATGCAATCATAACTTTTTTTTTACTTCCTTTCTTTTTCTCTTCCCCATTTTTACATTACACGGGAAAATAAAACAAAAAAAAAAAAAGGAAAAAAAAAGTTGAATGGGAGTCTAACACGCAGTCTACGGGATTGAACTCTCTAAAACTGTATTCAAATGCCTCTAATTCTACTATTTATTACTATTATTATTTTCACCGCTATTAATTCTACTATTTATTTATTGCTATAACTATTTATTACTATTTATATTGCTATTTAATCTGGTATTTATTGCTATTACTGTTACTATTTATTACTATTTATTCGGCTATTTATTCTACTGTTTATTACTATTACTATTCATACTGCTATTTACTATTCTACTGTTCTTCTATTCCACGAGTGCGAGCTTTTTGTATTAATGGGATTCGAACCTGTTGGCTGTACTGTATGATTTACCTGCTAATGATTCTATATTCGTTACCTGTATATGTTGGTAGAATGAGTGACTAATTATCTATCTTATCTATCTATTTGTTGTGTGTGTTTGTGTTTCTATATGTGTGTGTGTGTGTGGGGGGGGGAGAGGAGGAGGTTCTGTGTGTGTGTGTGTGTGTGTGTGTGTGTGTGTGTGTGTGTGTGTGTGTGTGTCCCTGTGTTCAACTACGTCTTATGATGGAAAAGAAAAGTAAAAAAACAATAAAAAAAAAGCCAGCCACCTCAAACTGTCCTACTCAAACATTCTTCTGGCAGTCATTAAGTACGCAAAAAAGAAAATAAAGTAAAAAAAAAAGAGTGAGAAAGGAAGGAAGGAAACACGTATATGCAAATCCCAGCAACACGAATTTTCCCTCTAAAGAAAAAAAAAAGTAAAAAAAAAAGAAAAGTTTCATCTGCATCTAAACCTATTCGTATTGCATAATTTTCCGGGCGCCGCCAAAAAGGGATGGAAAAAGCTTTATTCTACCTCTTACATACATTAAATATATTCAAAAATGTGTGTGCAAGTGCAGATATTCATATATTCATGGGATTTTTAATATTTTTGTTGAATCTAATCAGAGAAAAAAAATGCTACGTGGGGTTATAGAAAGATTATCAAAGGAAGACGTCAGCAGGAGGAGGAGGAGCAGGAGGGAGATGGAAAAATTACATTGAGTGGCATAAGAAGACTTTGAAAGGATGTGAAGGAGGAGCGGAGGAAGAAATAACACGGCATGCCCAGAGAAGCGAGGAAAGGAGGAAGAGGAGGAGGAGAAAGATAGAAGAATCAGACGGAAGAGAAATAGGAAGAGGGGCAGTAAAAGGGAGAGGAATAGGAAGAGGATGAGGAGAAATATAGAAGGATCAGAAGGAAGAGAAATAGGAGGAGGGGCAGTAAAAGGGAGAGGAATAGGAAGAGAATGAGGAGAAAGATATAAAGAGCTAGGGGAAAAGAGGAAGGAGAAGTGAGAAGAGGAAGAAGAGGAAGAGAATGATAGAGAGTAAGATCAAGAAGAAGATAAGTAGAAGGGGGAAAGTAAAAGGGAAAGGAATCAGTAAAAAAAAGAAAGGAAACGAACTGCTCTGAGAATGATGGAATGGAGAAAGGAGAGAATGACAATTAAAAACATGAGGAAGAGAAGAAAGATAATGAGGAGAAAGAGGATAAGAAAGACGTCCACATGTAAAGAATAGAAAGAGAATGAAGGATTAAATGGAAAAGGGAGAAGAAGAGAATAACGAGGAGAAAGACGAAGGAGGAACAAGAGAAAGAAGAGGAGGAGGCGAAGAACAAGAAAATGAAGATGATCTAAAGAAATAATAGAAAGGGAAGTATAAGGACGAAAGGAAGAGGGAGATGAAAAGGATTAAGCAGAGAATGAGGAGGAGAAGAAACAGCATATGGATGAAAGACTCGAGGAGGAGGAGGAGTGGGAAGAGGAGAAAAGAGAAGAAGCAAAAAGAGGAGGAGGAGGAGGAGGAGTAGACGCTGGAGGATAATTAGGTGCTTGTGCTGGAGAAACAAAAAGCGATGATAAAAATATGCTCTGGAAATTGCTGGAGGAAAAAAAAAATAACGCGGAAAGAGTTAACAAAGAAAAATCTCGGGAAGCAAGGACGGGAGGATAACTTGTCCTGCGAAATAAATAAGAAAAAAAGTAAATAAGAAAAGTTAAGATAGAGAATAGCGAGGAGGGAAAAGAAAGGGGGATGAGAAGAAGAGACGAGGCGGATGCGAAAGAGGAAGAGAGAGAGATGAGACGAAAGAGGAGAGAAAGAATATGAAGATAGAGAATAGAGAAGAAGAGACGAGGCGGATGCGAAAGAGGAAGAGAGAGAGATGAGATGAAAGAGGAGAGAAAGAATATTAAGATAGTGAATAGCGAGGAGGGAAAAAAAGGGGGAGAGGGGATGAGAAGAAGAGACGAGGAACAGGATGTAAAAGAGGAGGAGAGATGAAAGAAGAGATAAGGAATAGACGGAAGAAAAACAACAAGAGGAGAATGTCAAAGAGGAAGACAGAGAAAGAAGAGGAGAGAAAAGTTAAGATACAGAATAGGAAGAGAGGAAAAAAAGGAGTAAAGGAACAGAGATGAGACAAAGAAGACGAAAAAAAGAAAAGAATGTATGAGAGGAAGATAGAGAAAAAAAAGAGAAGAGCAGAATGTAAAATGAGGAAGACAGAGAGAGATAAGGAAAGAAGGAAAAGGAAAAAAAGAAAAGAGAAAGAGAGATAAGAGAAAGAAAGAAGACGAAGGAAAAGACAAAAAATGGGAGAGAAAGACGAATGCAAGAAGACAAAAAAAAAGAGAAGAAGAGCGGAATGGAAAAAGATAAAGAGATAAGAGAGAGGAAGAAAGAAAGATGACGAAAGAAAAAAAAGAGGATGAAAAAGTAAGTGATGAAGATTGCAAAGAAGCTCAGAACCAAAAGAAAGTTGTATGTTTTTTTTTCTCTTCTATTCTCGTCTCTGCATCAAACATTTATAAATATTCGCGTTTATTTTTTTGTTTTGTTTTTGTCTCTGCATAAATTTACGTCGATCTTATTTTCGATTTGAGATTTTCATTTTCTGATTTCCTTGATTGGATGTCCTTGAGAGAGAGAGAGAGAGAGAGAGAGAGAGAGAGAGAGAGAGAGAGAGAGAGAGAGAGAGAGAGAGAGAGAGAGAGAGAGAGAGGAGAGAGAGACTCTCTCTCTCTCTCTCTCTCTCTCTCTCTCTGTGCACGTGAAAAGGAAAACATTTGAAGAAGAGGTATGAAGAAAACTTGAACGAAAGAGAGTAGAGAGTAGAGAGAGAGAGAGAGAGAGAGAGAGAGAGAGAGAGAGAGAGAGAGAGAGAGAGGATGAGGCGGAAAAGAAAAACTACTCCGTGTCACTGGAAGGAAAGAGAGAGAGGGAGAGACAGAAAAAAAGGCGGAATGGGAGGGAGAGAGAGAAAGTGTCGGAGAGAAGGAAAGAGAGAGGAACAGAGGGAGGAAGAGAAAAAAAACCGAGGATAAAAAATTGGGCGTGGGTGCTAACTGACAGTGATAAAATGAAAGGAATTTCTTATATCATTAATGACTTGACATTTTTTCCTCGCAGGCAGAGACAGGTTAGGCCTACAGGGAGAGACGGATGCACCCCTCTCCCTCTTTTTCTCCCTCGCCCCCTCCCTCTCTCCCTTTCCCTCTTCATCTCTCTCCCTCCCCCTAACCCTCCCCTTTTTCCCATCACTCCTGTCTTCCTCTCTCTCCGGGGGCTTCGTGGTGCAGTGGTTGGCACACTCGGCTCACAACCGAGAGAGCCCGGGTTTGATTCCCGGGCGGAGTGGAAAAATTTGGGCGGCTTTTCCGATACCCTACGCCCCTGTCCACCCAGCAGTGAATGGGTACCAGTTATTAATCGGGTGTTGTGGCCCGTCTCCTGGGATCTGTTCCTTCTCCTATAATTCTTTCCCCTCCTGTGTCTCTTCGGCATATGACCACAGATGTTGCGCCGACTAAACGAAACTTTCCAACTTTTTTCCTCTCTCCCCCAATCACTCCTTCCTCTCCCCTTCCTCTCACTTTCCCTCTCTTCTCCTATTCTCCCTCCCTCCTCCTCTTCCTTTCCCTTCCCCCTTCCTCTTTCTCTAAACCCCTCCCTCTCTCCCTTTCCCTCTTCATCTCTCTCCCTCCCCCTAACCCTCCACTTTTTCCCATCACTCCTGTCTTTCTCTCTCTCCCCCAGTCACTCCTTCCTCTCCCCTTCCTTTCACTTTCCCTCTTTTCTCCTATTCTCCCTCCCTCCTCTTCTTCCTCTCCCTTCCCCCTTCCTCTCCCTCTTCCTCTCTATATCACTTTCCTTCTTCCTTTCCCCATTCCTCTCCCTCTCCCTTTTTTCTCCCTCATCCTTTCCCCATCCCTTTTCTTCTCCCTCCCCATGTTCCTCTCCCCATCCGTCTTCCTCCCTCTCCCTCTCCATCACTCCTTTCCTCCTCCTCCTCCTCTCCCTCACTTTTTTCCACTTGGCTTCTCTTTCCTCCTCCACTCGACTTTCCTTCCTCCTCCTTTCTTGCTTCCTTTAATGCCTACTTTACCTCCTTTTAGTTGTCCTTACGACCACCACCACCACCATCACCACCACCACCATCACCATCACCACCACCATCACCACCACCACCACCACCACCACTTTTTTATTTATTCTTTATTTTATTTTATGTATTTATATATTTTATTTATATTATAGTATATTTTATTGTTTATTTATTTGTTTATTTATTTATTTACTTGTGTGTGTGTGTGTGTGTGTGTGTGTGTGTGTGTGTGTGTGTGTGTGTGTGTGTGTGTGTGTGTGTGATTCATTGTGCTTTTCCATTTTAAAGTTGTCAAAACAGAAGTACAAACGTTTTTCTCTTTTTTTTTGTTGTGTTTTCAGCAAGTGGTAATATATCATTGGCTTGTGTTAACCACGCCAAATATTTCATCCTTTCAATGCCCCTATCAAACACACACACACACACACACACACACACACACACACACACGCACACGCATAACTACACACACAAAAACAGACACACATACACACACTCAGACGGACAGACAGACAAACAAACACACACTTTAAAGCACTAAACCCCCTTATACACTGTCATTCAAATCGACTTCATATACATCCACCATAATCACAGACCTCGCCTTGTCACTTTTCCCCACCAAACAACCTAAACAAAATAGTACCACCATTTCTTAAAGCCTCATAACGTCACACACAAAGAGAAAAGAACAAGGCCACTATTTTTTCTTCTTTCTGACATCGGAGAAGAAAAGACAGAGACAGTTGGCAGGGAAGGGTGTGAGGGCGTAGGCATGGGATAGGCGCGTTAGAGGCAGCAGCAGGGTAGGCCATGGCAGAGGCAAAACAGAGACAGGACAGGGCAGAGAGAGGTAAGCAGGGGCCGGGTGAGCAGGGTTGGAGAGAGACAGTTGGCAGGGAAAGAGGGTGTGGAAGGGCGTAGGCAAGGGATAGAGGCGCAAGGGGCAGTAGGGTAAGTTTGGAAGAGACAGGAAAGAGACAGGGCAGGGACAGGACAAGGGCAAATCAGGGAGAGGCAAGCAGGGGCGGGGTGTGCAGGGTAGGAACGAGACAGGTGGCAGGGAAAGAGGGTGTGAAAGGGCGTAGGCAAGGGATAGAGGCGCAAGGGGCAGCAGGGTATGGAATGGGAGAGACAGGACAGGAGAGGGCAGGGTTAGAGCAGGGAGAGGCAGGCAGAAGAGGGAGTGCAGGTTAGGCATGGGAGAAACAGGACAAGGGTAGGACAAGGGCAGAGAAGCAGGGAGAGGCAGGCTGGCAGGGAAGGGTTGGAGGGCAGGAGCGGCGAGGCCAGACATCTATCCATATTTAGCTTGTATATTTCTTCCTTCCTCCCTTCCTAAAAGAATATACGTAGTGATAAGTCATCCTGGAAAAAACGCTTCACGCCGAAATGGAGGTGAAGGAGGAGGAGGAGGAGGAGGATAGTAATAAAAGGAGCAGGAAAGGAATAAGAGGAAGTGTAGAGATAGGATAATGAAGGAGAGGAGTGGGAGGAGGAAACGAGAAATACATGAAGGAAAGGAAAGGAAGTAAAGAAGAAGGATGAGAGAGGAAGGAAAAGGAGGAAGAGTAGAAACAGGATAATGAGGGACATAAAGAATAACAAAAAAATGAAGTTAAGGTGAAGAAAAGTATAGAAAGAGAAATGTGTTAGAAGAAAAGAGGGAAAAGAATGAATGCGAATAGAAAAAAAATTAGAAACAGGAGTAAAGGAAAGAGGAAAAACGACATGACAGAAGGAAGTACAAGAGACAAATAGGAGAAGCAAAGGAACAGGAGGAGAAGGATGAAGGAAAGAGAGAGATGAAGGAAGGAAAGAAGAAGCCATACCAGTAGGACGAAGAGTAGAAAAGTTAAGAATTAGGAGGAGGACGAGTGAGGGAAGAGGCTGTAAAATACGAAGAGGAGGAGGAGGAAGAGGAGGAGGAGGAGGAGATGGAAGACGAAGAAGGATGAGAACATTGTAAGAAGGCTTTGCAGGTATGAAATATATGGAAGAAGCGAAGAGGAGTTTGGCGCAGTGAAAATTTAGACAGAAGAAAAGAAGAGAGAGAGAGAGAGAGAGAGAGAGAGAGAGAGAGAGAGAGAGAGAGAGAGAGAGAGAGAGAGAGAGAGAGAGAGAGAGATGAAAAAGAAGGGATATATAAGGGTAACAGTAGTAGTAGTAGTAACAGCTGTATAAATAATAGTGGAAAGAAATTATAATAGTGATACAGAATAACAAATAATAATAATAATAATAATAATAATAATAATAATAATAATAATAATAATAATAATAATAATAATAATAATAATAATAAAGAACAGAGAAGAAATTTTAGAACTTCAGGACTTTCCAGTATCATAGTTCTCTCTCTCTCTCTGCGTCATTAACTTGTAAGAAGAATGAATTTGTAAGAAAAGGTATATCACTAAGGAGGTAGTATTTTTTGTTAATGACTCATTGAAAGATAGAGGAGGAGGAGGAGGGAAGGAGGAAGACGAGGAGGAGGAGGAAGTGGAGGAGGAGGAGGAGGAGGAGAACCATTCCAGTGATAATAGTAGTGACCGAGGAGGAAAAGAGGTTGAAGTGGAGAGAAAAAAAAAAAGAGGAGAAAGGGAGCGAGGGACTCAGGGAAGGAGGGAGGGGGTGGAGAGAAGAAAGGAGAGGCCAGGACCATATCTCTCTCCATTAACCTTTTTTTCCCTCCAGGCTATCGTGAATGTGCTCTGAACTTCTTGCATAAATCAACGTGATGAAAGCGATACAACCCATCTCTCTCTCTCTCTCTCTCTCTCATTTGCTTTTTTTTCTTTCTCGTAAGTAAGTGCGTATGTGCTTCCTTACGTGTGTGTGTGTGTGTACTTCTGTGTGTGTGTGTGTGTGTGTGTGTGTGTGTGTGTGTCAACTATCTAATTCATTTTTTCTATCTAGATGTAAATTTACTTTCATATTCATCTAGTTTTACATAATACTCCCATAAAGTTGTGTATACCTAGTTATCTTTACGTATATACCTATCTACCTATCTATCTACCTGTCAGTATATCATCCAGTTCACCTGTCCAACTATCTACACATCGATGCCTGTCTACCCGTATTTGTCAGACTGGTCCCGCTGTGTCCGTCTATATAAACATTCATTTCTCGTTTATTTTCTCTCTCCCTTTGTGTTCCTTCCTGCCTGTCGGCCTAACGGAACCGGACATCAACGAATCTCATAACAAAAGCCCCATTCACACACCTGTACGCCCTACCTGTCCCTACCTGGCCGCCCCTCACACCCACACACTCCACCCTAACCCTCGCCGTCACCCCTCCACCCTCGCCAGCCACACTCACCTCCACCTGCCCGTCCCGTCCCTTCCCCTTCCATCCCCTCCTCCTCCTCCTCCTCCCCAAACATGTTAAACTACAGTACGACCAGGAACAGACACAATGGAAAGCACACACACACACACACACACACACACACACACACACACACACACACACACACACACTAACATTCAGACACACATACAGATACAGACAACTTCAGATAAATTCGCACATGCACACAATTTTTTTTTAAAGCATGGGAGGCAGTTCAAGGGCAAAAAACAACAACAAAAAACAGCAACTAAAAGGCTCGCTAGATAGTTGAACCTCGTATAAAAATGTGAATTATACCTTTACCTGATACCTTGGGGAGCATGGGGAAGGTAAACTGAGGTAAATAGGTTATGTTTTTCCCTCTGTCCCGGGGTGATAGGTTCTCCTCCCCACCGCAAGCTCAGATGTCAATATGATGGAGATTAGCACCGAGGCAAGAACGTGTAACTAAGCGTATGACCTAACCTGACCTCACCGTTACTTTTTTTTTTTTACAACAAAGGAGACGGCTCAAGGGCAATAAAAAATGTAGAAAAAAGCCCGCTACTCACCGCTCCCATAACAGACAAAAGTAAAGAGCGACCAAAAGAGAGGTCAATTTCGGGTGTGTTAAGATCAGGAACCCTTCAATCCTCTTTGTCTGTGCACACACCTCTCTCTCTCTCTCTCTCCTTCGTATGTTATTTCCTTCCCCTTCCTTTTATTCCCCTCTTCCGCTCCCGGTTCCCATTCTCCCCTCTCCTCTCTGCTCCGGCCTCGATCATTCCTCTCCTTCCTCTCAAACTTCCATTTACCTTTATTCCCTAACCCTGCCTGCCTCCATCTCCCTCCCTCCTTCCCTCACTCACTCCCTACCCTTCCTACTCTTGGCCTCCTCTCCCCTTCTCCCACCTTCCCTCCCTTCCTGCTGCCCTCCTTCTCTTCCTCCCTCCCTCCCTCCACCTTCCTGTTCTCCTCTCCCCTCCCCTCTCTCCCTCTCTCCCTCCCTCCGCCTTTCTCTCACCCTTATGATATATAGCTCTCATGAAGCACCTTCTGTACACTTTCCTCGTCACACCTGCTCCTCCTCCTCCTCCTCCTCCTCCTCCTCCTCCTCCTTTCCTTCCTTCCTAGGCCAAGGCCAAATGTTTTTCCCTCTATTTCTCTCTTTTCTTTCTTTCTTACTTTCTTTCTTTCTTTCTTTCTTTCACACACACACACACACACATACACACCCACACACCACCACCACCACCACCACCACCACCACCACTACCACTACCACCACCACCACCAAAATCCTCCACCACCATCACCACCACCCATCACCAAGACACACACCATTCACCGACACATCAAATCAAACACCATTCACTACCACCATCATCACCACCCCCAACCCCTTTCCCCAACCAATACCATTCACCACATTATCACCAAGACACACCACCCCCATCATTATCACCACCACCACCAACAACAACAACAACACCGTGACTCTTGATCTCGGTCGCACCATATCAAGCAAAGTCGGTTGATGGTCGTTGACTCGCGCCGTTCGCCTCGCCGTCACGCCTGGTAATGTGACACCGACGGTCCCTCTCTCCTTCTCTCCCTCGCTCTTGGGTTATTGCGGCGCCCCGGCTGGCCCTGCGCGGCGCCCCCCCCCCCCCCATCCTCCCGCAGGCATTCAGGCGGGCAGACAATTACGGCGCGGCGATAGTGAAGGCGGCGTTATCGTGTTATCAGCGCCGTTGCATGGAAACCTATTGTGTGCTCCTCCTGATGCTTCGCCGCCTGTTACTCCTCCTCCTCCTCCTCCTCCCCCTGTTCCTGCTTCTCTTGCTTCACCTCCTGCTGCTGTTTCGTCTCCTCTTCCTTTCTTGTCCTATTGATGTTGTTCTTGTCCTTTCTGGCTTCTGTTTTTGTCTTAATTCATTGTTTTCCTTTTTTTTTTACTTTCCTTCCTTCTGCTTCTTCCTCTTCCGCTTGCTTCTCATTCCTCCCTCTTGCCTGCTGTCTCCCCCGTTTCTGGCTTCTGGTTCTTGTTTCGTTTCATCGTCGTCCTCCTCTTCCTTCTTCCTCCTCCACTTTCTGCTTTCCTTCTTTCTGTCTCCTCCTACTTCTGTTCCTGCTTCACTTTCTGCTTCTCCTTCTCCTCTTGCTTGTTCCTTCCTCCTGTCTGCCGTTTCTGCTTTGTGGTTCTTGTCTGGCTAAGTCTTCCTCCTTTTCCTTCTTCCTCCTCCAACATTCCTTCCTCTTCCTTCTCCTCCGACTCATATTTCAGTTTTTGGTTTATTTCATTTTTTTTTCCATTTTTCTTCTTCCTTCTCTTATTCCTCCCACTTCATTTTCTCTTCCTATTATTCTGTCTTTTCTTCCTCTTATTCCTCCTTTTCTTTTTGCTGCTGGTCTTCTACCCCTGTCTTTCCTTCTCCTCCTCTTCCTCCTCTTAATATTACTTTCCCTTCCTCCACCATCACAACAATCTCCTCTTCCTCCTCTTGCTCTACCATCATCACCACCACCACCACCACCACCACCTCTATCACCTCTTCCTCCTCTTGCTCCTCCTCTTCCTCTTGACAGGGTTGGAGGGAATCGGGTGCATGACTATTGTGTGTGTGTCTGATGGAGATTGTATGTGTGGGTTGTTGGGTCGTTGGGTAGTTTGGTGGACGAATTGCTTGCCTTTCTTTTTATTTATTGGTGTTTATTGCTTTAAGTTCTTGTGGAATCTTGGTGGCTTCGTTTGTCTTAGTTTTTTTTTATAGTTTCGTTCCGTCCGTAGCATTTTTTTTTTCATTTGTATTGTTGTGTGTTATGTCTTTACCTCCGTCCTCTCTGTTTTTCTCTCCCTCCTCCCTCCTCCCCGTCTCTCCCTCCACTTCTCTCCTTCTCCTCGTCTTTCCCTTCCCTCTTTCCTCTCTCCGCTCTATCTTGCCCTCCCTCCATCTCCTGTCTTTCCCTCCCTCTTCCCTCTCTCTGCCTGTATTTCCCTCCCTCTTCCCTCTCTTTTTTACCTGTCTTTCCGTATCCTCACTCCCGTCTTCCTTGTCTTTCCCTTTCCTCCCTCCCTTCCCTCCCTCCGCCCTGTCTTTCCCTCCGTCCTCCCTCCCTCCGCCCCTCGCCCGAAGACATTTTTCTCCGCGGGTGTACAAGACGTCGGGTCAATAGGTGTTTGTTGGGTCACGGCGGTCAGGCAGATTCCACGCGTGCCTGCTCGACCCCCTGCAGGCGTCGGGTGATGTCTGGGGGGGGAGAGGGGGGAGGGCTGGCGATAGTAGGGGGTGGAGGAGGAGGGGAAGGAGTGGAGTGATAGGTGGGGTGGAGTGGGGTAGGGGTGAGGAAGGGTTGATTGCTGGTGTTATTGGGGGGAGGGGAAGGAAGGGAAGGGAGAGGATGTGATGGAGAGGGTGTGAGAGGGGAAGAGAAGGAATAGAAGTGAAGAGGAAGCAGGAGCAGGAGAGGATGTTAGGAAGAGGAACAGAGAGAGAAAGTGAGTGAGTGAAAGTGAAACAGAGAAAGAGAAAGAAGAGAGAGATGAAAAAGTAACAAATCACACTAGTTCCACGAAGCTGAGAAACACACACAAACCAAAAAAAAAAAAAAAAAACGAAATACAATACGACACTCCATTAATACACCTATCAGAAGAGCAAAAAAATCTAAGGGTAAAAACTGTCACTGGAAAACCCTGTGTGGAAAATAGGGAAGGAAAGACAGCATTGGTAGCAAGACAAGGATGACACGAGCTTAGGAAAGGGAAACAAGACGAAGAGGGAAGAGATAGCACTGGGCAGGACTGGCAGTTCGTACGGGAATGATTTATTGGAAGCGTAGTAGCCGAGTCAACTGAATCTTAGGTAACACGAGAAAGGTATTATTAGACGTGATAAAGGCTTAGACAAGGGAAGGGAGTTATGTGAGTGGGCAGGTAGGGCTAAGGATTGAGTTATGTGTGGAATGGTTAAAGAATAGGGACGTAGGAGTGTTAGAATGACAGAGGAGTGAGTTAGACAAGAAAGGGAATATGTGAATGGCCAGGAAGGACATAGAGTTGACTTAGACAAGGAAGGGAAGAATGTGAATGGGTTAGACAAGACAAAAGATTGAGTTAGGTGTAGAAAGGGTGATGACAAGGAAGGTAGGAGTGCTAGAATGACAGAGGAGTGAGTTAGACAAGAAAGGGAATATGTGAATGGCCAGGAAGGACATAGAGCTGACTTAGACAAGGAAGGGAAGAATGTGAATGGGTTAGACAAGACAGAAGATTGCGTTAGGTGAGGAAAGGTTAAGGAAAAGGGAGGTAGAAGTGCTGGAATGACAAATGATGGAATTGGACAAGAAAGCGAATATTTGTATGGCCAGGAAGGGCATGCGATTGACTTGGACAAGGTAGGAACAATGGGAATGTGTTAGGCAAGACGAAAGATTGAGTTAGGTGTAGAAAGGTGACAAGGGACGTAGAAGTGTTGGAATGACAGAGGATGGAGTTAGACAAGAATATGTGAATGGCCAGGAAGGACAACGATGGGGATAATGTGAATGGGTAGATTAGGTATAGGATTGCGTTAGAGAAGAAGGGAATAATGTCAATGGGATGAAATGGCGGAGGATTGAGTTTGGTGAGAGAAAATAGAAAAAAAAGGCGTCAGAACTGTAGAAATGGCAGAGGCTTTAGCTAGAACTAGACAAGGAAGAGAACAATGTGAATGGGTAGAGTTAAATGCCAAAGAAGAGAAATTGAGAACTCTTCATTAAAAAAAAGTGAAAAACGAAAAAAAACCCGCAATATTTCACGTAAAGAATTTAAGTCACTAAAGAGAAAATACGACAAATAATCATGAAATACGTCGGCAAATAGCTAGTTGATAGACAATGAAAAAACGCCAACACAATATCTTAAAGTGTAGACAGGCGCTGAGTAAAGGAAGTAAACAAGCGGTTCGTGTATCCAAACATCGATACGCTACAGCAATGTCAGGGAGAAAATAGAATCTAATACCAAGCACACTGCGGTATAAAAAAGCCGTGAAAATCGACACACAAACAGACAAGTGTATCAGGTTTCTAGCTTATGCAAGTAAGTGGCAATAAGCGGCTATCGACACGCACTCCGCCGCTGCTCCGTTCCGCTAAGAAATAAAAATAAAGCTGCCAGAAATGCGTCACGGCGAGCCACGCGTCATCGTCACCGTCAGCGTCAGCGCCTTCACCGTCGCCAGGGTAATCGATGGAAGACTGACCTTGTTGTTACGGGAGCAGGAGGAGGAGAAGAAGAAGAATATGAATGATGAGGATAAAAAGATATATAAATAAGATGAAGATGAAGAAAATATATAAAAAGGAGAGAATGGAGGCGGACTAAGAGCCGGGAGAGGAGAAATATGAATGATGATAATTGTAATAGTGAAAAGAAAATGATTTGAATGATGAAAATAAGACCAAGAATATGATGAAAAAGAAATGAAAAGAAGAGGATGAGGATTGTGAGGATAGCATGACATGAAGATGGTGAGAAATATTATCATTAAAAATAAGGATAATAGTGATAATTAGTAGTAGTAATAATAATAGTAGTAGTTGTTGTACAGGTATTAGTAGTATAAGCAGTAGCAATAATAGTAATAACAGTAGATGTAGTAGTAGTAGTAGTAGGAGGAGGAGGAGGAGGAGTAGGAGGAGGAGGAAAAGGAGGTAGTAGTAGTAATAGGAGAAGGAGGAAAAGGAGGAAAAGGAAGAAGGGAAAGATAATGGGTAGGAGGAAGGTAAGTAAAAGGAAGAGAGCGAACAGGGCGGTGAGAAAAAGGAAAAGGGAAAAAAAAAGTTTCAATATACGTGTAAAAAAATGGTAAGAAAAACGACGATCAGAGCAAAACGTAAAATGGAAATATAATAAACTTTAGCAGAGAATGAACTTTACAAAGGCAATGAAATTAGGAACAAGGAGACAGGTGGAGGAGGAGAAGGAAGAGGAGGAGGAGGTGGAGGAGGAAGGAGGAGGAGGAGGAGGAGGAGAGGAACTGCCTGCCTGACTTACCTTTGTATAATTCAGGAAGGATGAATACTGATGAATGCAAGGATGAATATGTAGTTCAGGATGTATGTGTGTGTGTGTGTGTGTGTGTGTGTGTGTGTGTGTGTGTGTGTGTGTAGTTTTGTTTGCTTAAAATTGAAGTGATTAGAAAATATATATGATTATCGAATACAAATATTACTGATTGAAAAATATTTATAAGCCATTAAAAAGTAACTTCACACACACACACACACACACACACACACACACACACACACACACACACACACACACACACACACACACACACACATTCTCTCTCTCTCTCTCTCTCTCTCTCTCCTCCCTTACCCCCTCACTCCCGACCCACACGCACAACCCCCCCCCCCTTCCCCCCTCCCCTCATCCCTCTCCCGCACACACAGTTTCCATGCATCGTGTATTCCTCGCTCCTAACCTTTGCCGTCATTTTGTCCCTCCGAAGTTTGCCCAAATTAGAGGAGTATCAAAGGCCGCAGGCTCAGAGTGTCCACAAGAGCTACGCCGAAGCCGCTTAACATTTGCATTAAGCCTTTAGAACTGCGATATGAGGAAATAAAAAATTCAAATCAATTTAATTTTGCATTTCATAACATTCCCGTCGCTCCCAGGGTCCCTTTGAGCCCGGGAATTGGTTCAGAGTGAGAGGAGGAGGAGGAGGAGGAGAAGAAGGAGGAGGAAGCGGAATAGGAGTACCAGGAGGAGGGAGGAGGAAATACCGACGAAGGAAGACTGTTTCAGAGTTTACTAGTGAAGGAATAAAGATGCTTGTTAACTCTTACATTAGGGATTTGGACAACGTAGCGTAAACTCCATTAAAACCTCGTGCATTAGGACCATGTGAGGGGAGTAGTAATGTAGTTAGCAAGTTCAGAAGAGCAGTTGGGATGAAAATGTTTGATGGAAGATGGAAAGAGGGGCAACGTTGTGGCGGAATGTAAGAGGCAGAAGACTGTCAGTAAGAGGCGGGGAGCTGATGAGACGAAAGGCCTTTGACTCTACTCTGTCCAAAAGGGTTGTGTGTGTGCAGAACGCCCCCCCCCCCTCCCTCCCCCTTGCTACACATGATAGGCTTTTGCTCTCCCCTGCCCTTTCTCGTCTCGTTCCCTCCACTGGTTCTTGTCTCTCCCCTACACTTGTCTTATCTTCCCTTGTTTTCTTTCTTTTTTTCTTTTCTTTATCTTTTTTCTTTACCTTTTTTCCTTTTCTTTGTCTTTCCTGTCTTCATTTCTTTTTTCTTTTTCTCCTATTTTATCTCTTATTTCCCTTTTCTTTTATTTCTTTTGTTTCGTTTTTCTTCCCTTATATTTTATTTCCTCTTTTTTCCTCTCCTCTTGACTTCTCCTCTTTCCCTGTTTTTTTTTTTCTTTTCTTTTCCCTTCTATTTTTCTCCTCTCTATTCCCCTTCCCGTGACTCGGTATATATATAGTTTATCGGAAGGCGTATCGATGCGTCGTATTATTTGCCTCTGTGTCAAAGTTTGTTTATGTCTTGGTCTGTCTTTCTTTTTCTTTTTTTCTTTTTTTTCTCCTCCTCCTACTTCTTCTTGTTCTTGTCCTTCTACTTCTCTTTCTTCTATTTCTTCTTCCTGATCTTTTTTTTCATCGATTTTTTTTCATATACTTTATCTTCATTACTTCGTCTGAGTATGACATTCTTAACTGTTGTCCTTCCTTACTTTTATCTAAACTTCTTCACTCAACTTTATCTGCCTAACCTTATTTGTTTTCACCCTGAGCAGCTTCACTAATTTTGCCTCGGTGATGTTTTGATGTGTTGATTCAGGCCAGTGCACCGCGGCGCGTCCTTGTCACGGCATTAACTCGCCCCGCTCTGCCTCGTGAACCAGATGACGCGTGGGAGCGATGAAAGCACAGGTGAATGAAGTAAAGCTCGCAGGTAAACAATACAGACAAAAACAGACAGCTCATCAGGCTTGGAATAATAATAATAATAATAATAATAATAATAATAATAATAATAATAATAATAATCTCGCAGCACTATGCAGCAAAAACCACCACACAGCAGAGTTAAATCATGGACTATAAACTGTGTTGGATTAAGTGTTGTGTGAAAAGACGGAAGTGTTGTGTTTTAGGATTAGTGGGTAATTTTGAAGGGATTGGCGGATGAGTAAGAAGTGGATAAATTGAGAGTAAGAGGTATCAGAGCATAACAAATCTGTAAAACGTTCAGGAGTGTAATGTTATTTCGGGTCTGTTGTGAATAATTGTTAATGGGGAGCATACGTCCAAGGGCGCGTGGCTTCACTCACCGCCTTCACTCCCGGTTGCCTTCCCGAGCAAACTCCCACGTGGCTACCCTATCCATATTAAGTTTCCTGGCAGTATCGGTCGACTTGCCGCAGCCATGAGTTACGAGGGCGTCCTATTGCTTTTCTCCACATAAGGTTGTCTCGTACAGAAACAACCCTGTGAGCAAGATCAACGCCGTGAGGGGTGCAACTTGCTGCTCCTAAAGAAATTACGGTCGGTGACAAAGAATGATCATATTTAGTTTTTCGAAGGAGTCTTAAGTCATAGGAAAGATAGCATGTGTTTTGATGAGGGTGGAGATGAAGGTGATTTGACCCAAGGTAACGCAAGGCAAGGTATGGGAGGCGAAGGAGAGGGAGCGTCAGGGTAACTCAATGGCGCCACAATAAACACTTGCCTGTGCCGTAACGGGTTGGGACTGACCACCAGGCCCCATCAAGAGAGCCTACTGGCGCCATAGGTGGAAAAACACACACACAAACTGATGAATGCAATTATTATCTTTTTTTTTTCTCGTGCCTTGCGTATATGTAGAATTTATAAGATCACGTAAACAAGTCACTACATCTCTGTTGACGTGCATAAGGTATGAGTTTGACGTACATATGTTAGGTATCACGTGACATATACAACCATTTTTCATTTCTGATTACCTGAGAACTTACCTAATTTTTCTTCTCTGATTTGCAGGTGCCGCGAGGATGATGATAAGGTAAGAGGGGAGAGACGGCTATTTAATCAAAGTTAACATCAGGTGCGAGTCAGGAGAGGGACGGGTGCATAATTTTTGATACAGTACTTGATTGTATTCTATATTTCTTAATGATTTGCACGTGTTATGGGGAAGCAAAAGGTGAGATATTTAATTAAGGTAACGTATAGGTAAGAGGAGGAGGAGGAGGATAATGGAAAGAAAGTTGAAATATAGAAGGGATAATGAGGGGGAGAAGAAGAAGTAAGGGAGTGAGGGAATTTTGGAGATAAATGAGAAATAATGGTTAATGAGATGGGAAATAGTAAATAAGGAAAGTAAGGAGAGAGAGAGAGAGAGAGAGAGAGAGAGAGAGAGAGAGAGAGAGAGAGAGAGAGAGAGAGAGAGAGAGAGAGAGAGAGAGAGAGAGAGAGAGAGAGAGAGAGAGAGAGAGAGAGAGAGAGAGAGAGAGAGAGAAAATGTGTAATTAAGAAAGGGTGATAAAGAAGAATAGCAATGATTTAGAGAAGGAAAATATGGAAGGAGAAAAAAGGAAAGTAGTCGTAGTAGTAGTAGTAGTAGTAGTAGTAGTAGTAGGAGGAGGAGAGAAAAAATGGGAAAGAGGAGGAGGAGGAGAAGGATAGGAGTGTCACCATGCATGAATTGATAAAGACACAGATAAGGAATGAACGACACGCCTTGACACCTCCCATTCATTAAGGAGGGCGGCGCGGCGTGTGTGTGTATATATAAATTATGGAAGGGAAAAAGAATCATCAGTCATAAGCTTAACTTGATCGCTGACGTGTTGGGAAAAGTTAGCAAGTGATGAGAGAGCCTTATGAAGCAGGGAGCGAAGGGGGAGGTGGTTAGGGAGAAGGGAGAAGGAAGGGAGAGGAAGGGGGTAAGGGTGAAGGCCATATTTACTTATTAAGAAAAGAAGGACCTGCAGAGATAAATGGATGAACTTCTCGTGGGTAATATGCGCCTGTGGCTCTATTAAGACTGTGTTAATGAGAGGGTCTTAAGAGTGACGCGAAGGGAAAGTTAGGAGGCTGTCTACGGGAAACGAGGAAAGGGCGAGAAGGATGGGACAGGCAGGAGGGGAGAGACAGGGGAAAGAGAGAAGGGAAGGAAGGAGAAAGAGGGAATAGAGAAGGAAAGAAAGAGACTGATTGGGGTGAAAGATAAAAAAAAAATGAGTAGGGAAGGATGGAACAAGCAGAGGCGAAAGAGAGAAAAGGGAAGGGAAGGAAGGGACGGACAGGAGTGAATGACAGAAAAGGAGAGAAAAGAGAATGGAAGAAAGGGACTGACAGGTATGAAAAAGAAGGAGAAAGGAAGGAAAAGAGAAGAGAGAAGAGAAGGAAGGGAATGATAAGGATAAAGAATAAAGAGTGAAAAAAAGGACAGACTGGAGATAGTTGATGAAGAGTGAGGTAGAAAAAGAAGTGAAGGAAAGGACTGGTAGGGGGATAGACAAGGGTGAAGAGGAGAAATGTGGAAGGAAGGAAGGAAGGAAGGAAGGAAGGAAGGATGAGCACGAGGCGATTGACTATCAAAAGTGAAAGAGGAATGAGAAGGAGAGGAAGAGGTTTTCTGATTCTTCTTCTTCATCTTCATATTCTTCTTCTTCTTCTTCTTCATATCATTATTATTACTATTACAAAAACAGACTCACAACAAAACATGAGACACACACAAGAGATGCCTCATAGTTTTATATCTTCTTAAAGTAATTCCGCCGCGGAGGGACTTAAAAACGAAAGCTATTGGAATCCAGATCACAATAAATATTCAATTGAACGAACAGCAAGTGGTTGAAATATTAAAATGTGTACTCTAATTTCTTTCCCGTCCGGCTTTTCCTCCTCCTCCTCCTCCTCCTCCTCCTCCTCCTCTTAAAGATGATATTAAAGACGCGAAACATCGAAAAAAAGAGAAAATGAAATAGAGAATGAACATATGTGGACATAGAAGAAAGGGAGAGAGAGAAAAAAAAGAAAAAAAGAGAGAAAGAAAAGAAAAGAAAGGGAGAGAAAGAGAAAGACAGAAATCGACAGAAAGAGAAAACAAACAGAAAAAGAGAGAAAGAGAGACAGAGAGATAGAGTAAAAGATAGATAGATATAGATACGCAGATAGAGAGATAGACAGAATCAAACAGACACATAGATAGACAGATAGATAGATAGATAGATGGATAGATAGAGAGGCAGAGACAGAGCGAGAAAGAGAGACAGAGACCGAGACCAAGAGAGAGAGAGAGAGAGAGAGAGAGAGAGAGAGAGAGAGAGAGAGAGAGAGAGAGAGAGAGAGAGAGAGAGAGAGAGAGACTATAATATTGGAAGAAAAACCAGTGATGGAGGTCTGTAAGTGGCTTTCCCGGACGCTCTAATATTTATCACTGTTTCTTTAGATTTCCTTTGAAGTATCGCTCAAGACCAGGAGAGAATTTGCTGGAAGAGGAGGAGGAGGAGGAGGAGGAGGAAGAGGAGGAGGAGGAGGTGGATGAGGTTTAAAAGGGAGAGAGAGGAGGAAGAGGAATGAAGGAAGAGGGGGAGGAAAGTGAGATTGGGGAGATTTAAAAGGAGGGAAGAGGAGGAATGGGGAGAGAAGTGAAAGGCGGAGGAGGGGAAAGTGAAATAGGCTTAAAAGGGAAAACAGAAATAAGAGGGGGAAGGAATAGAGGGAAATAGATGGAGGAAGAAGAGGAATGAAGTAACAGGGGGAGGAAAGGGAGTTGGAGATGGAATAGAAGGAGAGAAAAGGGAGGAAAAGGCAGTGTAAGGAGACTAAGAGAATGAAAGTTAGGAAAGCGAGGGAAAGAAGACTAAAAAAGAAGAGGGATTGAAGGAGAAGGAAGAGGAGGAGGAGGAGGAGGAGGAGGAGGAGGAGGAGGAGGAGGAAGGATCATGGAAGTAACAGCACCCCTACCAGTATTACCAGAGTGACCAACAGAAAACAAAGCAAGAAAAACCACAAAAAAACTATAGAAGGAGAAATAGGAGGAGAAGGAGGAGAAGCACAGAGCCACAAGAGAAGCAGAGTAGAAAGAGGAGAAAGAGTAAAAGAAAACCACTAAAAGACGTACAGAAGGAGAAATAGGAATATGAGAAATAGGAGGAGTAGGAGGAGAAGCATAGAGCCACAAGAGGAGTAGATGAGAAAGAGGAGAAGGAGTAAAAGAAAACCACTATAAGACGTACAGAAGGAGAAATAGGAATATGAGAAATAGGAGGAGGAGGAGGAGAAGGACAAAGCCACAAGATGAGTAGAGTAGAAGGAAGGGGAAATGTGAAGAAGAGGAGGAGGAGGAAGAGGAGCACCACACAGCTTCAGGAGTGAGTAGATGACGCAGTTTGTTACGTACGAGATTGTTACACTAGCCAGACGGTATACTGAACCTTTTTTTGTACGTACGTTGTGTGTGAGGCTTTGAAACGTTACGTAAACTCTGGTGCTGAGCTCTTGGAAGTATAACATAAAGACCAGAAAAAAGGAAGACTAGTACAAGGGATATTAGGACATGGAGGAGGAGGAGAGAGGATGTTAAGCTATGGAGGAGAAGGAGAAGGAGAAAGGATGCTAAGCTATGGAGGAGGAGGAGAAGGAGAAAGGATGTTGAACTATGGAGGAAGAGGAGAAGGAGAAAGGATGCTAAGCCATGGAGGAAGAGGAGAAGGAGAAAGGATGTTAAGCTATGGAGGAGGAGGAGAAGGAGAAAGGATGTTAAGCTATGGAGGAAGAGGAGAAGGAGAAAGGATGTTGAGCTATGGAGGAAGAGGAGAAGGAGAAAGGATGTTGAGCTATGGAGGAGGAGGAGAAGGAGAAAGGATGTTGAACTATTGAGGAAGAGGAGAAGGAGAAGGGATGTTAAGGTATGTAGGAGGAGAAGGAGAAAGGATGTTAAGCTATGGAGGAGGAGGAGAAGGAGAAGGGATGTTGAGCTATGTAGGAGGAGGAGAAGGAGAAAGGATGTTAAGCTATGGAGGAGGAGGAGAAGGAGAAAGGATGTTGAGCTATGAAGGAGGAGGAGAAGGAGAAAGGATGTTAAGCTATGGAGGAGGAGAAGGAGAAGGGATGTTGAACTATTGAGGAAGAGGAGAAGGAGAAGGGATGTTAAGCTATGTAGGAGGAGGAGAAGGAGAAGGGATGTTAAGCTATGGAGGAGGAGGAGAAGGAGAAAGGATGTTAAGCTATGGAGGAGGAGAAGGAGAAGGGATGTTCAGCTATGAAGGAGGAGGAGAAGGAGAAAGGATGTTAAGCTATGGAGGAGGAGGAGAAGGAGAAAGGATGTTAAGCTATGGAGGAGGAGGAGAAGGAGAAAGGATGTTGAACTATTGAGGAAGAGGAGAAGGAGAAGGGATGTTAAGCTATGTAGAAGGAGGAGAAGGAGAAGGGATGTTGAGCTATGTAGGAGAAGAAGAAGAAGGGATGTTGAGCTATGGAGGAGGAGGAGAAGGAGAAGGGATGTTAAGCTATGTAGGAGGAGAAGGAGAAAGGATGTTGAACTATTGAGGAAGAGGAGAAGGAGAAGGGATGTTAAGCTATGTAGGAGGAGAAGGAGAAGGGATGTTCAGCTATGAAGGAGGAGGAGAAGGAGAAAGGATGTTAAGCTATGGAGGAGGAGAAGGAGAAAGGATGTTGAACTATTGAGGAAGAGGAGAAGGAGAAGGGATGTTAAGCTATGTAGGAGGAGAAGGAGAAGGGATGTTGAGCTATGGAGGAGGAGGAGAAGGAGAAAGGATGTTAAGCTATGGAGGAGGAGGAGAAGGAGAAAGGATGTTGAACTATTGAGGAAGAGGAGAAGGAGAAGGGATGTTAAGCTATGTAGGAGGAGAAGGAGAAAGGATGTTAAGCTATGTAGGAGGAGAAGGAGAAAGGATGTTAAGCTATGGAGGAGGAGGAGAAGGAGAAGGGATGTTGAGCTATGTAGAAGGAGGAGAAGGAGAAGGGATGTTAAGCTATGGAGGAGAAGGAGAAGAACATAAGAACACAAGAACGTAAGGAGTAAAGGATGTTAAGCTATGGAGGAGGAGGAGGAGGAGGAGGAGAAAGGATGTTATTCAGTGGAGGAGGTTGAGGTTGAGTTTAATAATAGTTGAATAATGTTGAATAATGTTGGATGAAGTTGAATAATGAGAGAGGATTTGTATCTTTGTATCTCCTTCTATTATTTCTCCATCTTCCTTTCCTCCTCCTCTTCTTCCTCCTTCTGTTGCTATCTCCTCTATCACATTTTTCCAATTGCATGAATCACTTATGTTATTTTTATTTATTTATCTTCTTCGTTTTGTATCTTTTTTTATCTTCTGTTCTTTCTCCGTCTCCCTTTCCTCCTCCCCTTCCTCCTTCCTTCCTTCCTCTCCTTCCTTCTCTTCCTATCTCTTCCATTACATTTTTCTACCTGTTTCAATCACTTTTATTATTATTATTTATTTCTCATCTTCGTTTTGCATCTTTGTATCTCCTATTCTTTCTCCACCTCCCTTTCTGTCCTCTCCTTCTTCCTTCTTTCATTCCTCTCCTTCCTTCTCTTCCTATCTCTTCCATTACATTTTTCTCCTCGCTTCAATCACTTTTATTACTATTATTTATTTCTCATCTTCGTTTTGCATCTTTGTATCTCCTATTCTTTCTCCACCTCCCTTTCTGTCCTTCCCTTCTTCCTTCTATCAATCCTTTTCTTCTCCCTTCTATTGCTAACTATTTCATTATATTTTTTCCCTCTTGCCTGAATCACTTTTATCGTTATCATTCTTTATTTTTCATCTCCGTTTTGTATCTGTTTTTATTTGCATTCCTGTTACGATTTTTTTTGCTTAAGTAAGATTATTTGTTATATTGTTTAGTAAGATGGAATTTCATATCTCTTGTTATCTCGTATTTTTATCGCTACACGTTTATTATTATCATCGTTTTTCACCTCTTTTTCGTAATTTGTCTTTGAACTCCTCCTGTTATTACGCTTTTTTCTCCTTCCCCGCTCTTTGTTCTCTTCCCCTCCTCCACTTCCTTCCCTTCCTTCCCCTTCTCTCCTTCTCCTCATCCATATTTTTACCTTTCCTCATCATCCCAATATTCGCTTTAATGATTCCCTTCGCGCTTCATGTCTCCTTCCATGTGTCTTTATTTCTCATTCCTGTGTTCTCCTTTTTTCCTTTCTTTCCTTCCCCTCCTCGCCCTCGTCCTCCTCCTCCTCCTCCTTCCTTTCCATTTTCTCTCTCTACCTATCTTTAATTAAATAATCCCATCTCTCTCTCCCTTCCCCTGCCTCATTTTTCTGGCAGTAATACTTCGCCGAGGGGAGATGAAGGGAAAGAGAAGGGAGGAGATGAGGGCTCACAGAAGGCGAAAGGAGATGAGTGGAGATGAAGAGATGCTGAGGAAGGGAGGAGATGAGAAAGATGCTAGAAAAAAGGGGGGATAAGGAAGATGAGGAAGAGGAGGAGGGAGGATATGAGGGAGAGGAGATGAGGGCACACAGAAGAGAAAGGAGATGAGTGGAGATGGAGAGATGCTAGAGGAATGGAGGAAAAGGGAGATGAGAAAGATGCTTGCAGAAGGGGGGATAAGGAAGATGAGGAAGAGGAGGAGGGTTTAGATGAGGGAACACAGAAGGGGAAAGGAGATGAGTGGAGATGAGGAGATGTTATAGGAAGGGAGGAAAAGGGAGGAAGGAAGAATAAAGAAGACGAAGGGAAGAGAAGGAAGGAGATGAAGGAACACAGAGGGAGAAAGGAGATGAGTGGAGATGAGAAGGTGGTAGAGGAAGAGAGGATAAGGGAGAAGGGGGAGATGATGATAAAGGGAGAAATAGGAAAAGCGAAAGAATATAAGAAGTAATTTTTTTTTTCTCTGTATCTTAATCTCTATCTCTTCTCTATCTATCTGTCTGTCTATCTATCTATCTTCTGTCTTTACCTCATTGTCATCTTTTTCCCCTTTTCCTCTTCGTTCCTTAATCTATTCTTCCCCTCCAGCCCTTCCTCTCCCTCCCTTTACCCTCCTCCCTTTCCTGCTATTCTCTCTCTCTCTCTCTCTCCCCTCTTTCCAATTCCAATCCTCCATTCAATTTTACCTCCTCTCCATACTTCCCTCTAACTCTCTTTTCTCTTCTTCTTTCTCTTCTTCATTCTTTCTTGTCAATCTCCTTTTCCCTCTTTTAATCTTCCTTCTTGGCTTCCCTTTACTTCCTTCTTCCTATCTTGTTCATATCTCTAACTCTCTCTTCTCTTCTTCCTTATTCTTCCTTGTCTATCTCCCTTTTCCTTGTTTTCATCTTCCTTCTTCTTTCTCCTTCCTTCACTTTCTTCTTTCTTCCTTCTTCATATCTCACTTTTTCTCGGTTTCCATGTCTTTCACTCCCTCCCCTTCTCTTTCCCCTCCTCTTCATTTTCCCTTCCCTTCTTTCAATTAGTCCCCTACACACTCCTATCTCTCCCTCTTCATCTCCCTTTCTTCCTACTCCTCTTCCTCCTCCACCTCTCCTTCCTTCCTCTCCATCTTTTTGTTTTAGTTTCCTCTCTTTTGACAAATTCTACAGTGTTTCTCAAGGATACTTTGATGGAAACTTTGTGTGTGTGTGTGTGTGTGTGTGTGTGTGTGTGTGTGTGTGTGTGTGTGTGTGTGTGTGTGTGTGTGTGTCCCTTTAAAACCACCACCATCACCATCACCATCAGAATCCTCCCTCCCTTCCTTCTCTTTCTTTCTCCTCCCTCCCCTTTCTCCTCCCTTCCTCTCCCTTCCCTCCCTCCCTGCGTCCCATCGTCCCACTGTTCAAAACTTTCCAAAGATCAAGAAACTTACGGAACTCTAAGCCTAAAACTGTATTTCTGTTGGTTTGGGAATTTTTCTCCTCCCGAAGTTCTCTCGTTTGACTCATCTTCCTCGGCAATAAGGGAGCATCATTTTCTCTTTTCTCTTTCCTTGTCTTTCCATCAATCGGCGCCTTAGCCCTTCATGATTCGGTAATAGTGACGGATTATTATAAGGTACCGTATCGGAGGACTTCTTTCTTTATCTTTGTCTTTTCTGATACGTATTTCTTGAGCGACGTTTGTATGGAAAGAACCTAAAATAAAAACCAGCTATATATGAGATTTAAGAACTAAAGAGTATTATCACGTAAAATAAAAACCAGCTATATATGACATTTAAAAACAAAAGAGTATTATAACCTAAAATAAAAACCAGCTATATATGAGATTAAAAAACAAAAGAGGATTATAACCTAAAATAAAAACCAGCTATATATGAGATTTAAGAACAAAAGAGTATTATAACCTAAAATAAAAACCAGCTATATATGAGATTTAAAAACAAAAGAGTATTATAACCTAAAATAAAAACCAGCTATATATGAGATTTAAAAACAAAAGAGGATTATAACCTAAAATAAAAACCAGCTATATATGAGATTTAAGAACAAAAGAGTATTATAAGATACCGTAGCCGAGGACTTCTTTCTTTCTCTTTGTCTTCTCTGATATATATAGTTTTTGAGCGACGTTTGTATGGAAATAACCTAAAATAAAAACCAGCTATGAGATTTAAGAACAAAGGAGTGATGGTATGAGTGAGGAAAATAACATAGAAAGAGTTGAGTACGTGCAAACATATAGATTTAAGCGACTGATTGATAATTTGAGCAAGAAGAAACGCTGAAGCAATATGAGATCGTTTATTGTCGTGACAGTTTCGGATAATTCTTGACTCCGTCTGAAGGCCCCCTCAAAAAAGTAAAAATATGTGGAAAAATACATAAGGGAATAAAAATAAATAAATAGACTCCTGTAGTAAACAATCTCTGAAAATAACTAAAAATAGGGAGTCTTATAAAATGATTTGCTAACACTAATTCTGTGGGTGAAAATCAAGTTCCCAGCAAAAAAAAAATTCATGAACACACACACACACACACACACACACACACACACACACACACACACACACACACACACACACACACACACACACACACACACACACACCACAAAAAAAAGCAAAGTATTATCAACCTAGAAAAACATGTAGACAGGTTCGCGAGATTACTATAACATGCGCGTGTGTCTTTTTCGTCCCCCGAGCGCGGTGATGGCAGCGGTAATCTGTGTTCTCTGGCCGGGAATTATACATTTCTTGCGTTCGAATAGTAGAAAAAATCGGACTTTAGCTTTTAGAATACCTGGTTGTGTGTATTATGATTTCGTGTTGGGGGAAGTGTGTATATGCGTTCGGGGATACAGTATGTTGTGGCGAAGTGCGTTGTATGATATATGAGGTGAGAGAAAGAAGAAGAGAAAAGGAGAGGAGCTAAAGTAAATGGAGGAATGGAATTGGAAAGAGGTGAGAGAGAGAGAGAGAGAGAATAAGGGTAAAGGAAGGAGGACAAGGAGGGAGAGGAAGGGCTGGAGGGGAAGAATAGTTTAAGGAACGAAGGGGAAAAGGGAAACGATGGCATAGATAGATAGATGAGATGAGATTTGGTGACATATGTTGGTGTATGGTGGTAAGATGTGTTATGTGGTATAGTGTGGGTGGTGTGGCTTGGGTGTGGGAGGTGTGGTTTTAACGGTGTGGCTAAGTTGTTGTTGTTTATCCTTTTCATTTTTTATTTATTTTCTTTCGTTCGTCTTTTTCTCACCCAATCTTCCTTCTCCTCCTTCTCCTACTTCGAATGCTCTCCTATGTCTTCCATCCTCCTGTTTTTCTTACGTTTTCTTAACATTTTTCCTTTCTCCCTCCCTCCCTCCCTCTCTCTACCTTTTTTCCCTTTTCATCTCATCTTGTCGCTGCTTTGTTTGTACCGTCAACTCATTTCTGCTATTCTGGATATGTTTAATTTTGTTTCACGGTAAATTAGACCAAACATAACAAAAATATCCCCGCTACACAATGTTCTTATACTGATCTCTCTCTTTCTGTCTGTGTCTAACTGTATGGTATGGCTGGTTATGGTGTGTAGGGAGTGTGGTTCGGGTATAGCTGAAGGATGTGGTGTAGGTGGAGGAGGGAGGCTGGTGTGGCTTGGGTAGGGCAAAGAGAGAGAAAGTGTCTTGGTGAAAACGTCTTGGGTTCGGAAAGGAGGCAGATGTGGCTAGGAAGGGAATGTGTGGTGGAGATGATAGTGGTAGTTGTGGTGATTGTGGTGGTGGTGGTTGTAAGTACGTCACCAGCATAGAGTGGAGGTGGATAAAGGAAGGTGGAGTCCGTAATCGAAGTGTGCAATTTTAAGAAGTGTCTGAAAGGAGGGATGAAAGTGGAGTACCTCGGAGTAGCAATAGGAGTTGAAATAGATATGACAAAGCTGGAATGCGGAGTAAAGGGAGTGGTAATGGTCAGGAAAGAGTGTGACTGGGTGTGGCTAGAAGGGAGTAGTACCTGGGAGTAGCTGTGGAGTGTGGCTGGAGTGTGGAGTAGAGGTGAAGATGGCAAGGATGCGTGTGGTTAGTGTGGTATGGAAGTGATAATGGTTAAGAGAGGGTGTGGTTGAGAAGGAGTAGACGGGAGTACCTATGGAGTGTGGTCGGAGTGTGGAGTAGAGGTGAATGTGGCAAGAGTGTTTGTTGTGTGTAAAGGAAGGGAGTGATATGGGTGGCAAAGGGTGTGGCTGGGTGTGGCTGAAGGGGAGTACCTGGAGTAGCCGTGGAGTGCCTCTGGAGTACCTGGGGAGTGGTTCGGAGCCTCACAGGTAATAAAGCGGAGTGAGCGAGCGTCCTCACCTGTGGCGCCCTGCTGCTTCACCTCCTCGTTACCGCCATCTGCTGGGCACCTGCTGGCCTACTCCCCCTCCTCCTCCTCCTCCTCTTCCTCTTATTCCTCTTTTTCCTCATGTTATATATATTGTTATTTTTTCGCTTTTTTTCTTTTTTCTTTCTACTTTCTTCTCCTCTGCTTCTTCTTATTTCCTCGTTCTTTATTTTCTCATTATTTTTGTATTTTTTTTTGTTTCATTTTTATCATTCTGCTTCCTCACTCACCATCCCTCTCCTCCTCCTTCCTCTTCTTGTTTTGCCTCTCCCCATCCTCCTCCTCCTCTTCCTCCTCTTCATCTTTCCCTCATGTCTTATATATTTTGTATTTTCATCTCTGTCTTCTGTTCTCTTCTTTCATCTTCCTCGTCCCTTTGCTTATTAATATTTCTTCTTGTTATTCTCTTGATTCTTGTTCTAATTTTGTTTATTTTTTATCATTCTTCTCCACTTACCCTCTTTCTCCTCCTCCTCCTCTCCATCCTCACCTTCCTCCTTCTCCTCCTCTTCCACATTTATCTACTTCTTTTCCGCCTCCGCGTCCTCGCCACTTCCTTTTTCCCATTATGCATCATCATCATATTTTTTTTCTTGTCCTCCTCTTCCTCCTCCTCCTCCTCCTTTCTCATTTCCTTCTTTTTTTCCCGTCTTCTGTCTTGTCTTGTTTTGCCTTTCATGTTTTCGTATTTTCTCTGTTCCTCTTTTTCTCACCTAGTTTTCTTTTCTTTCTCCTCCTCCTTCGTATGCTCTCCTGTTTCTTCCATCCTCCTCTTTCTCATGTTTTTCTTTTCGTTCTTCCTTTCTCTCTTTTCTCATCTTGTTGCTGCTTTGTTTCCACCGTCAGTTCGTTTCTTCTTCTTTTCTCTGCTTTCCCTTCTTTTTCTCTCTTTTAATGCACTCTTCCTTTTATTTCTCTTTATCTAATTTATCCTAGTTACTCGTGTATTTATTTTCTGTTCTCTCCCTTTCTTTACTTGAATTTTTCCTCCCTCTTGCTCTTCTCTTCCTTATTTTTATTTCCTCCCTCTTGTTTCTCTTCTCTTTGTCCTCCTTCTTTCTTATTTTATCTTTTTTCCTCTTTTCTTTTTATTCCCCTTTCGTCTTTCCGGCTTTTCTGCATTCCCTCAGTTCTCTCGCTTCCCTCTTTTTTTTCCTTTCTCTCTCTTTTTCCTTCTCCCCTCACGCTCCTCTTTTTACCACACGCTTTCCTCTTTCCTCTTTCTTCCTGCATGTCCAGTATTTTTATCTCTCCTTTGTTCTTCTTCTTCTTCCTTCTTTCGTTCGCTTTGTTTTCCTTTGCTTCTCTCCTCCTCCTTCGTTCGCAAGTCAGTGGGATCATTTCTATGATATCCCCGACCTTTTCCGTCCTGACGGTCTTCACCTCAATGCGATTGGCTCAGCACGGCTTGGTAGGTTGCTGAACGAGGAGGTACTTTTGTACTCAAAAAACTCCGAGCGCGGGAGGGGCACCAAAGTATCGTAAACAACCAACCAGTAGGGACCGCTCATTACACACCAAGGCCCCCAACAGTGAACACAAGCAGACACCAGACTACTGTGCCGCGAAGCGTTGAAGTCAAGAAGGACATTTCTGTCCTATACACCAACGCGCGGAGCTTAATACCCAAACGGGATGAGTTACTTGCCTATGTTGACGTAGAAAGTCCGGACGTGATTGCCATCACCGAAACGTGGGCCACCTCTGACCACCTAATGACCGAATTCTCAATTCCGGGATACGAGAGCTTCTACAAAAACAGACTTCACAAGAAAGGAGGAGGTGTCATCTGTTACGTCAAGAACAAATACCCTGCCGTGGAAATAACCAAAGAAGACTCAGAGAAATATGACACTGTATATGTTGAACTGGAGACTAGCAAGCACAACAAAATAACGATTGGAACCGTTTACAGACCTCCAAAGCAACAAGCAGCGGACGACGAAGCGCTGTACGAGGAAATTCACACCATAACACAAAACAAACAGTCAGTCATTATCGGGGACTTTAACTGTTCCAACATTGACTGGACCACGATGATTGGAGATCGGGAGGGTAACAGATTGCTCGAAATGTTAGAGGACAATTTTCTTACTCAGATTGTTACCCAACCGACGAGGTAAAATAACTTATTAGACCTAGTACTCGTGAGTGATTCAGATCTCACACGTGAATGTCAAGTCGGCGAAAAACTGGATGGTTGCGACCATCACCTAATTCGCCTAAAAATCAGAACAGACCATGAACTCACCGAAAACACGTCCAAGATTCCAGACTACAAAAAAGCCAATTTGAACTTCGCTCGTGAGCTGCTAACCCAGACAACTTGGGAACCCATGAACCTCACTCCGGTGGACGGCGCGTGGAACGGCTTTAAGAACAAACTCCTGGAGGTAGAGAACGACTGTTCCCATGAAGACAAGGAGAACAAATAATGCCACAAGCACACCATGGATGACTACCCAAGTTCGACGGGCGATTAATTTGAAGAAGAGAAAATACAACTTGCTAAAGGAAAACAGCACTGACGAGGCACGCGAACAGTACCATCAAAGCCTCAGAGCTTGCAGAACACTCATTCGCCAGAGTAAACGTGACTATGAAAAGCAAATTGCACGCGAAGCCAAGTCCAACCGAAAAAGTTCTTCACGTATATAAGAACCAAAAAGAAGACAAAAGCAATATCGGTCCCTAAAAGATGAAAGTGACGTACTAACACAGGACAGTAGACAAATGGTCGAAATCCTAAACAGGAACTTCGCGTCTGTGTTCACGGTCGAGAATACCCAGTCCGTACCGAGCCCTTCCCCACCGATGGGAATCACTCCCTAGAAATTGGTACAATCGACGAACGGGATGTGAAAAAGTACCTAGACAAACTCGAGACAAACAAGTCTACCGGACCCGACGACTTGTCACCCAGGCTGCTCAAGGAACTCAAGCAGCAAATCCTCAAACCACTCACCGCCACCTACAATCTGTCACTACAACAAAACAAAGTCCCGAAAGACTGGAAACAAGCGAACGTAACACCGATCTACACACAGGGAGACAAAAGTGTGGCCCTAAACTACAGACCACTCAGCTTGACCTCAGTGGCGGGAAAAATCCTCGAGAAGATCATCAGAGACAAACTCGTTAGGTTCCTTGAAGACAACAACATCATTTCCGATGCTCAGCACGGTTTCAGGAACAAGCGCTCATGCTTAACCAATTTATTGGACTTCTTCCAAGGTATCTATGAAAACTGGGATAATCATATCCCCAGTGATGTTATATATCTAGACTTTCAGAAAGCCTTTGACAAAGTGCCACATGAAAGACTCCTCAAGAAACTTAAGTCGGCGGGATTAGGCGACGATCTGACAGCGTGGATCAAAGACTGGCTCACTGAAAGAAAACAACGAGTTGTACTCAACGGACAGGCCTCGAGTGGCTCCCGGTCACAAGTGGAGTGCCACAGGGGTCAGTGCTGGGACCCATACTTTTCATCATATATATCAACGACCTAGAACTAGGATTAAAATCCAATCTTTCAAAATTTGCCGACGACACAAAGGTGGGTGGGAAGGCCCTCACGACGGCAGACTGCGAAATTATCCAGAGAGACCTGGACCAGATCACTCGGTGGTCAGAAAAATGGCAGATGTACTTCAACAATTCAAAATGTAAAGTAATGCATATCGTATCCAGAAACAGAAACCAAAAATACCACATGGGTGGAGAACCACTACATGTTGTGCAAGAGGAAAGAGACATCGGGGTCACCATCAGCAGTGACTTGAAACAAACAAAACACTGCAAGTCCGCCTGTAAGAAAGCCAATACAATGCTTGGGTTCATATCGAGGAACTTCGAATACAAGACGCCGGGAGTTATGTTATCCTTGTATAATTCGCTGGTAAGGCCCCACCTGGAATACGCCGTGCAATTCTGGTCTCCTAATTACAGGAAAGACATTGAATTACTTGAGAGAGTACAGCGCCGCGCCACGAAGATGATACCATCACTGAGGACGAAACCCTATGAAGAACGACTCGAGCGACTCAACCTCTTCACGTTGGAAAAGAGACGACTGCGGGGAGACATGATACAAGTCTTAAGTACCTGAACAAGCTCAGCAACGTTGATCACTCCAAACTCTTCACGCTACAAACTAACCTGAGAACAAGAAACAACGGAAAAACAATTCAAGCAAAGCGATGCAATACCGACATCGGCAGGAGTTATTTCTCGAATAGAGTTGTTCGCCACTGGAACAGCCTTCCTGCAGAAGTGGTTAGCGCAGAGACCATCAACTCCTTCAAGAAACGCATTGATCGCCACTTTGCTGCAACAGGAGTGAACTGAACGTTCCCAAGAGTAGGTACACAAGTGCTTTAATCCTTCCCTGCAAGCCACTCCTGTGGCAAACGGATTGATTAAATCACTGAACGCAGGCAGCCTAGTAATGAGCCAACAGGCTTTCTGCTGCCTGCTAGTCCATGTTTCCATGTTTCCTCCTCCTCCATTTTTATCGCCCTGTATTTTATAACATTTTTTTTCTCAAGATTATTTTGTTTTGTTTCGTTTGGCTTGGTTTTGTTTGTATGTCATTTTTTTTTTCCTTTGTGTGTGTGTGTGTGTGTGTGTGTGTGTGTGTGTGCCATCTATTTTGAATTTGTGACAATATTCAAGGTGCCAATTAAGCTTCCAGTAATTGCAATCACATCCTTTTTTTCTGCTTTTTATCTCAGTTCTTCAGTCTTATTTTTCGACTACGGGCATTGGAATTTCGAACTTTTAGCATATCTTGAAGTCACCTCTCCTCTCCTCTCTTGTATTCTCCTCTCCTCTCCTCTTCCCCATGTTTTCTTCTCCACTGTTAATTTTCTTCACCGCGATTTATGTTTTAAGTGTTTAGATGATTTTAGTTGTAGTTTTATTTGATTCTTATATATATACTTTCCTGTCATTGTCTCTTATCGAAGGGACTCTGTTTTGTTCAGTGTATTTTTTATCTTTATTTATTTTATATTTATTTATGCCCTTTAGTGGATCTGTATAACAACAAAAACAATAATAAGAGTTGTAGTCGAGGTGGCCGCATGAAATCCATTTACAGAGAAGCGATAGGAAGGGAGATGCATTCGGGATTTTAGGTCGTGATTTCCACACTGCTTTGTTATGCAATATCCCACACCTAGCTGCTCCATCAGAGAGAACCAGAGACAGAAACCGAAACAGACAGACAGGCAGACAAATACATAAAGAGACAGACCGATAGACTAACACTAACTGACTGGTGGATGCTGCGTCAATCACTTTCCGAGGCCTGAAAAGTATCCAAAGTGTAGAAAAGGAGAGAAAGAGGACCAGAGACAAAAACTGAAATAGACAGACAGGCAGACAAATAGATAAAGAGACAGACCGATAAACTATCACTAACTGACTGGTGGATGCTGCGTCAATCACTTTCCGAGGCCTGAAATGTATCCAAACTGCAGAAAAGGAGAGAGAGAGAGAGAACCAGAGACAGAAACCGAAAGAGACAGACAGGCAGACAAATACATAAAGAGACAGACCGATAGACTAACACTAACTGACTGGTGGATGCTGCGTCGATCTCTCACTTTCCGAGGCCTGAAATGTATCCAAAGTGCAGAAAAGGAGAGAGAGAGAGAGAGAGAGAGAGAGAGAGAGAGAGAGAGAGAGAGAGAGAGAGAGAGAGAGAGAGAGAGAGAGAGAGAGAGAGAGAGAGAGAGAGAGAGAGAGAGAGAGAGAGAGAGAGAGAGAGAGAGAGAGAGAGAGAGAGAGAGAGAGAGAGAGAGAGAGAGAGAGAGAGAGAGAGAGAGAGAGAGACAAACCGAAGCAGACACGCAGACACACACACAGCTAAAGAGATGGACCACTAAGCCAAGGCTACCTGACTGACTGACTAGTGGATGGATACTGGGTCAATCTCTCACTTTCCTCGACCCAAAAGTATGTCAAAGATTAGTCATTCCCACACTCACCCAGCGCTCTCGTCTCCGCTAATGACACGCGTGCGAGAGAATGAAGGATCAGAGGAGAGTGTGGGGGAGGAGGAGGAAGAGGAGGAGGCTGCTCGTGAGGTGCTCGAAGCTGCAGAAGAGAGACTCACTTTGTTTGAATTTGATCTCCGGCGATTGGTGGCGTTTGAGTGATGGTCGGAGCCGTGATGGAAGGAAAAATAGTGGAGGTGAAGGAGTGTGATTGGGATGGTTGGGAAAAGTGGTGTCTAGTGTGTTTGTTTTGGGATGGGAAGGGAGGGGGTGGGTGAGAGGGTGAAGGAGAGAGAGGGTGAGAGAGAGAGAGAGGGAAGGGGGAGAGAGAGAGAAATAAAACAAAAAAGCAAAGAAATAGAAAGAAAACACAGAAAAAGAATAAGAAAGAAAATGAAAGAAGGAGGGAAAGAAAAAGAAAAAGAATGAGAACAAGAAAAAGCAAACAGTAGCAAGGGAAAAAAGAAAGAGCAAGAGAAAACAAGAAAAAAACAAGAAAACAAGAAAAAAGGAAAAAACGAAAATGGAAGAGAGAGAGAGAGAGAGAGAGAGAGAGAGAGAGAGAGAGAGAGAGAGAGAGAGAGAGAGAGAGAGAGAGAGAGAGAGAGAGAGAGAGAGAGAGACGAATGAGACGAATGGTTCTTTAAATGTGCTTGGAGGCTCGTTCACCTTCTCTCTAACGTTCTTTTCTTCTTTTTCTTTTTGCTTCTTCTCCTCCTCCTCTTCTACTTCATCTTCCTCCTCCTCCTCGTCTTCTTCCTCCTCTTCCTCATTTCTTTCCTCTTATTATTACTTATTACTTTATTCTTATTTTTTTGTATTTATCTTATTTTTCTTCTCTTTTGTTCATCCTATTTTTCTCTTTTATCCTATCGTCTTCAAACGTCCTCCTTCTCCTCCTCTTCCTCCTCCTCCTCCTCCGGTAAGCCCAGCCAGATAAGGTGACCTCGACACCCGCCTAAACCAGACCTAAGGGGACCAGGAAGAGGATTCAGGCTTTTCCTCCTCCCTTTCTGTCTCCCTTAGTTGCCCTCTCTCTCTCCCTCCCTTTCTTTCTCCAGCGTTGTCTCTCCTCCGTTACTTCTTATTTTCTTCCTCTCTATCTTCCTTGCTTGGCCTCGTTCTCTCTCTCTCTCACTTTCTCTCTCCACCGTTCTCTCTTCCATTACTGCTTTCTTTCACTCCATCACTCTATCTTTTCCTTTTCTTTTTCTAGCTTTGTCTGTTTCTTCCTTCACTTATTTTCTTTCTCTCCTTTGTCTTTCTTTCTCCTGCTTTCTCTCTCTTCCCTCATTCTTTTGTTTCCCTCTTTTCTTCTCTCTCTCCTTTACTCCCATTCCTTTTTCTCTCCATTCTTCTCTCCTCTTCTCCTCTTACTTGCTTCTCGACCAAGATGGAAGAAGACATCGCGCGGGGGGGAGGGTTGAGAGGAGGATCTGACCCCCACTCTCTCTCTCTCTCTCTCTCTTCCGTTTTATAGATCTTCACCTCTTCGTCAGTATTGCTTTAGACAAAGAGAATGGGAATTAAAGGAAGGCGAGTGAGTGATGTGAGTATTCTCAGCTTCTCTTCGCCGACGATATAAAACAAACTGACTATTACACATATTTAACTACAGAACACGTGAGAGGATATGAACTTGCGTGAACCTGGATGTTATATATTTTTCAAGCTGAAAGTTATCTTCACCGTAATCGCATGTTGCTGTTGATTAATTATGAAGAAGGAACTTGAAGCAGAAAAGAAAGCGAGGTTATGAAAAAGTGATATGATATTGGACACTTGATTTCGTCACCCTCAAACACACTCCTTCAGTCTGTCTCCTATTACCTGGTTCCACACGTAAGAGACTGAATTTCGTATCACAAGACCCCTCAAGCATACACAGACACACACACACATCCACACACAAACACACAGAAACACACTTCTTGCAAGGCATAATATAACTCAGACTACGACTTGTGTGCTGAAATGCGAGAGAGTGAGAGAGCTAAAGAGAGCGAGCAAGCGAGAACGAGAGCAAGGGAGAGATTTCAGGAGTAGGAGGAGGCAGGAGCAGGAGGGAAGAGAGTTGCTCGAGGAGGAAAAGCCAAACAACGAGGAAGTATGAAGAAAATCCGAGAGGGAAGCCTGATCAGAATGGAAGACATGCTTGGGAATATAACTTGAGGATGTGGTTTAAAAAGTTAGCCGCGGAAAGGAAACTGGAATAAGGAAGAGTTAGCAAAAGATAATGGCGCTGAAGAAGAAGGAGGAGGAGGAAGAGAGGAGCGAAGAAGATAGGAGGATGTGAGGAATGGTAAATGAGAGGAGGAAGGTTGTGAGAAGTTCCTGCCGCAGAATGAAGGAGGAGGAGGAGGAGGAGGAGGAAGTAGAAGAGGAAGTCGAGAAGCAGTAAGGAGGTTAAGACATGACTGAGAGAGAGAGAGAGAGAGAGAGAGAGAGAGAGAGAGAGAGAGAGAGAGAGAGAGAGAGAGAGAGAGAGAGAGAGAGAGAGAGAGAGAGAGAGAGAGAGAGAGAGAGAGAGAGAGAAGATAAAAAACAGAAAAAGAAAAGGAAAGAAACGAAGAAAAGAAATGAAAAGAGGAAAAGTAAAAGGAAATAAAAAGGGACACAGAGAGAGACAGACAAGAAAATGAAAGACAAAAAAGAAAACAGAGAAAACAAAGGGAAGAAAAGAAGAAGGGAGAAGGAACTAAAATAACGAAAAGAGCAGGAAAGAAAGAAAAAAGAAAACAAAAAGCGAAGGAAAAGAACAATGAATGAATGGGGAAATGGAATGGAGGAGAGGAATAGAGAGAGAGAGAGAGAGAGAGAGAGAGAGAGAGAGAGAGAGAGAGAGAGAGAGAGAGAGAGAGAGAGAGAGAGAGAGAGAGAGAGAGAGAGAGAGAGAGAGAGAGAGAGAGAGAGAGCAGGAACGTGGCGGCCTCCCTTCCCTTCCCTTTCCTTCCCTTCCCTTCCCTTCCCTTCCCTTCCCTTCCTTTCCTTTCCCGGCCCTTTCCTCCCTCTATCTGTGGCAAATGAAGAAATTCGTAACACTGAACCTCTGATATGAGTCTTCGGGGACCACTGATCGCCCCGGCCTCACGTTTAGGCCGGCAAAATAACAGTGGCAGAGAGAGAGAGAGAGAGAGAGAGAGAGAGAGAGAGAGAGAGAGAGAGAGAGTGAGAGAGTGGGTGGGGGAGTGGGTGGGGGAGAGGGAGCGAAAGGGGAACGGAGAGGGGGTAAGAGAGAGAGAGAGAGAGAGAGAGAGAGAGAGAGAGAGAGAGAGAGAGAGAGAGAGAGAGAGAGAGAGAGAGAATGCAAAAAGAAAGAGAAAAGAAAGACAAAGAAAAGTCAAGAGTGAAAGGAAGGTAAGAGTTATTGGAAAAGGCAAAAAGTGAGAAGATAGAAATTATTGGGAAAGGTAACGGAGAGCAGAATCTAATCTCTTAAGGGAGGATTTGATATTGATTTTTACAACTCCATTCCTACGTGCAAAAGGAAACGAAAATGATTGCTTAGTTTCTACTCCGGGGAGGGAAATTTTAAGCGGACAAAGAACATAAAAAGATTGAGTTTTACTGAGTGTCTCTGTAGCTTTGATGTGTCCAGAAGAACTCCCCGCTGTGTCTGATTTGTGTTGATGTGTTTTTGTTCCAATGTATTCCTTGTATTGGATTTCGTCATCAGTTTAAGTCAAGGGAATTCATTTGTTGGAGAGAAAGAAAACATAATGAAGCGCTTTTTTCTGCTTTTTTTCTGTGATTCATGTGTTTTGTTTCGTTCCTGGAATCTGAGAAGCTTTCTTTATTAATCGGGAAAATGTTTGCTGATAAATTGCACCTGTTTAGCATTTCATTGTATTCCTTTGTGGCGTATCATTTGTATCGTTCCTGGAGTTTGTGAAGCTTTCTCTATTAATAGGGAAAGAGTTGGCTGACGAGAAGCACCTGTTTAGCATTTCAATGTATGCCCTGGTGGCGTGAGTGTGTGCAGTTGTTTCTTTGCCAAATACCGGATACTGACCATGGAATTTGAGTATTTCCTTTTTGATCATATTTTGTTTCTGCTTCCTGTGTTTCTTTATGTATGCGTGTTGACAGGAATTTTTGACAGCTTTTTGTATTTGTTTCTTCAGTGATGTCGAAAAAAATCAACATTGGCAAAAGGGAATAGTGATGACAAGCATTCTTCCTGGAAATTAATCAGATTTTTTACCGAGGTATTCTGCAAAAAAACTAAAGGTCATCTAATTTTTTACTTTTTCACATTTTTTTTCATATTTCGAACCAACATGAAGCATTTTCTTTATATTTATTTAAGAGAAAATTATTGAAACGACACAACCGACATTTGATAAGATTTTTTTGGCATATTTGGCGCCTCTATTTTCGTTCTATTCACAGCTCTTGGTCACGTCCAATACCATACGAAACTACACTCCATCGAGAGACAGAAGACAGGCATAGCTTTTCCCTCGTTTATATAGGCGATAATCATCTATTTTAGGCATATTTTACCACCTTTTTGGAGAAACATATTTGAAGCCTTTTTTTCATGCCTTCGTACCTCTTGGTCATGTCCATTACCGTAAGAAACTACATTCCATCGAGAGACAAACGACGAGCATAACGTTTCCCTTGTTTGCATAGGCGGCGCGCGTGTTTATGTTCGCTGTGCCACGATTAATCTTTCACAAGTGACCCGCGCTGTGAGGGCCTGGCGGGAGCACTGGGCGGCCGGGGAGCAGGTGAATGGTGTTCGGGCACGCGGCGGGTCCACGCACCTGACACGGAAGGAAGGAGACGTGAAATTCCAAACACTTGATTCGTATAGTGTTAAAAAAAATGTTAAAGTTAATATCAAAGTTTAGATACCTTGTAGACTTATCTTTTTAGCTTGTTACAGTCTTTAAATACATCTTTTTTTTTTTTTACATATGAGAAGTTCCTTAAAAACTGACCAAACACTTGATTCGAAGTATTATAAAATGTTAAAATAGAGATAGAGAAAAGATAGAAATAGAATATAGAGTACAGATAAGAGACTAGATAGAAAAGATAAAATATAGAGTAGAGATTCAATAAATTAGAGATAGCTGATATTTCTTTATAGCTTTAAACACATCACACTTGCTCTACATTTGTGAAATTCCTTTTATACTTGCACATTCTTATTTTATGCTTGGAATTTGATTTAAACTCACTTCCGGAATAGAGAATAAACGACATCATCGATAAATTCCTGTCCTGTGATGAACATAAAAAAACTATCAACAATTCAAGAAGCAAAGAATAAAAATAAAACTTCCTGTGATATTCAACACTATATGCTTTGACGGACTATGGACTTAACACGCAAAAGCCACACTACATGGACTTTACTCTTTACTCCTCTGGACAATATTATGAAACAGAACAGTGAAGGTGTGATACATGGAGTTTGACAGGTAATCAAAATAATATTGTGATACGAGACATGAAATCCATTATATTTTTACAGGAGAGGAAGCAGTTCAGGGTCAAAAAATAGATATAATAATAATGAGGAAAAAAAAGCCTGTTAATCACTACCCGTATGAAAAAAGTTTAAAAGAGTTTGAGCCTTATCTTTATAACGCCTAACACTGTACTATGCTATGCTATAACTATGCCATAACTATGCTATAACGTCTATAGTGCGGAGGGATAAGACATTGCTTTAGCAAGACAGTAGAAGTATGCTATTTGATGCTATATACACTCCAGAAGGTCACTCGGAATATATAAACTACAGCACAACCACGATGGATGTATTTACTCAGTGACCCAAACATCGAGTCAACATTTGCCCGAAGAACACACCGCGAATCTGTTCAGTCTAGTTGAGCCGTGTTTGCTGGCGACGTAACCCATGTGTGTGTGTGTGTGTATGTGTGTGTGTGTGTCGGGGGGGCGTTAAGTAGGGCTGGTGTGTGTGTGTTCCTGACCCGTGCTTTGTATGCTGTTTGTTTACACGAGTGCACCAAACACACACACACACACACACACACACACACACACACACACACACACACACACACACACACACACACACAAACACACACACTTCCTTCTAATGTTTTATTCTTTCTAGCGCTTTTTTTCTAATGTTTTCTTTCTTCTAATGTTTTATTCTTTCTAAAATATTCTTCTTTCTAATATCTTTCCTTTTCAAATATTTTCTTCTTTCTAATTCGTCTTTCCTGTTCTTCTTGCTAACCTGCCTACCTGTATGTCTGATCCAATACCTGTCTTTTTTTTTAACCCCGCCTAACCCCGTCTAACCCCGTCTAACCCCGCCTAACCCCGTCTAACCCCGCCTAACCCCGTCTAACCTCCGCCTAACCCTGCTTAACCCCGTCTAACCCCGCTTAACCCCGTCTAACCCCGCTTAACCCCGTCTAACCCCGCCTAACCCCGCCCCAGTGCAATAGTATGTTAATCCCGGTAATGCATGTCGGCGGCGCTAAGTAATCCATTCTGTGCCGTGAAATGCGAGTCACTCCATTTGGCACACACGCAAATCCTTCTTAATCGCTTTGTTTACAGAGTCGTGTTTAATCGCCGACCGATATATCATGGCTGGGCTGTTAATATGCAAACTGGATGGTCAGGCACTCACCCCACCCACCCTCCACTCCCCCCTTCTCTCTCTCTCTCTCTCTCTCTCTCATTCAAATTACTATAAAAAAAAACAGGAGAGAAAGTGAAATAAGGAGGAGGAGGAGGAGGAAGAGGAGGAGGAGGAGCTGCAGCAGAGATAGAGAAGGTAGTCTGAATTTCATGGGTGTTGACGTTGGGGGAAGATGGTGGTGGTGGTGGTGGTGGTGACTTGATCTTATGGAAATTACTCATTATTATCTTATATTTTTAGTTTATATTCTTCGTTTTTTGATTCCTCTCCTGTCCCCTTTATTTTGTTCTTCTTGTTCCTTCGTTTTTTTTTCTGTTTTTTTCTTGTTCACATTTTTCATTTTTTTCTTATATTTTTTTTCCTTTTTTATTCTTCTTCATCTTTTCTTTTACATCCTTTCCCTTCTCCTCTTCCTTTTTTTCCTTCTTCCTCCTCCCTCTTTCGCTTCTCGTACTTCTCCTCATGCTCGTCCACCTCCTCCTCCTCCTCCTCCTCCTCCGCCTCGCCACAGCCGGGAAGCATTGCGCGCAGGTTAAAATATATTCACAAACTTGCTTCCGCTAAATACCTTTGAAAAGTTTTAGGGGGCGGGAAAGACTATTTTGCAGGGAGATAGAAAGAAAAAATATATATATGCATAGCACAAAGTTTTAAATTCAGGTTGATGGCAGGTTTTAGCACCAAGTTTGCACAGTTTAAATCCAGTGAGCGTTGTAAAAAGGATGAAGGAAGGGAGGGAGGTAGAGAGAGGAAGGGAGGGGTATTGTGGAGGGTGGGAGGGACTCGAGGAAGGGATAAATCTGGGGCGCTGGGGGTGGGAGAGAAGGGAATAGGAGAGGGAAAGGGAGAGAGAAGAAAAGATTGGAGGGAATAAGGGAGGTCATGAGAGAAGGAAAAAGGAATAAAAGGGAGGAATGAAAGAGGGAAGAAGGGAGTGAAGGAAGGAAGGAAGGGAAGGTAATTGGAGTGGGAAGAAGGAATTAAAGAGAAAGGGAAAGTAAAAAGAGAGGGAAGAAGAGATTTAAAAAGATAGGGGGGCAATTAGAGAGAGAGAGAGAGAGAGAGAGAGAGAGAGAGAGAGAGAGAGAGAGAGAGAGAGAGAGAGAGAGAGAGAGAGAGAGAGAGAGAGAGAGAGAGAGAGAGAGAGAGAGAGAGAGAGAACGCTGATTACAAAAACGAAGAGAGAAGGAAAGGAAGAGAGATTGAGATATAAAAAGGAAAAGAAGAAGGTAGAAGGAATATATAAAGAAGGGAAGGGAATGAGATAGTAATACTGATAGTGTTTATATATATACATTCTTTCCTCCATTCACCGGATTACCCGTGAGCAAGGATTAGCCGACACACACGACCCCTGAACTTCAGCTAATCGTCTCGTTTGTTACAGTATCGCGTCGCTAATAACACGTTTCGAGCGGCGCGCGGCCTCGATTCGCGTGTGATTTGATTTTTGGCGGAGGGGAGAGTGTGATCTGGAATGCATGTGGGCGGGAGAAGGAGGACGAGGAGGGGGAATCAGAGGAATAAGAGGTAGAGGAGGAAAAGGAATAGAGAAGGAAGATAATGAATGATAACATGAATAAGAATATGAAGAGGGACAGTGAAAGAAGAGGAAAATGAAAAGGAGAAAAGAGGAGGAAAGAAGAAAATGAGGAAGAAAAAGTAAGAGGAAAATGAGAAAGAGGGAGGGTAAAATGAGAAAGAGGAAGAGGAAAATGATATAGAGGGAAAGGAAAAGGAGGAAAAGGAACATAAGACAAACGAAGAGGAAGAGGAAGAGATAAAATAAGATGGAAAAGGTAGAAAGAGATATTCATGAGAGAAAGAGGGAGAATAAGAAAAATATAATGAAGAGGAAGAGGAAAATTATATAGAGGAAGAGGAAAATGAGTAAAAGGAAGAGGAAATTGAGTAAGAGTAAGGAATATGAGGAGGAAAATGAACATGAGACAAAGAAAGACGAAAACGAGGAAGAGAAAGAGAATGAATAGGAGGGAGAAGAGAGAGAAACAAGAGAAATATACGTAAAAGGGTGTCATAGTTAGGAGAGAGAGAGAGAGAGAGAGAGAGAGAGAGAGAGAGAGAGAGAGAGAGAGAGAGAGAGAGAGAGAGAGAGAGAGAGAGAGAGTGAGGGAGGGAGACAGGGGGGAGGGGTAGAGAGGGATGCAGAGAGAGCAGTATAATAAGTGCATTGACCTCGGCAGCTGACATGCGAGGTTACTGGGTCATTAGCAGATCCACGAGGTAATTTGTCTCGTGTGTGGGGGCAAAATTTTTCATTGTGTGTGTGTGTGTGTGTGTGTGCGTGTGCGTGTGCGTGTGTGTGTGGAGTACGAAGTAAACGTTAATGTATTATCGTATTCTTCATCTATATATCATGATTATATTTCTTTATTTTCTCTCATGGTTTAATAATTCCTTGACTGTTTTATTCTGTTAGTTCTTGTTTAGTATGTATTAAGGATTTTGGTAATGTGTGTGTGTGTGTGTGTGTGTGTGTGTGTGTGTGTGTGTGTGTGTGTGTGTGTGTGTGTGTGTGTGTGTGTGTGTGTGTGTAAAGAATCTAGTGCGGAAATAAATATGGTAATAAAAGACGGCTCTAATTTTATTTTTACATTTCTTTTCAACGTCCCTTCCATTCGTTTCCTGGTTTATTTTCGGCCTTTCTTCTTTTTATGTCAGTTCACGATAAAATTGGCTTTACATTTTTACATAATTTCTTTTGTCCTCCATTCTTTCTCTTTCCCCATCTGCTTCCTGTTTTCATCTGTTATTACCTCTTCTCTCCCCCCCCGTGTCTATTCTCTGTTCTCCTTGCAATGCTTTCTTCTATGTTCTCCTCTTCTCTCCCTTCCTCTTCTTACCTCTGTTCACTCTTATTATCTTTTTTCTGCTCTTTTTCCCTCGTTTTCTCTTTCTGATATGTTCTGCTCTCCTCCTTTTTCCTCTTCTATTTCTCTCTTACCTCCTCATTCTACTCTGCTCTGTTGTTCTCTCTTCTATTCCTTTTCTTTCCTCTCTCTTCTCTTTTCTTCTCTTGTCCTCTCCTCTTCTTTTTTCTGTTCTTTTATGTTTTCTTCTCTTCTCTCTTTTCCGTTCTTCTCTTCTCTTATTCTCTCTCCTCCTCTTGTCCTCTCGTCTCCTCTCCTCTCCTCTCCTATATCTTTCCCCTCCTCATCTCTCTTCTCTTTTCCTCTCCTCCCCTCCCCTCTCCTCACCCTTTCTCTCCCCATTCCTCCTCCTCCTCCTCTTCATTAGTCTCCCCATTATATATTTTCTATCATAATTTCCCCTCTTTCTCCCACCCCTTTCTTCCCTCCCTCTTGTTCTTCCATGACAATACGACTTAATCACGTCCGACCATTAGCCACTTCATCACCATATTACCATTAGAAGCATTCGAGGGAAGAAAGAGTTTTTTTTTTATCATATTCTCATCTGTTTTTTCACTCATCTTTAATTTCGTTTTATTGGGGGGCTTATGTATATGAGGAAGAGGAAAATGAGGAGGAGGGAGAGGAAAATGAGGAAGAGGGAGAGGAAAATGAGGAAGAGGAAGAGGAAAATGGGAAAGAGGAAGAGGGAAATGAGGAAGAGAAAGTGGAAAATAAGGAAAAGGAGGAAGAGGAAAATGAGAAAGAGGAGAATGAAGAAGACGATAAGGAAAATGAGGAAGAGGAAAAGGAAAGTGAGAAAAAGGAAGACGAAAAGGAAAGTGAGGAAGAAGGAAATAAGAAAGAGAAAGGATAATGAGAAAGAGAGAGAGGTAAATAAGAAAGAGAAAGAGGAAAATGAGGTGGAGTGAAAAAGAAAATGAGAAAGAAAGACGAAAATGAGAAATAGGAGGAGAATGAGCAGGAGGTAGATTTGTATTATTACTCAGATGTTGGAATGTGGAGTTGAAGTGCATATGTAGGAGTTTGCGTAGGTGGTTTTAAGTACAGAAATTTAGCTACTTAGTTTCAGTGATAGAAATTTAGATCCTATATATATTTCAGGGTGTTGGAAGGGAGGAAGGGAGGGAGGTAGGGAGGTAGAAAGCTAGAGGGGAGGAGGGCACACGAGAGACAAAAATTGATGTCTGGGGGAATGGATGATTTTTTTTTTCAAGGGGAGGAGGAGAGAGTGGAGGGAGAAAGGAACAAAGGAAGGAGAGAAAGGGAGGGAGTTAGGCCTAGGAGGAGAGAGAAAGAGGCGGCAGCAGGTTTTTGGAAGGCTTCGAGAAAGTCTACGGAGATGTTCACCCAAATTTCCCTAGCGAGGACACACACACACACACACACACACACACACACACACACACACACACACACACACACACACACACACACACACACACACTATTAGTCAAATACGGTTTCAAATGCACTTTTTTCTCGCTCTTACGAATACAAATAAAAAAAAGAATATAGCAATGCAAATAATAAAGCTTACATATATAAGAACGTAAGCAGTCTGCAAGAGATATATTTTCTAGTGGTAATATTTTTAACGTTTTGAGAGAAAAAATAGCAATAACAACTACTACTACTACTACTACTACTATTACTACTACTACAACTACTATTACTATTAACACACACACACACACACACACACACACACACACTACTACTACTGCTACTACAACTACTACAACTACTACTACTGCAGCTACTACTATTACTATTACCACACACACACACACACACACACACACACACACACACACACACACACACACACACACACACACACACACACACACACACACACACACACACACACACACACACAATGCGTCACGGGTAATGGACACTTGGCGCCTCGCTCGGGGATCTGCCGGCGATTCATGAAGACGAATATTATTTCACGAGATTATTATTATCCTCCCCGCGCACTGGCTGGCTTGGTGGCTTGGTTGGTGGGGAGCCTCGCCGTGAGTTGTGATCAAGTTACCCTCAAGTTGCTGCTCACACTTAACACCACAACACGTATGACCGTTCTCTTAATTGGCGAAGTTTCCCCCGCGAAGTAAACTCTAACTCTTGCTTGATGGTCGTGTGTGTGTGTGTGTGTGTGTGTGTGTGTGTGGGTATGTAGCGCCTTGGGTAGGATGGGAGGGAGGGAGGGGTACTTGTTGGTGCTTGTTGTTGTAGTGGTGGTGATGGTTCGTGGTTGTGGAGTCTGTATTTTTGTTTGTGTGTGTGTATTAAAGGGAGTTTGTTGAGTATCCTTATGATTGTGTGTATATATATGTACTCGTATGTGACCTAGTTTTTGTATTGTGCTACGACCGTTTTTATTTTTTTATAGAATGACCCGTAAGTTACTGATTGAGACGAAGTGTGTGTTAAGTGTTTGTTGAGTAGCCTTATGATTGTGTTTATAAATGTATGTGGCTTAGTTATTTATATTGTTCTTTTATGCGTGACCGGATATTTATTGGTGGGCATTATAAAGAAAATTGGACCAAGACTATTTATTAAAACTTATGAGAAAATGATACAGTAAAAGAAATGAAACCTGGATATATGACGCGTATACTGGATAAGATCAGAAAACAATGAGAGAGGAAGGAAAGATATGAAGGGAGAAAAGAAGATAAGGATGAAGAAACAGATGATGAACCCGCAAAAATAATAAGAAAATAAATAATTAAAATGCGAGAATGCGTATGTGAGTGAAAATGAGAAGAAGGAGGAGGAAGTAGGAAGGGAAATAGGACATAGAAGAGAGGCAGGGAAGGAGGGAGGGAAATGGGAAGGGAAGAAGGGAAGGAAGGAAAAACAACTACATGAATTAGATATAAAATATTCAAACGTGGGCGTGCATACGGACAGAGACAAATAGAAAAAGAGTGTAAGAAAAATGGGAAGGGAGAAGGGAAGGGAGGAATAGATAAAGAGGAATAGAAAAGGGATAGAAGGGAGAATAGAAAAGGAAAGAAATAAAAAGGAGAGATAAAATGGAAAGGAGGAAAAAAAAGGATAACTAGATTAGATATAGAAATACAAGAATGAGAAGAAAAAGAAAATGAGAAGAGAGAAACTATAGACGGATAGAAAAGGGCTAGAAGGAAAAATAGAAAAAAAGAAGGATATAAACAAGAAGCAAATGAGTGTAAAGAAGAAATAGAAAAAGATAGGAAAAAAACAGAGCAGAACAAGAATTAAAAGGCAAAAAGCAGAAAAAAACAACAAGAAAATGGGAATGAAAAAGCGGATAAGCGTAAGGAGAAAGAAAGCAGGTGCCACTGGGGGAGGGAGGGAGAGGGAGGGAGAGAGAGAAAGAGAGAGGGAGGGAGGGACTAAGAGAAGGAGGGACAATCTAGCTGCGGGGACTGGCGGTCAATGGGGCGTGTGTAGAGGTCAATTTCCGACTGGTGGCGCGGAAGAGAGCCGACCTTACAAACCCCCTTGAGTCTGCATACAAATTCTCGAGGCAAAAAAGTTCCTCCTGCCGCCGCCGCCGAGGGAGTGGAATGTGAGAGAAAAAGAAGGAAGTGTGTAGGACCAGGTAAATAGTTGTGATAATAGGACTTAATTAAGGATGCAATACGTGGGTGAGTGTTTTTGTTTTGTTTTTAATGGTGATGGTGTTTTTGTTTTGTTTTTGTTTTTATTTAAAGTTGTGGATTATTGCTGTTTTTGGTGCTACTACTACTACTACTACTACTACTACTACTACTACTACTACTACCACTACCCCTCCCTTCCCCTTCCCCTCCCCCTCCTCCCCTTATATATGAAGCCAGGCCGTCCCTGTCAAATTGGGGTTCAGGGTTCTAAAAGTTCCTAATGTCCCTTAGTCACTTCGTTCCCTAATAATGTCTACTCCGAGAGGAACATTAGCCCTGGACCATGATGCCCTCCTCCTCCTCCTCCATGGCGGCAAAGAGACATGACGTTGAGGCCATTCTTGAAAGTTCCTCTCTTTAGCGTCCTGGGCATTGTTGTTTTGAGTGAATGGGTGAAGGAATGAGGGAGCGACGGGGTGAGTGGCGTCTGGCTCTTGCAGGAAAGTAATGAGAGCAGAGTAGGAAGGAACAAAGCAATAGAGTAAGAGTGGAGTAAAGAAGAGCAAGGCAAGGTACACTAAAGTAAGAGTGAGTGAGTGAGTGAGTAGGCAAGTGAGTGGATGAGTGATGCGTGGTTCTTGGGATGGACTGAGGAGAGCAGAGAGTAGGAAGGAAAGAAGTAGCAGAGAAGGAAGGAGTAGAGAGGACTTAGCTAGGCAAGGTTGTAAGGAAGTTAGGTTATGATGGACTCAGTGCTTTGGAGCAGAGGGGAATGAAGCTAATGAGTAGTATTAAGACTCGTATGTATATGTATGTGTATGTGAGTGTTTTTTGGAATGTTGAGGCTCTGAAGGTAGCTGTTGTTAGTGGTTGGTTTAATGTTTCCCTTCGTCTTTGCCTCTCAGAAGGTTTCCTGTTATATTTTGGCTCTTTTTCTTCTATAGAGCTAACGGGTAGTATACAGACTCGTATGTGTGTGTATGAGTATGTGTTTGGTGTTTGTTAAGGCTGCTCTGAGGGTAGTTATTATTGTTTTTAAGGTTAGGGGAACATCTCATGAACAATAAGCAATGAAAATAAAAATAAAAATACACACAAAAAAACCTCGCTAATCGCTACTACTGCAAATCAAACAGAAGAAGCTTATAGTGTTCCTCTTTCGTCTTTGCTTATCTGAAAGTTTACTGTAATTTTTTTTTCTTGTTTTTCTTCTTCTATATATATAAAACTCCTTCCCAGCAGAGACAGCGAAGCGTAACGAGACGCAATGAAGCCTCTCTAATTGGAGGAAAAAGATTGCTGCGAATAATTTGTTTCCGGAAAAGCAAGACGAGAAAAAACAAGCTATGAATGAGAAGGAAAGTTTTGCGTATTCCTCATATTTTCCTTTTTTTCATAATTTCGTATTTCTCATATTTTCCTTTTTTTTCATAATTTCGTATTTTTCATATTTTTCTTTTTCATGATTTTGTATTTCTCATTTTTTTTTCATAGTTTCGTATTTCTCATAGTTTCTTTTTTTCATGATTTTGTATTTCTCATATTTTCATTTTTATCACAATTTCGTTTTTTCTCATTTTCATTTTTTTTTATAACTTCATATTATTCATATTTTCATTTTTCAGAATTTCATATTTCCCATTCTTTCCTTTTTTTTCGTAATTTCGTATTTTTCACATTTTACTTTTTTTCATAATTTTGTATTTCCCATATTTTCCTTTTTTTCATAATTTTGTATATCCCCTATTTTCCTTTTTTCATTATTTCGTATTTCTCATATTTTTCCTTTTTCGTAATCCGGGACCCCAGATTCCTGTCCCAGTTTTTCCCTTCCTCTCCATCTTGCTTATCCTTCACTTCCCATTTTTTCTCTTTCTTTCATTAATTCCATTCCCTTCCCTTCCCTTATCTTCCCTTCCCTTTACTTTCCTTCCCTTCCCTTCCAATTCTTTTCCGTTCCTTTTCCTCCCCCTCCATTCCTCTCCCCTCCCTGCTCTTCGTTTTCTCCCTAATCTCATTTTGACCATCTCTTTCCTCCTCCTCTCGATCTTTTCCATCTCCTCCCCTCACCTTCCATTTTTAATCTATTCTCTCTAACTTTCTCCTTTTTTCCCTTTTTCTGTCCTATTTCCCTTCTCTTCAAACCCACTCAACACTCTATCACTCACTGTCCCCATCCCCCTTTCTTTACCCTTCATTCACCTCCATCATCTTCCTACTCCATACATCAGACCCTTTCTCTCTCCCTGTTGGCTTTCATTATCTTCTCTCCACATTCTTTATCCCTCCCGTCGCCTTCTGTGTCCCTAAAGTTTTACCTCAGTTCCCCTTTCCTCGTGTCCCAAATAGCAGGACGCACTTCGCTGTCCCCATTCTGCCTCCTCCTCCTCCTCGTCCTCTTCCTCGTCCTCGTCCGCCTTTTCTTCTCTCACCCATTTTCCCGCACTTCCCTCGCCTTCTTTCTCCAACTCCCAGGGCGATGGAGGGGGCGCGGGGCATGTATGGGGAGCCTCGTCTTCGCCCCCTCATGAAAAATTGAGAAGAAAAGAAAGAGGGCAAATCCAATTTCAGGAATGCGTTTTGTCCTCGAAACTCTGTCACACGAGGGAAGAGAGAGAGAGAGAGAGAGAGAGAGAGAGAGAGAGAGAGAGAGAGAGAGAGAGAGAGAGAGAGAGAGAGAGATGGTAAAACATTAAAAAAGGATGTTAATGGAAATGGAAAATAGTACGCAGGTAGTCGTTTATTTCGTAAAGCTTCATTTCCTGTTTTTATTTTATATTTTATTTGCGACTTTATTTTGCCTTTCTTTCGTCACATCTGTACACATAAGCAATTCATATAGTCACACATGCATATATTCATACATACATACTGTCGTACATACATACATACTTTCATACATACATACATTCATTTATCTATCTATCCCAAAATATATAGGCCATTTAGTTTTAATACATTGCATATACATACTTATTTACTATCAAACCTTTTACTCATTCATACATACCTACATACATACATATATACATAAATAGACATACACATGCATTTGTAAACATATGGAGACCTAAGGATAAAGAAACAGACCAACCGACAGACAGACAGACAGAAAAACACACACGCACACACACACACACACACACACACACACACACACACACACACACACACACACACACACACACACACACACACACACACACACACACACACACACACACACACACACACACACACACACACACACACACACACACAAACACACACACACATATTTTCGTATTGAATTCGCGACTTTTGTTTTGGCAGTCATGAATCAATATTTACGTTTCCCAGCTCATCCTCCTCCCCTCCCCCTCTCCCTCCTCTTCCTCCTCTCTCTCGTTTCCCTATTCTCCCTCCTCTTCTCCCCTTCTCTTCTCGTCTCCCTCCACTCACTGCCTCACTGTCTCATCCACCCTCCCCTCACTTGTTTCTCCACTTTATTCCTCTTCCTCATCCTCTTCCACCTCCTCTTCCCTGCTCTATTCTCCTCCATTTTTGTCCTTTTTCTTTTTTTTTCTTCCCCTTCTCTTCCTCCTCCTCTTCCTCCTCCTCCTCCTTCCAGCTTTATTTTCTTTTTTTTCTGTCCATTCTTTTTCTCTCCGTCCTTTACCTTCCATTTTTGCTCCCCCTTCTCCTTCTTCGTCCGCTTTCTCTTTCTCATCCTTTCTCTTCCTTTTTTCTTTCCCATCCTTTTCCTTTTTCTCTTCGTTACCCTCTTCTACTCCTCCTTTCTCCTCCTCCTCCTCTTCAATAGCTCTTGGTCTTGACAGCCACGGGTGAGTTCCAGGTATTTTCTGATTTATGTTTTTTTCATCAACTACTTTTCATTTTGTTTATTATTTACCCTCCCTTTTTTCGTCTTTTTTTTATTGAGTGCCATGAATTTTCAATAATAGTGAAGGAATGGTTGATGGTGGGAGATTATTCTTTAGGGTGGTGGATATGGTGAGGGCAACCATGAAAAAATTGGGTGGTGGTGGTAGTGGTGGTGATGGTGGTGGTTGATGGTAGAGGTGATATCCGAGTGATCTTCCTTGCCATTGAAATGAAAGAAAGAGAAGGAATAAAAGAGAGAAAAGGATAAATATGGGAAGAGAGAGAGAGAGAGAGAGAGAGAGAGAGAGAGAGAGAGAGAGAGAGAGAGAGAGAGAGAGAGAGAGAGAGAGAGAGAGAGAGAGAGAGATTAACACAAACCAATCACTCTGGACTCTTCCACCACCACCATCATCATCATCATCATCATCATTGTCTACGTCGTTGTCATTATCTCTTTTTGTAGTTATCATCACAATCAGCAGAATCTTAATCTCATCTTTTTTTTACATTTTTCAACTTTTTTTTTATTCCTTCTTTAGTATTACAGGAAGTTTTGAAATTTGCAAGAAAAGTAAAAAAAAAAAGTAATGTTGGTAGATTGAATAAAGTGTGTGTGTGTGTGTGTGTGTGTGTGTGTGTGTGTGTGCGTGTGTGTGTGTGTGTGTGTGTGTGTGTGTGTGTGTGTGTGTGTGTGTGTGTGTGTGTGCGCTTTCTATAATCACTTATTTATGTGTATCAATAAATAACACACTAATCAAATTAACCTTTGCGCATAGAAATTAGTCATTACAATACATACATTATTCACACAACTTACTAATCTTCATCTTATGCTCGAAGTGAAACATGGCAACTAAGATAAAAGAGAAAAACAGATCGAGGAAAAGACAGACAAGAGACGCAGCTACTGTTTCCCTTCCCTCTCTGACAGTTTTTTTTTTTCAAGCCAGGTCAAACACGAACAACGTCACTCAAAAGAAAGATAAAAAAGAGATAACCCAGATCTACCTGACGTGCATCGATGTCCAGACTCGTCCCTCCTGTCCTGTCTTGTTCTGTCTATCTGTTTGGGTCATCGAGGGAAGGGAGGGGGGGGAGGAGAGGAGAATCTTTTGATCTCGCGATATTTGCAGAGTTATCGGCAAATACCATCTCGTCCGGAGCTCTTGAGGAAGGCAATCAAGGGAAACATGAATTCTTAAGGAGTTCACTGAAGGTCTGGCTGGGTTAGTACGTGTCTCCAGGAAGGAAGGGAAGAGTAGTAGAAGGAAGAAAAAGCGTGAGTGACCCCGGCCTGAAAAGATGAAGGAAGAGCCTCTGTGTTAATGATGCATAGAAGATCGTTAGTCTAGACGAGGGAAAGGTAGGGAGGGAAGGAAGCGTGAATATTGAAGTGTTTCTTTAGACTGCCGTGTTGGTATTGCTTCAATTTGTTAAGCGTCAGATGGTTAAAGGATTTTAGTTGGTGTATAAATGGATGTGTACTGATACATGTTTCTCTCTCCTCTAGTGTATGGACGTTGCTATGATCGCTTGTGGAGTTCAAACGTCCTTTAATAACCGTCTATATTCACGTATTCGTCTCGCCATCCGTCTTATTATTCAAGGGTTTCGTTTTCCTATAAATGTAAATGTCTAAAGTTACATGTTTCTCTCTCTCTCTCTCCTCTAGTGTATCGACGTTGCCATGATCGGTTGTGGAGTTCGAAAGCCTTTTAATTTTCCTTCATATTCACGTATTCGCCCCGCCATTCCTCGTTCCACACTCCCAATGAAACTTTAATGTCAGCGTATGAGACGAAAGATCCAAGTGGCGCGGTTAATATTTCGTCAGTTTCGCGGAGTGGGGAGTCGCCGCGGGAGCATAAACGCCAATACTTCACGGTTCTACATTAGCGCTAACTTACACACGCACCCGGAATCACACACCACATACAGCTAGCGCATAAAACCTAACGATTGGCGGACGTTAACGTGAAGATATTAAAGTCGGAATGGGTTCTGGAAATGGCAGCGGCAGCAACGACAGCAGCGGGTCAGGATTATTCGAAGCTCATGTTAGATTCAGAGCCGCTTCGGGGAGACTGACAAGCGGGGGCGAGGAGGAGGAGGTGGAGCGGGTTCGAGGCGGGGGAAGGCGGGGGAGGAGAGGTTTTTCATTAGTGCCTTCAGATACGTCTCCCTCCCTCCCCCGCGCCTCGCTCGGCTCCTGTCAGCAACAACCCCGGCCAGTCTGACTTCACATAGACGAGTATTTCTTTTAACTTCACCCCATTTTTAGTACCGTTATGGAAAGGTGGAAGGCATCAGACTCAGGATATTAATTTGTGAAGATATGATTTATGAATGTTAGCCGGGCCAGATTCGCTTCGGGAAGAATATATATTATTAAATCACTTTTTTTTCAGTATCGTTGGTGCATGGCGGCAAGTATCAAATATTGTATTAATGTATGAATAGGTGACGTTTGGGTGTTTGTTTAGCGCCGTGCCGATCAATACTGCAAGAGTACGGACTTGCATGGAAGCGAGGTGACAAATATACACTATTTATCATAACGACATTTCGCAGGATGGTCGAAAATCAGTGATACTAGAGTGCGAGTTTGTTATTTTATTCATGTTTATTTATATCCCTTTAGGAATGCAAGGCAGCACTAGCTGGCATAGCAACAATGATAGATTGGTACGATTTAATGCACCACAATTTCAGCAACGTAAAAGCACGGTGGAAAGTATCAGGTCGAGGACAGTAAGGCATGAATAGATAATATATGAATGATTTTTGAGAGTTTTCTTGAAGTACTACAATGGCGGCGTGGCCCTGAATGGAAACTGAAATATTTTGCAGCATTTTAAGTTTCCAGTCCTTGCATGAAAGATCAGAGAGTAGTGATAATAATGATCATGGCATTAATAACTGATTATATTTGATAACTTAATTATGTAAAGAATAAAAAAAATGTAAATTAAAATACTATAATATTAACCAATTTATATCTTTCTAAGTACACATTGACAATGGATTCTTAGAGTATTATTAATTATTTTTATTATTGTTATTATCACTATTATTACTATTATTGAAAGAATTGACTACTACTGACCAGGAAAAGTATACATTGAAAAAATCTAATGAACTACTTCGTATCTTGTTTTACATTGATTCATATTCTATTCATCATTGCGAATCCGTAACACGTACTCGGATAAAAAAAAAAAAAATAAACTTGTTAAAATTAATCAATGCCGGTGTGAGAACGATTCGTGAGAGGCGTGGCGGGCTGTGTGGCGAAGTGTCGTGAGGTGAAGGAAGTGGCGGCCGCGGTGGAAATGTTGGGAGTGAATCACAAGTTGTTTTCCCTATGTAACACGGAGGCGTGGATATCCGCGTGAGGGATGTCGGGAGGCGAGGGGCGGCGGCCGGGCTGGGCGGCTTAGCGGGCAGAGCTGTGGACGTGACGCTCCTCGAGTACAGCAGGTTTTTCTTTTTTTTTCTTTTCTTTAATTCCTAGATGTATAAGAATAAAGTTCTTCAAATGGTAGGATCAGTTCATTTTGACAGGCGGGGCTGTGTGTGTGAATATGTGTGTGTGTGTGTGTGTGTGTGTGTGTGTGTGTGTGTGTGTGTGTGTGTGTGTTCGTTCCCTTCATATATTTTTTTCCGGTGATTCATTAAGCCCATTGTTGCCACCACAGCACTCACCATTATGACCTCCTCAACCATAATGACCACCACCACCATCACCACCACCACCACCATCTCCATCAGTTATATTACTTCCTTAACCAAATTTATTACCACCAGCTCTTATCACCAAAGCCTCTTATCAGTCAGCCACTCCAGCCACCATCATCACCACCACCACCACCACCGTCACCTCCACCACCACCATCCCCAAAAGAACTTATCACCAAAAAATAAAAAATAAAAACGCAATAGCCATCAACACCTCCATTCCAGAAGCTCTTTATTATCACCAGAATCAATATTTTTACCATGTTTGCCATCATGAATACCACCAGCATCACCACCACCCCACCACCACCACCAAAAGATTCTGTTATCACCAAAATTCACAATATCCATCAACACCACCCTCACCAGAAGCTCTTATCATTATCAGAGTTTATATTTCCATCACCATTATCATCATGAACACCACTACCATCACCACCGCTAACACACTCACCATTCCTGAAACAACCCTACACCATCCCTAAACAACCTCAAACCTTCCCTATAACAACCTCAATAATATACTAACCCTATAACAACCTCACACCATCCCTAAAACAACCTCAAACCTTCCCTATAACAACCTCAATAATTTACTAACCCCATAACAACCTCACACCATCCCTAAAACAACCTCAAACCTTCCCTATAACAACCTCAATAATTTACTAACCCCATAACAACCTCACACCATCCCTAAACAACCTCAAACCTTCCCTATAACAACCTCAATAATTTACTAACCCCATAACAACCTCACACCATCCCTAAACAACCTCAAACCTTCCCTATAACAACCTCAATAATTTACTAACCCTATAACAACCTCACACCATCCCTAAACAACCTCAAACCTTCCCTATAACAACCTCAATAATATACTAACCCTATAACAACCTCACACCATCCCTAAACAACCTCAAACCTTCCCTATAACAACCTCAATAATATACTAACCCTATAACAACCTCACACCATCCCTAAAACAACCTCAAACCTTCCCTATAACAACCTCAATAATATGCTAACCCTATAACAACCTCACACCATCCCTAAACAACCTCAAACCTTCCTTATAACAACCTCAATAATATACTAACCCTATAACAACCTCACACCATCCCTAAACAACCTCAAACCTTCCCTATAACAACCTCAATAATTTACTAACCCCATAACAACCTCACACCATCCCTAAAACAACCTCAAACCTTCCCTATAACAACCTCAATAATTTACTAACCCCATAACAACCTCACACCATCCCTAAAACAACCTCAAACCTTCCCTATAACAACCTCACGCCATCCCTAAAACAACCTCACACCATCCCTAAAACACCCTCACGTCATCACTATAACAACCTCAATAATATAAAGAATTACTAGCAGACTTTTATCCCTTTTTTGCACACACGACTCTCCCTGACTCCCCCTTTCTCCCTTCCTTCCTCTCTCCTCTCCCTCCCTTCCTTCCTTCCTTCCCTCGGCCGTATCCAAGCCGTGCACTCCTATATCACGTCTGCTATTTACTCCACATAAAACTGTCTCATCTATAACTTTCCTTTGTCCTCGCGGGGGAAAGTATAATTATTTATGTTCCTCTCTATGTGCTGAATTGGACTTTAGCTCTATCGTAAATATTTTTCTCTCTCTCTCTCTCTCTCTCTCTCTCTCTCTCTCTCTCTCTCTCTCTCTCTCTCTCTCTCTCTCTCTCTCTCTCTCTCTCTCTCTCTCTCTCTCTCTCTTCCATTATATGCGTGTGCGTTTGTGTGTGTGTGTGTGTGTGTGTGTGTGTGTGTGTGTGTGTGTGTGTGTGTGTGTGTGTGTGTGTGTGTAAGGATGAGGATGAGGATGAAGAGGAGGAGGAGAAGGAGAAGGATGGTCGGAAGGAGCGAGGCGAGAAGAAAAGAATATGCAGAGGAGGAAAATGAAGGACTGAAATTTGATGGAGGAGGTGAAGGTTAAAGAGGAGAGAGGAAAATGGCCAATGAAGGAAAGGGGTATGAAGATTAAAGAGAAGGAGGAGGAAGAGCAAGACCAAGAGGAGGAGGAGGAGAAGGAGGAGGAGTCTCGATGAGCGGGTAATTAAATCCTTCGTCAAGAGAGTAAAATTCTAATTTCTTCTTATTAAGTTTTGAGTTCTTCTTGGAATCTCATTTTGGAAAGAGGAAGGAGGAAAATAGTGAAGTCATATACTTTTTCCCTTCCCGTCATCACTCGCTGCCCCGACTCCTTACATTCAGGCTAAGATTTTTTTTAATATATTTTGTTTGTGAATTTGTGTTTTTTCATCCTTCCACGTCAATGGGCTTATGGCTGTGTTTGTCTTAGCTTGATTATTTGTCTGTCTGTTTCTGTGTTGGTCTTTCTGTTTATCTTTCTTTCTGTTTGTGTGTCTGTATCTGGGTCCGTCTTCCCGTTTGTTCGTTTGTTTTTTTGGCTATTTTCTCTCAGTCTGTATTTGTTTGTCTGTTTGGTTCTGCCTGTCTTTATGTCTGTTTGTATTTCTGTCTGTTTCTTTGTCTATCTGTATATGTGTCTCTCTGTCTGTCTGTCTTATACTGCTTACCATCTATACCATCACCACATCTCTCTGTCTAATTGTGTGTCTGTCTGTCTCTCCCGTACTGTTTACCATCTATGTATACTATCCATTACCATCACCTCCACCATTACCCCAACACATCCCTCCGCATCATCATCATCATCCTCACAGCCACCATCCCCGTCGTCACCATCCTCATCGGCGTCATCATTACGACTCACCTTGCCCAATATCCTCTTCCCTGGCCTCACCTGGCCGCTGCCTCCCCGGGCGAAGGAGTGGGCCTCGTTTCCCTCCCTCTGATTGAATTATCGGGGGAGCAGAGTGAAATAAGCGAAAGAGGGGAATAGGCGATGGATGAGAAAGAGAAAATAGGGGAATGGAAGGATTACGAAGGGAACGGAAAAGTAGAGAAGGGTTGAAGGAACGAGAACCCGCGTAGAGGGAGAATAATGGGATGTTAGGATGATTGGGAAGAAGGGGAAGGCGGAATAAGTTTGGCAAGTGAAAAAGATTGCACGAGGGAGCTTTTGTTTTTATGGCAACGGGAAATTTTGTTAACTAAAGCGAGTGGAAACCTTCGTATCTTTTGAAGAGCAACGTTAAAGTTGATAGACGTTTACGAAGCATATATAGTAATACAAAAAAACCGCTCCTTAGGATAAACTGAAAAAAAATAGATACTGAGTTTGTATTTATGGTATTGGGTAAATGAAGCGCTCTAAACAGTCGCGGAGGTAATGCTTGAAAAATAAAAAGGTTAGATTTACTTAATGGAAGGCGAAGAAAAATGGTAATTAAATGTATACAAGCACATAGAGACACACAAAAACAAAAATTACACACACACACACACACACACACACACACACACACACACACACACACACACACACACACACACACACACACACACACACACACACATCGCTCCTGTGGGGGTTTCCTTTGGTTAGCCCTTAGTCTCCTCCGCTAAGGTTGAATGTTTTTTTTACGCTGACAAGGGGCAGTTGGTGTTCCCCTCATGCAGTACAAGGGGGTCGGAGGGTGTCGTGTGCGGTTTCAGCTATCCTCAAAATAGTCCCGGGGTAATGGGTTGTTTCCCGCCACAGGCTCACGGACCCAATGCAACGGAGGTGAGCAACGAGGCAACGAGTAGCTTTTCCTTACTTTTTTTCCTTCACACCCTCACTTTTTTCTCTTCCACTCCCTCACACTTATCTCCACTCCCTCATATTTTCCCCTCCACTCCCTCTCTTTTTCCTCCCTCACTGCCTCATGCACATTTTTTCCTCCCTTACTTTTCTCCAATTCCTCACACACAGTTTTCCTCCCTTACTTTCCTCCAATTTCCTCCCTTACTTTCCTCCAATTTTCAATAACGGTTCAGTGGCATCCAAAGCTCTCTTCGGGAGGGAACTGTCTGGCGATCACGAGTCCAGCACATGATCAGACCTTGAGTGCCTCACACGTGCCGAAACGATTACAAGAGTTGAAAAAAAAGTTTGAACTCACCGTGGAAAAAAGGACAATTTACACTTAATGAATTCACGGTTAAAACTGAATGCCATTGACGTCTCTTCATCATATTAACTCTCGCGCAAGTGTTTTGCTTCGGTATGTATTTTATAATAGAATCACCAAATGTAATGTTTTTTTTACGGCGTTGATTAGTTTTTGTTTCTACGTTTTTTTTTTTGTTTTTTTGAATGGTTTCCCTTTCCTCTCGGGTCTACTACTTTATACTTTTCATAGTTGGACCTTTATTTCCTTCCCCCCACCTTTTCTTTGACCGCCCACCCATTCCCGTCCTCCCTCACGACCTCTCTTAAGGACCAAATGAGACAAGTTTGGCTGTCGAAAATTGGACTCGGGTAACTTGGGCGTAGAATTAACAATGAGCTTGTAGAAAATAGTTTGGGAACGTTGACAGATAAACCAACCATTTCGAGAGGTTTTCAGAGGGAGGGCCAAAAGATATATATGTATGTATGCTGCATCGGAGTATATGGTAGCGACTGAGAGGGGTGAACGGCAAAGTGGCATGCGAGCAGAAGGGGAGAGAATGTTATTGTTACCCATTGGAAGAAGTAGTGCGGAACTGAGGCAGAATAAAGTTACGTTAGGGTGCATAAGTGAAAGAGGGAAACTAAATGAACAAACGTTGATGTCCATATACTATTTTTCTTTTGCTGGAGAGAGAGAGAGAGAGAGAGAGAGAGAGAGAGAGAGAGAGAGAGAGAGAGAGGGAGAGGGAGAAAGACAGAGACAGACAGAGAGACAGATACAGAGACAAAGACAAAGACATAGACACACACAGACAAACAGAGAAACAGACGGAGAATGGTAAATGGAGCACGTATATTGTGAAAGTATTGGGACAGACAAACGAATAATACCATTTCCTTTTGTAACTGAACGGAAATGTTAGCAAGGATGGGTTTCTGGGTGAACATAATTCTAGTCGTCTTGTCAGTGGTTAATGGTGCCCCTAAAGAGCTTACTGCCGTGGTGCTTTTGTGTTTTGTTTCTGTTATTCCCCTCAGTCCTTCAGGTACACACGACAAAGGGATAAAATAACGGCAGTGATATTGAGAGAAGAACACACAGCCGAAAGAGATGAAGGACTTTGTAATGGAATATGAGAGAGAAGATGCTGATAAAGATAATGTAAAAGAGACAGATGATGATGAAGAAAGAGAAGATGAAGGTGAAGAAGAAGAAAAGGAAGTGGATGAAAAATAAATTAGAACAGAGACATTTAGGTAGGCGTATATAAAACTATAGTAAGACATATAGGAACGCAGATCTCAGTATATTCGCACCTTTTCTTTTGCGCAGTGATCAGTAGTACTCTTAAATATTGCTCTGGTTTTCAGTTTTCTATTCAAGTAGTAAAAGGTAAATAGATTTGGTTTAATTATAAATTGTACCTGTGATGGAAGTTAGGATGGAAATGTATAAAAATGTGTAGAATACCTCGCGTATTTTTATGGATCTGTATCGTACAATTTTTATCACAGTCCTTAAACTTATTGAAAATGACAGAAACAGCAGAAAAAAAGTGTATAAGAATCGCCAACGACGGGGCAGGTACCGCACTGCCTACCCGGCCAGGTGTTCCTTTTCCGCCTCCTCCTCCACGGCCGGTCGATATATTGGTGCCTGGGGAGACCCGGCGAAGGTAAATTGTGGTAAGCCGTGTGTCACAGCCGACCCTGCCAACCCTGCGGCCCTGCTGGTGACTCTTGGTGCTGTAATTATCATCTCTATTGTTATTATCATTATTATTATTATTAATGTTATTATTATTCTTTGTTATTATTATTATTGATTATTGATTATTATTATTATTATTATTATTATTATTATTATTATTATTATTATTATTATTATTATTATTATTATTATTATTATTATTATTATTATTATTATTATTATTATTATTATTATTATTATTATTATTATTATTATTATTATTATTATTATTATTATTATTATTATTATTATTATTATTATTATTATTATTATTATTATTATTATTATTATTATTATTTTTTTTATTATTAATACATTTTATTTCTAGTATTAGTTATAATAACGATAATTAAAGGTAATAATTGTTATTAGTCAGCCAATAGGTAGACAAGTTCCTTACCACATAGCACCGGAATCAAAACAGTACGCCGGCACACAATATCCTGATGTGTGCTGCACAATACAACTCTTAGGGAAATGTAACACACATTTCACTATCTTTGCCACAAGGCACTACTACTACTACTACTACTAGTCTAGTACTACTACTACCATAACTACTACTAGCAATGATAATGATAATAAAAATAATGATAATTATAATAATAATAATAATAATAATAATAATAATAATAATAATAATAATAATAATAATAATAATAATAATAATAATAATAAATATTATTATTATTATTATTATTATTATTATTACTATAGTGATAATGATAATGACATTACAACAATGACTAAAACTTTAAAAAAATGTTTCATATAAGTTAGACTCAATACTTAATACTAGAGCGTACACAGCGCACACGGGCAGCACCGACCATTCTTACACCTGGACGTTACGTCGCCCGTGCACGGCCTAGCTTCATTGATATCGAAGTGAGGATTGTCTCTAATCTTAAATGCACCAATAGCATCTATTCTTGTGTATTCCGGTGTTTTAGTAAATTAATTTATTATTTATATTTAAACATGTTATGTTTCTCCTATCCACTTCATGTGTTCACCAGAGCAGGGTGTTCTTCATGCAGGTAATTTATGCTCTATAAATCGTCGTTTCCTCAGAAACGATTCAGCTGAGCGCAAGAAGCAGAAATAAGAACATTTATTCTGCGAGTCGGAAATATTAGTCGAAAAAATAAAGCAAGACCCTCGAGAATCGCGTTAATTTCTGTGCCAAGGCGGCGCAGTATTCCTTTCATCAGCTCGTCTACACGGCGCCTCAGGTTCATGGCGCTCAGGTGATTATGGCGTAACACGTGAAAGAAAGTTAAGAGTCATTCTGGGGGCCAGGCAAAGTAAATGTTTCATAACGCCATTAGTGTAACGAGAATTAGAGTCGGAGCCAGGGTGTGTATTGTGACTTGTTGGAGAGGACAATTACTTAATAAATTAAATGGAGCAAAAATGAATGAAAACGATACGTGCGCCATTTACAGCAATAGTGAAGGTGAAAACGCTAGTAACTCTGAATAGGGGAGGACAAAAATAGAGGCACAGAAAAATAAAAAGCAGTTTTGGATCTGAAACAAAGGAAATAATATCTGAACTTTTTCCCGGGATCAAAGGTGGAGGGCGAGGGGGCTTTTTCTATGGCTCAGCAAGTCGGGAGGGGGAACTTGGCCGTTTTCATCTCTCTTCCACCCTCCCTGCGTGTTCCTTCCTCTCTATGTTGCAGGGGTCGCGATCTTTTTGTTGTGTAGTCCACTTAAGGGGGAGGCCACTTACTACGGATGGCCTTTGCTGAAATAGAGTTAATGACCCTGGAAGAGTGCACGGCGGCCTCCAGCTGCTGGGCTATGAAGTGGTGGAAGAGTGGACTGTTACGGAGGGGGACTTAGAAGCGGATATTTGGGAGTTTATCCACTGAATAAGTTTGTGCGACGATTGTTACACTGTCGTTATCTTCTGATTAAAGGCAGTTGAGGATGTTGAAAGGGAATATATAAAGAAATCTACTTACAACGAAAAAATGATACTCGATCTATACTGTCTGATCTTTTGTCTTGATATACCAACAGTTCTGATAAAAGACGCCGATCGAGAGTGGAATGCTAAATTGCTAATGGATGTTTGCTAAATGCCTAATGCCGTCAGTGGCAGAAGGAAGACTGATGGGTCGGGACACACACACACACAAAAAAAATAACACAAAAAAAACAATAACACACACACACACACACACACACACACACACACACACACACACACACACACACACACACACACACACACACACACACACACACACACACACACACACACACACACACACACACACACACACACACACACACACACAGTACTTCATATCCACGTTACATTGCGTCTCGTGATTGGTGCGAGCCCAGGTCATTTGTAGCACCCAGCGAGGACATATTTTTCGTGACAGATTGGAAATAAGAACCATTTGTTTTCCTTGATTCATGTATTTTCCTTGAGCGGGGAAGGGCCGCGGCCAGCCTCGGGTCCGTTGACCACCGCGCGCCAGCTCTTACTCGCCACGATATTTTCCTTCCAATTTTTCACCTTCACTTAGCTATTTCGCTCTTGAAGGGAAAAGAATCAGTTGGTTTACGGTTCTTCTTGTACATGACAGTTTTATGTCGACCTCGAAATATTCAAAAGTACGACATAAAAGCAAGACACCTCTCCACCCGAAATTGACCTCTCTTTTGGCTACTCTTTACTTTTTACTTCTGTGGGAGCGGCGAGTAGCATTTTTTTTTTGGTACTCTTTTTGTTGCCCTTGAGCCGCATCCCTTGAGGTAAAAAAAAATTCAAATTGTTATATTTCGTTTAGAAGTTAGTAAGTCCTTCTTTGCTTGGACTGTGACTTGTTCAGGTTAATGTTCTTCAGGAGCCTGTGGAGGGAAGGACCATGACATAAAAGTGAAAGCAAAACATTTAAAAAAAATCAATCAAAAGCAAAACTTGGGCGCCTTTGGAAGTATATATGTACTGATGCCGTATCTGTGGGATGTTTGTTCATAATTACCCTATTTGTATTTTTGTATCGAATCTGTTTTCTCTTTTTTTCCATTTATAACGTTCACTCTTCCCTTTTTCATTTGAGTATATGCAGGTTTGTATTCATGTCTTCATGCGGCTGAGTGCGCGTGCATGTACGTGGGTGTTTTTCTCTCTCTCTCTCTCTCTCTCTCTCTCTCTCTCTCTCTCTCTCTCTCTCTCTCTCTCTCTCTCTCTCCCCTTTATCCTTCTCTCCCCCTCTTCTTTCCCTGCCTCAATACCTAGCATGTGCCCTCTCTGCCTCCTCCCTTCTTTCCTGCCTTAGACTTGGTGGCAAGAAGAGGGAAGGCGGGGGGGAGGGAGGGAGGGGGACGAGGGTTGCCTACTTCGTGTCAGGCCTAAGATGATGCCACTTAGTTCTGGGTAACATCAAAGTCACGTTGGGGCAGGGCACAGAGGAGGGAAGGGAGGTCCCAGCTGGCCCAAAAGGAAGGGAAAGTAGAAAGGAAGGGCCGCAAAGGAGAAGGGAGGGAGTTTGGGAGGGAGGAGGGAGGAGGTTCGGGAGGGAGAGGAAAAGGAAAGAGGGAGGGAGAGGGGAGGGTTCGTAAAGACTATTGCTACGGTAAGTTGGAAAGTGGGGAGAGAAGGAAAAAAAGAGGGAGAGGAGAGGAAGAAGGGAGGGGTAGAACTGACGAATGGAGGATAGTTTCACGAGAGAGAGGAAGGAGGAGGAGGAGGTAGAGGAGGAGGTAAAAGCTTGTTAGTGGAAGTGGATGAAAAAAGGGAGGAGTAGGAAAGCGAGAAGTAGAAGTAAGTGGGAGAAGGAAAGGAGCAGGAGGAGGAGGAGAAACAGGAGAAGGAGGAAAATGAGAAAAAAGAAGACACGAAGAAGAAACAGTGATCAAAAGCAAAGGAGTAGTAGAAAATATAGGAAACAAGTGAAGAGAAAAACATGTTAGGAAAGCGATTGTAAAAAAGAAAGTAAAAGAGAAAGGAATCAGAAATCGAAGAACGGAATGAAAGGGAAACAGGAAGAATTGGTGCCTTTTTGAATATCGATGGCTTGTAGTCAGAATGATAAGACGTCTTGAGAGAGAGAGAGAGAGAGAGAGAGAGAGAGAGAGAGAGAGAGAGAGAGAGAGAGAGAGAGAGAAGTGGTGTGAGAGTAGACTAGAGGTGAAGGGAGAGTAAGAAGGTAATGGGATAAGAGAGAGAGAGAGAGAGAGAGAGAGAGAGAGAGAGAGAGAGAGAGAGAGAGAGAGAGAGAGAGAGAGAGAGAGAGAGAGAGAGAGAGAGAGAGAGAGAGATGGAGAGAGGGTGTGAGTGGAGTGAGAAATAACTGAAAAATAATAGAAAGGAGAAGCGGAGGGAGAGTATTAGTGGGAAAGTAGTGGAGGAAGAGAGAGAAATGAAATAAGAGAGGAAGAGAAGTACTACGGAAAGAAGAATAGAAAGTACGTATAGAAAGTAAGACTGAAACAAATAACGATAAAAAAAAGACATGCAAAGCTAGTCCGAGAAAAAAAAAAGATAAATTGCGGAAGAGAACGCAACGTGGACTGAAGGCAAGAAAGAAAAAAAGAAATACATACTAAACTTGAGAGTGAAAGAAAGACAGAAAGAAGGAAAAAGATTCACGGCGACTGACTACATCGTGCAAAGAAGTGTAAATGCGAACAAGAGAGAGGGAGAGAGGGAGAGGGAGAGCGAGAGGAAGAGGGAGACGAGAGAGAGAAGGAGAGGGAGAGAGGAACATCGAAGAAGGAGAAAGATTACCTCCTCCCGCCTCTGGAAGGACTCAACTCAAAGAAGACTGGACGGAGACAAAATAACGTCGTTAGTTGAGATCCTACTGAAGACTCGTTTGTGGGTGGCGCCTGGCAATGGCTGAGGAAAGGGGGAGAGAGAGGGTGGGAAGGAGAGGAGGTAGAGGAAGGGAGGGAAGGGTGCGTCTGGGTGTGGTGGTGGGAGGGAATGAGGCGATGAGAGGAATGGGAAGAGGAGATGAAAAGGAGAAGGCAATGAAGATGAAAATTAGGAAGGGAAGGGATTTTAGAGGAAGTGGAGAGAGAGAGAGAGAGAGAGAGAGAGAGAGAGAGAGAGAGAGAGAGAGAGAGAGAGAGAGAGAGAGAGAGAGAGAGAGAGAGAGAGAGAGAGAGAGAGAGAGAGAGAGAGAGAGAGAGAGAGAGAGAGAGAGAGAGGATGATATGGGTGTTTCTTTAGATAATCAAAGAGAGACAAACTAAACGTGGAACATATATACAGAAAATACCTCATATCTTAAAGTAAAACATGAGATACTTAAAACGAGAGAAAGTGAGAGAGTGAGAGAGAGTGTGAGGGAGTGAGGTCGGTGCAAGAGCAGGAAAGACGAGACTGGAAAAAGGGGGAATGTAGTGAAAAGATAAAAAAAATTGTAGGTCTGAATTTACACGGAGAAGGAAGAAAATAAAAAAGGAGAGAAGATGAAAAGAGGAGGAGGGAAAAGAGAAGGACACGTCTCCGGGGATTTCTTAAGACAGGAGCGGGAAAGAAGGTGGATTAGTTGGCAATTCGGGTGGAAGATGGACCTGGAAGTCTCTCAATACGGGTGGATGAAATGGAAAAGTGGAATGGAAGAGGCGCATTTGGACTCCATACGTGGGAAACTAAAGAAGGTCAAGATGATGGACTAGACACCAAAGCTCACCTTCTTCTTCTCCTTCCTTCTTCTTTTTTCACTTGACTGCATGCGAGGAAGGGAAAATTATCAACACTGGAAATGCTGTATTCTGAGAGGCGAGAAAAATGTTGCAGAAAAAAAAATCTTCCTCGACACAGCGCTTACGATTCAGCCGGAAAATTGTGAAAAGTAGAATAGCACAGAAAATCGTCGGCGGATATGATATCTGAATTCTGTGAGGGTGAAAAAAAAAATAGGTACCTGTCCTCATTTTTTTTGGTCGACTTTCTTTTTTGTTTCGGTAAAGCTGCAAGGTGTGCGCGATTTAGTAATGGAAGAATCCGACTCCAAAATGCACAGAAAAATTATGACTGCATCCACCTGGAGTTTGAGGACGATGAAGAAATGTCACAAACACTAATTAAATTTTCCGTCATTTTCTCTTCGTTGTCGCCTCCTCCTCCTCGTCCTCGTCCTCGTCCTCCTTATCTTCTTCTTTTTTACTCATATTCGTTTTACTTTTTTTCCTTGGTTTTCTAATTCCTGTGGTCGCTATTATTACTTTCTTCCTTCTTATCCGTTCATTTCCTTTTATTTCTTCTCTTACCGCTCTTCTTTCTTACCCACATCTCCCTCTCTTCCTCCTTCTTTTTTGTCTATTCTTCGTTTTACTTTCCTTGGTTTTCTAATTCCTCGTGGTCGCTATTATCATCGTCTTCCTTATTCTCCGTTCATTTCCTTTTATTTCTTCTCTTTCCGCTCTTCTCCCTTACCCACATCTCCCTCTCTTCCTCCTTCTTTTTTGTCTATTCTTCGTTTTCCTTTCCTTGTTTTTTGTAATTCCTCGTGGTCGCTATTATCATCGTCTTCCTTATTATTCGCTCACTTCCTCTTACACTTCCTATTATTCCTCCATTTACCACTTGTCTTTTTCCTCACGTACATCTCCCTCTCTCCTCTCACTCCTCTATCCCCTCCAGCATCCCTCCTTCCTCCCGTAGTGCCCCCTCAGCCCTCGGCGCTCTGCATAATATTCATAGTGGCACTGATTCCCAATGTTCCGCCGTGTAATGGAGGTAAAATCAATTTGCTTTGGCGGCATAACTCGTCGTAGCAACGCCGCTCACAAGCATCTGCGAAATTACCCTATCAATAGCAGGGACGGCGGAGGGCAGACAGTTATCAAGGGGGGAGGAAGAGGGAAGACACAGCGTCGCCACAATCCAACCACAAAGCCGCTAAAGCCAAAAGCCGCCGGTGGATAGGGCCTTATGCCGCGCTCTCAGCCCCCGTGTCCGGTATTAATAATGCACCTGACACAGCCTCACGCATCCGATTCCAAGTACATCGCCACCACCATCATCCGACCGACTACATGCTTCTGGAGCGAGGAGGAGGAGCGGGGGAGGGTGACTAAGAGGAAAGGGAACAGGGAAGTGAGCGGGGGAGTGTATTGCTGCATATGTGGTTCGGAAGACTTAGAGGCGGAAGGGAGATTGTAAAGGAGAAGTAGATGGAGTTAGAGAGAGGGAGAATGGGTTAAAGACGCAGGATTACAGAGGGTTTCAGGAAGTGTTAGAGAGAGAGAGAGAGAGAGGGAGGGTGAGAGGGAGAGGGGGTGAGAGAGGGAAGATGAGAGAGAGGGAGGGTGAGAGAGAGGGAGGGAGAGAGAGCAACAATCACTCGGTTTTCACGACAATCCTAAAAAAAAAAAAAAAAAAATCAACAGCCACAGCACCCCTTCCTTCTATTCCTCCTCTTCCACCTCATCCTTCCTTTCGTCCTCTTCCTCGTCTTCCATATCCTCCTCCTCCTCATCCTCCTCGTCCCCCTCGTCCACCTCCTCCTCCTCCTTCACTTTCTTCTCCTCATACACTCCTTTTCATTTTCCTTTGCGCTTTCCTTCCACCTTCACGCCTGATAAAATACTGAATATTGAAATTGAAAATGTGTTTCTGCTTACAATCTGAAATTCCTAACTCAGACTAGCGGCAAACATTAATCCAAACTCCGGAACCACCGAAGGATGAGTAATTCTAGGAAGGCAAACAAAAGAACGAGTTTTATATCCACTTCAATCCGGTATTCTGAAATCAAATACGCTGAAAATATAAACTGGGGCAACAAAAGCAATTCCACCTTCTTTCAGTGTTCTCCGCCACTCTTTCGCAACCCCGGCAAACAATACTCAAATAAACAGCATAAAAGTGTGTGCCCTAAATTATTTGTTCCTCGAAAAGCGGACTAGTGAGTTAATGCTAAACCTTTTGTTGTCATTTGTTTATTTCACGCAGCGTCGCGGACAACATTAAATTCAGCAACGATAACACAACGAGAAGGTATGTAATTCAATGAGGCAAAAAAACTGTAGCTCATTTTCTGTATATGTTTATGAGTATTTGAATGAGACCGTAACGAATATTGATTGAATTAGTATAACTGCAGAAAAAAATACGAAAAGGCATTGAGTAGTTGTATTGTTTTCTGATGAATTAGCAAGTCAAGCTGCAAGAACCACGAGCTGAAAAATAAGAACACATAAACACAGTAAGAAATTGATAGAGTCTTCCTTTTAAGTACTATCATTTACACACTCGGGAACTGCTCGATATTTATGTGGAAATTCCGTAAGTGAAGATGAACCGTCCAGCTTCATATCTCTGAAAAAAGGGGGGAAAAATCATGCACGTGTGAGCGGGCGGGATTTTTCTCTTTCTCGCCTGAACTTTGCGATGATAATGTTCTAAAGAATTCAGCTTTTGAGAGCGATTTCTCTTGGTGCTGTTTTGTGACTTACATTTAGTCGGTAATCTGTTTTTATGACCCTCACTATTATTCCGTGCCTATGTCTGTTCTTGTCAGTGTCTTTGCGTCTGGGTTCTTGTGTCTGTTTGCGTGTCTGTCTGTGTGCGTCTGTCTATCTGTCTGCTTACTTGCCCCTGTCTGCTTCTTTTACTGTCTGTGTGTGTATGTCTCTCTCTCTCTCTCTCTCCATCGCTATTTACCTCCTTGTTTTCAATTACCCACATCTATTTTTTAATCCTATCAATTAAGCTCCTAGAAACTCTTAATATTTCCTAGCAGTAATAATAAGTGAAGTAAATATGTTTTCTGATACGTATTTTCATCCTCAAAGTGCTATTATTTTGTTTTACTTTTTACCAGCAGTCTTTTTTTTTGGCCGTGATGTTTTTTTCCCGCCCCGCGCCCCCACGCCGCTGCTGTGAACTTGGGCGGGAGAGAAATCGCTTTGCCATTTTTTCCCGCAGCGCAGAGTTTGGGGCATAAATTTACTGTCTTGTCCAGAGGTGTTTTTGAGTGTGTGTTTGTGTTTGTGCGCGCGCGTGTGTGTGTGTGTGTGTGTGTGTGTGTGTGTGTGTGTGTGTGTGTGTGTGTGTGTGTGTGTGTGTACATATTAGTGTTTATTAGTTTTTTTTTTAATTCCATACTTTTAGAATTACTCATATGTATTCTTTGTTTACATTTATTATAATTTACTTACCTCTTTTTTCACTTTTCTAAACACACACCCACATACACACACACACACACACACACACACACACACACACACACACAGCCATAAATAATTAAGTAAATAAAGAAAATAATTAACTGTAGTAATTAAATCTCTCTCTCTCTCTCTCTCTCTCTCTCTCTCTCTCTCTCATTTTCTTTCTTTCTTACTTTCCGAGGTCTCGTAGCAAATGTTTAAACCTCCTCTTCTTCCTTCTCTTGTTCCTACCTCTGTGAATTGTTATTTTTCTCTTTTTACTTTTTTTCGTCTGCAGCTTCTTCATTGTCTTCCTTCTTTTCCTTCCTGGCTAGTGTTTAAACCTTCTCTTCTACCTTCTCAACTTTTTTCTCCTCCTCCTCTTCCTCCTGATCCGTCTTTTCATTATCATTCTGTTTTTCCTTTTTTTTTTTTTCAATACAACATTCATATCATCCTGCGATTATTTACGTTCTCGGTGTTGTGTCATTCATATATCACAGGTATTGGTAATCTATTTCGGGACCCATTATTGTGTTGAGCGAGTATGCAGGAGTTCTGAAGTGTCCGTAGCTTGCCGTGCCATAAAATAACACGGCTTTGCATGACACAACGCTGTATTTCCTGCGGTCCATAAAACAGTGTGATGAGCGTGTGCCGAAAGACAACAAAACTTCGTGAAGCCTCGCACGCCGTTCCCTTTTGTCGTGATTATTCTCCGGTGTATATCCGTTATTGCTGTGACTGTCTCTCATCTTTGTGGAATATTCTCTTGAAGGTGAGGTAGGAGTGTGTGTGTAGTGGGGGTGACGTGTGTGTATATGTGTGTGTGTGTGTGTGTGTGTTTCTTTCATTGATTACTTGTTTGTTCGTTTATGTTTATTTGTGACTGTTTAACGTTACTTTATGGTCTCCATTTACATAATCACATAATGACTTGATAACCGCTTAACAATAATACTCTTCTTTTACAGGTATGTTGTCCCCTGTCTCAAGTACGCACGACACAGCAGACTGTAAGTAGGAAAGAATTAAGTTGTGTATAAAATTTACATGTATGTGTATGTAAAGACCTCGGCAGGATAAAGAATCAGAACAATTAGCTAAACGATTGTAAATGGCGACTTAATAGATTTATTACACAATGTACAAAACGCAATGGTAATAATATATTGTAATTCTAACTATAACCATAACAATAATAACAATGGCCAATGTTATATACAGTAAAAGAAATAATGACACTCTCAGGAAGAAATATAGATAAAGGAAAGAAAAAGTTGACGAGGCGGAGGAAGAGCGTCTTGCCACGACCCGATCCAAGCAAACACGACCTGCGTCATATCGGAGGAGGAGTAGGAGGAGAAGGAGGAGGAGGAGGAGGTGGAGGAAGAAGAGGAGGAGGATATGAAAGAGGGACGTGAGAAGAGCGAGGTAAAGCTGTAATCAGATGATGATGAGTGTGTGTGTGTGTGTGTGTGTGTGTGTGTGTGTGTGTGTTGGTGAAACGAAGGAGATCTAGCGGGATTTTAGGAACGAGGGCGTCTGCATAGATGAGGAAAGGTTAGAAGATAAAGGAAGGTGACAAGGGATAAAGAAAGGGAGACAGATAAAGAAGGGGATAACGAGAGAGAAAGAGAGAGAGAGAGAGAGAGAGAGAGAGAGAGAGAGAGAGAGAGAGAGAGAGAGAGAGAGAGAGAGAGAGAGAGAGAGAGAGAGAGAGAGAGAGAGAGAGAGAGAGAGAGAGAGAGAGAGAGAGAGAGAGAGAGAGAGAGAGAGAGAGAGAGAGAGAGAGAGAGAGAGAGAGAGAGAGAGAGAGAGAGACTTTAGAGGGTGTGGAAGTGAAGAAATATGAATAAAAGTCGAGAGAGGGAAAAAAAGAACTGATAGCCATGTTGAAAGAAAGGATATATCAGAGAGAGAGAGAGAGAGAGAGAGAGAGAGAGAGAGAGAGAGAGAGAGAGAGAGAGAGAGAGAGAGAGAGAGAGAGGGAGAGGGTGGAGCGAGAGAGAGAAGGGGAGATAAGGCCCCTCTGACAGCCTCGGTCTGGCCGGCCCATTGCGGATAAAACCGAGAAGAGTAGAAGGCTTTGGTCCGGACAGAATCGAAGTCTTTATAGGAAATTGCCGAGTGTTGGCCGGATATTTCGCAGTGCGGTATCGGAAATTACGGAATCGTATTGTTGACTCGATGCATCTGATCGGACCGAAGAAAATATCTCGAATTTACAAAAGTTGGGAATTTCTTCTTCTTCGTCGTGTTTCTCGTCCCTTTATTTTTCTCAGGCATTTTTTTTTTTTTTTGGTTTGGTTCACGGTATTTCTGGAGGACTCATCTCCGTGCAGGTTGTGTGGGGGGTGAGGGGAAGGGGGTAGGGTTGTGTGTTTGTATATGTGTGTGTGTGTGGGGGGGGGGGGAGTTGTGTGTGTTTGTGTATGTGTTTTTTTTTTTCTCATTCTTATCTTCATCATTTGCATCCATATTATTATCATCACTATTATTATTATTATTATTATTATTATTATTATTATTATTATTATTATTATTATTATTATTATTATTATTATTATTATTATTATTATTATTATTATTATTATTATTATTATTTCGCTTCATCTTTCTTCAACAACTTTTTTTTTCGTATACAAATGAGGAAGAGGAAGAAAGTTTCAGCGTCTAATTTATGCAGCCGAAGGAAGGAAGGAAAGAAGGTCGTGAAAATTCTTTGAGAGGAAAACATACTTCATAATTAAAGTTAAAATATAATTAGGAGGGTATACACACACACACGCACACACACACACACACACACACACACACACACACACACACACACACACACACACACACACACACACACTGATAGATAAATATATAGATAGAGAGAGAGTGAGGAAAGAGAAGAGATGAGAATATAAGAGAAGAGAAGAGGAGTGTAGAGGAGAGAAGAGGAGAGGAGAGAAAAGAAAAGAAGACAAACGAAAAGAAGAAAAGTGAAAATAAAGAGAAAAAGAGAGAAGACCAGAGAGAGACAGAGAAGAATAGAAAGAAGAGAGGAGAGAGAGCGAGTCCCCTAACCTTTTGTTGCCTGCTAATCTGCATGTTCAGTTCCCCCGACGAAAGTGACGTTAAAAGGCTGCTCCTCAAGCTAATTTTAGGGAAGAGAGAGAGAGGCGGGGAGCGACGAGGGGAGGGAGGGAGCGAGGCACGAGGGGAGAGGCCTAGAGCTAACGAGGGATCGATAAATATGATGTACAGGAGACGACGGAAGAAGGGGAGCTTAGCGGAAGGGGAAAAAAAAAGATAGGGGAAAATTCGTAACACTTTGGTGCGTGATGTGATAATGATTGTGACCGTGCTGATGGAGACGGTGCTGAGGATGGTGATGGTGGTGGTGGTGGTGGTAGTGAAATTGTGGAATGGCTGTAGTAATGGTGATTTTAGTGTTAATGGTGTCGCTTGTTGAATCTGGTGATGGTCGTAATGGGTGGATGATGGAGGTGATGCAGTGAACGATGAATGATTTTGAAAGAGAACAACAACAACAACAATAATAAAAGTGGTAATGATTCGCTAACATATAATAAAATGTGTTGGTGTCAATCATATATTAGAACAGTAATAATACTGTAAATATCTGAATAATGATAATGAATGACTAAATTAGAAGTATTAATAATCGTATGAATATAATAATAACAATGATAATAATAACTAATAATAAATATAATACTAATGAAATAATAATAATAATAATAATAATAATAATAATAATAATAATAATAATAATAATAATAATAATAATAATAATAATAATAATAATAATAATAATAAATATACAAATAATAATATTCTAAAATCCTTATCATTTGAGGTTTATTATAATCATTAACCTTTTCATTACTATTGTAAGAAAACTTTTTACAGCATCAACAGAATAAAAATCAATTCCTCGGAAAACCGGTCTCGGCAAATTGAGCATGTACAAATATCACTAGAAAGATGATGATTATGTTAATAGTGTAAAAGAGGAGGAGGAGGAGGAGGAGGAAGAGGAAGGGAAAATGGAGGAAGAGAAAGAAAGAAGAAAAGTAGAAGGAAAGGGATTAGCCGAAGCAGGAGGAGGAGGAGGAGGATGTGGCGCCTTGCACCGCTCGTCTCCTGAAATGGAAATAACGCGACTTAAGGGAACGAGGACAAAAGGATTTGGCCAATGGAGGCAAGAAGGAGATTTAATAACTATGAGTCACGAGGCGTGCGAGGTGGCGGCGGGGACGAGGCGGCGGAGTAGGGCGGCGACTTAGGCACCAGAAATGAGGGCAGGATTTAGAAACTTAGATTGCGTGGTAGAGCGATTAATGAAGCGACGAAGTGAGAGAGAGAGAGAGAGAGAGAGAGAGAGAGAGAGAGAGAGAGAGAGAGGGAGAGGGAGAGGCGATATAGACGCTGGGTAAGGGGAAAAGAAGCAAAGAGTAGAGAGAAAAGAGAGAGGGAAGAGACACCATTTAATCGGAATAGGACGAGAGACGTAAAAGAAGAAAGGAAAGAAGGAGGAATATGGAGTAGATGTTAGAGGAAGGAAAAAAGAGATAGGGAGGGGGCTCGGAGAAGAATTGAGGAAGATAGGGAAAACGAGAATGTAAATGTAAGGAGGGCGAGAACGAGAGAGAGAGAGAGAGAGAGAGAGAGAGAGAGAGAGAGAGAGAGAGAGAGAGAGAGAGAGAGAGAGAGAGAGAGAGAGAGAGAGAGAGAGAGAGAGAGAGAGAGAGAGAGAGAGAGAGAGAGAGAGAGAATATTGGCAGTGTGGACGAGGCTGGCGAGTAATGGTGGGAGAAACTTCCATTGGAGGGTAACTTGTAATCAGAGGAGGTTGTTATCTCCCTCTCGTCCTCCTCTTCCTCCTCCTCGCGTCCCCTTCTCGAGTCATTCCCTTCCCTATATTGAGTTTGGTAGCTTTGGTCTTTGTTTTGGAGGCTGTTCTGGCTGTCTGCTGTGCTGGTAATGGTAGGGTAGGGAAGGGGAGGGGAGGTGAAGGGGGGTAAGAGGCAGGGCAGGTCAAGGAGGAGATATAGAATGTCAGGCACACGGAGAAGTAGGTCAAATTATATGCTATTTCATTTTGGATCACGAATACTATGTCCTTTTTTCCATCCATTGTGTAAAGGTTAGTACATCAGACGCTGTTTCCGTGTGCATTACGATTTCTTCCTACTTTTCTTAGGCTTTTGTGGTAATGGTATTTAAGTTCTTATGAGGATGATCTTGTGGGTTAGTTAAAGAGCTAAAGGAGATTCTAGATTGCACTACTTATTTCTCTTGTCAGATTTTGGAACCCCGGGACCTTGGATGGTAGTAACGTGGTATACCAAAGCGCCACTTGAATACATGGTTGAGATTACGCCGATATAGTGATGAAATTTGCTTTTGTTTTTTATGTTTTTGTTAGCTGTTTGTGTTTGGAGATAAATAAGTAAAAGAAAAAAGGGTTGCGGATGAAATAGAGAAGAGGTATACACACACACACACACACACACACACACACACACACACACACACACACACACACACACACACTGATAGATAAATATATAGATAGAGAGAGTGAGAAGAGAGAGAGATGAGAATAGAATAGAGGAGAGGAGAGAAAAGAAGAATACAAACGAAAAGAAGAAAAGTGAAAATAAAGAGAAAAGAGAGAAGACCAGAGAGAGCAAGAATAGAAAGAGAGAGGAGAAGGCAGAGAAGAAAGAAAGAGAGAGGAGAGCTGAGTCCCCTAACCTTTTGCCTGCTAATCTGCATGTTCAGTTCCCCTGACGAAAGTGACGTTAAAAGGCTGCTGCTCCCCTCAAGCTAGGGAAGAGAGAGAGAGGCGGGGAGCCTGCTTAATTTTATTTTAGAGAGAGAGAGAGAGGCGGCGACGACGAGGGAGGGAGCGAGGCACGAGGGGAGAGGCCTAGAGCTAACGAGGGATCGATAAATATGATGTACAGGAGACGACGGAAGAAGGGGAGCTTAGCGGAAGGGGAAAAAAAAGAAAATTGCATCGTAAAAGGGGAAAATTCGTAACACTTTGGTGCGTGATGTGATAATGATTGTGACCGTGCTGATGGAGACGGTGCTGAGGATGGTGATGGTGGTGGTGGTGATGGTGGTGGTGGTGGTGGTAGTGAAATTGTGGAATGGCTGTTGTAATGGTGATTTTAGTGTTAATGGTGTCGCTTGTTGAATCTGGTGATGGTCGTAATGGGTGCATGATGGAGGTGATGATGCAGTGAACGATGAATGATTTTGAAAGAGAACAACAACAACAACAATAATAAAAGTAAAGAATAATAAATTAATAATATGAATAATATAATAACAATAATAACAAATATAAATATAAATATCTGAAATAATGAAATGAAAATATAAATATAGCCTATAAATAATCGTATAATAATAATAATAATAATAATAATAATAATAATAATAATAATAATAATAATGGTAATAATAATAATAATAAATATACAAATAATAATATTCTAAAATGCTTATCATTTGAGGTTTATTATAATCATTAACCTTTTCATTACTATTGTAAGAAAACTTTTTACAGCATCAACAGAATAAAAATCAATTCCTCGGAAAACCGGTCTCAGCAAATTGAGCATGTACAAATATCACTAGAAAGATGATGATTATGTTAATAGTGTAAAAGAGGAGGAGGAGGAGGAGGAGGAGGAGGAGGAAGAGGAAGGGAAAATGGAGGAAGAGAAAGAAAGAAGAAAAGTAGAAGGAAAGGGATTAGCCGGAGCAGGAGGAGGAGGAGGAGGAGGAGGATGTGGCGCCTTGCACCGCTCGTCTCCTGAAATGGAAATAACGCGACTTAAGGGAACGAGGACAAAAGGATTTGGCCAATGGAGGCAAGAAGGAGATTTAATAACTATGAGTCACGAGGCGTGCGAGGTGGCGGCGGGGGCGAGGCGGCGGAGTAGGGCGGCGACTTAGGCACCAGAAATGAGGGCAGGATTTAGAAACTTAGATTGCGTGGTAGAGCGATTAATGAAGCGACGAAGTGAGAGAGAGAGAGAGAGAGAGAGAGAGAGAGAGAGAGAGAGAGAGAGGAGAGGAGAGGATATAGACGCTGGGTAAGGGTAAAAGAAGCAAAGAGTAGAGAGAAAAGAGAGAGGGAAGAGACACCATTTAATCGGAATAGGACGAGAGACGTAAAAGAAGAAAGGAAAGAAGGAGGAATATGGAGTAGATGTTAGAGGAAGGAAAAAAGAGATAGGGAGGGGGCTCGGAGAAGAATTGAGGAATATAGCGAAAACTAGAATGTAAATTTAATGATGGCGAGAACTAGAGAGAGAGAGAGAGAGAGAGAGAGAGAGAGAGAGAGAGAGAGAGAGAGAGAGAGAGAGAGAGAGAGAGAGAGAGAGAGAGAGAGAGAGAGAGAGAGAGAGAGAGAGAGAGAGAGAGAGAGAGAGAGACCGAAGAGAGAGAGAGAGAGAGAATATTGGCAGTGTGGACGAGGCTGGGGAGTAATGGTGGGAGAAACTTCCATTGGAGGGTAACTTGTAATCAGAGGAGGTTGTTATCTCCCTCTCGTCCTCCTCGCGTCCCCTTCTCGAGTCATTCCCTTCCCTATATTGAGTTTGGTAGCTTTGGTCTTTGTTTTGGAGACTGTTCTGGCTGTCTGCTGTGCTGGTAATGGTAGGGTAGGGAAGGGGAGGGGAGGTGAAGGGGGGTAAGAGGCAGGGCAGGTCAAGGAGGAGATATAGAATGTCAGGCACACGGAGAAGTAGGTCAAATTATATGCTATTTCATTTTGCATCACGAATATATGTCCTTTTTTCCATCCATTGTGTAAAGGTTAGTACATCAGACGCTGTTTCCGTGTGCATTACGATTTCTTCCTACTTTTCTTAGGCTTTTGTGGTAATGGTATTTAAGTTCTTATGAGGATGATCTTGTGGGTTAGTTAAAGAGCTAAAGGAGATTCTAGATTGCACTACTTATTTCTCTTGTCAGATTTTGGAACCCCGGGACCTTGGATGGCAGTAACGTGGTATACCAAAGCGCCACTTGAATACATGGTTGAGATTACGCCGATATAGTGATGAAATTTGCTTTTGTTTTTTATGTTTTTGTTAGCTGTTTGTGTTTGGAGATAAATAAGTAAAAGAAAAAAGGGTTGCGGATGAAATAGAGAAGAAATGAGGCCAGAGAGAAAGAAAGGGATCATTAATTGGTTAGAAAGAAAAGGAGGAAGGAGAGAGGATGAAAAGAACCATTTATCGCGAGAAAAAAAAGGAGGGAAAAGGAGGGGAGTTAAGAGGAGTGTAGTAAGAAAGTACAAAAAAGTCAAGCATTTCTCGGAGGTAATAAAAAGGAAAAGGAAGGATATAGAAGAAAAAAAGACAAGCATTTCTCGGGAGTAAAAAAAGGGAAAGGAAAGGAAAATGAGGGAAGAAAAGAGGATAGTAGAAGACAAGCATTATTAGGAGGCAATAAAAAGGAAATTAAGAGGAAGAAAAAAAAGAGAAAAAAAGAAAATGGAAAGGAAAAGGAGGTAAGAAAAGAAGATAGTAGAAGACAGAAACGAGAAAAAAAGACAAGCATTTCTAAGAGGCAATAAAAAGGAAGTTAAGAGGAGGAAAAAAGGAGAAAAAAAGAAATAAGCCTTTCTAGGGGGCAAAAAAAAAAAGAGAGGAAGGGGGGAGATGGGAAGAAAAGAGGATAGAGAAGAAAGAGAAAAAAGAAAAAAAGGACAAAAGCATTTCTCGGGGAGGAAAAAAACAAAAAAAAGGGAAAGGGGGGGGGGGGGAGGGGGAGGAGGTAAAGGCCCCGGAAAAAAAAAGTGAGTGTAACCTTGGCAGTTTGTGTTTATGTCCGTGATTGCTGAGCAAGTGCTGTAACGACGGCTAATGGTGCTTGAGCAATTAGTTAATGGAAGGCGGTCATTAGCTGTGGGGCGGGAATGGTGGTTGTGATGGTGGTGAGGGCGATGGTGGCGATGGTGGTGGTGGCTGAGATTTGTGTCCCAACTAACATTCCTTCCTTGCGGTGGTGTTAGTGGTGTTGTTGTTGTTGGTGGTGGTGGTGGAAATGGTGGTGGTGTCGGGGGAAAGACCTAACTGCCGGAATGGACTTGAGAATGAATGTGATGATGGTGATGGTGGTTGTGATGGTGGTGATAATGTTTTAGGGAGCGTGAAGGGTGGTGTTGGTGATGGTGATGGTGTTAAGAGGCAATGAACGTGAGGATGATGAGGTGGTGGTAGTGATGGTGATTGTGGTGATGGTGTTTTAGGGAGTGAGAAGGGTGGCGGCGGTGGTGGTGATGATGATGGTGTCGAGAGGTGTATAATGAAAATAGTGGTGGTGATGATGGAGTTTTTGAAGATGTGGTTACGTTTGTGGTTAAGGTATCACGTGACTCAAGATAATGATAGTGACAGTGATGATGATAGTGGAGTGAAAGATGGTGATTTCTTGTTAACCGTACAGACAAAGATAGATTGATAGATAGATAGGTAGATAGATAGGTAGATAGATGAGTAGATAGATAGATAGATAGATAGATTGATAGATAGATAGATAGATAGATAAAACGAGAACATAAAAATGACAGAAAGACAAACAGACCGACACACAAACATATGCTTAGAGAAACAGATAGAGAGAGAAATATAGAGACTAACAGAATATATTAAGAGGAAAAAAATAAGGAGAGCACATCAATTTAGTCTTAAGAACATCGTAGAATTATACAGTGATTAGTTAATGGAGGAGGACGCGGATGAGAAGAAGGAGGAGGAGAAAGAGAACGAGAACGAGAACGAGAACGAGGCCGAGAAAAAAAGGAAGAAAGAAAAGGAACAAAATGAGAAGAGGAAAACAAGACGAGATAGAGGAAAAGAGAAGAGAATGAAGAAAAGGAAAAGGAGAAAGAGGAAGAGGAGCAGCAAAAGGAGGAGGAGCAGGAGGAGCAGGTCTTCGTCAGCGGTGATTGAGGAGTGAGCGAGCGAGTCCTCCACCCACTCCATTCCCGTTGTGAAGGGCCTCGTCGGGGCCTCGCGGGGCTCCTCGAAGGGCAGACGGGCGCGCCTTAATGAGCCGAGTGACGAATTTCTCTAAAACGTCTCCTCGGCGCCGCAGTCGGAAGTAATTAATGCGAAGTTTAATTTGATTGTCAACCCTCGAAGCGGCGGACTGATTAATTGTGTTTTGACGGAGTTTGGTGTGTCGTCCGTGTGTGTGTGTGTGTGTGTGTGTGTGTGTGTAGGGGGGGAGGTTGGGTGGGGAAGGGAGTTGCTTGTGTGTGTGGGGGAGAGGGTGTTTGTGTGTGTTTGGGGAAGGTTGTGCTGTGTTGTTTTGCGGGAGGGGCGGAGCGTGTGTGTTTGTGTTTGTTTGTTTGTTTGTGAGTGTGTTGTGTTGTGTTATGCTGAGTGTGCGTTTGTGTTGTGTGTTTGTGTGTGTGTGTGTGTGTGTGTGTGTGCGCGCGCGTTTGTATTTTATTTCGATGTTAAGCTCTCGTTTGTATATACATTCTTACATAGATTCAGTCTTTGTGATAATTTATATAAAAAAATAATATTCCTCTTAAAGCATAATGATAAAGAAATAAACTGCAGTGATAACAATTATACACGTCACTCAATAATTCAAATCAAATGATGAAATTAAAATATATCATAAAAACAAAATTACCTTATCATTTGTTGACTGCATATATAAAAAAAAAAATGCTTCTAACTTCTGAGAAATATATTACCGCAGTTCAAGACATCTCTCACACCGAAATTGACCCACCCCTCTTTCAGCCACTCATCAAGACACGCTTTTATAGCTTTGTTTTTTTCTCTGTTATTTTCATTTTTTCCCCTTGAGCTGCCTCCTTTACTGTAAAAAAAATGTATGATATAAATAACGTAAAAAAGGTGTCTCGTAGTTTTGAGTTTCCGTGATCAACAAACTTCCGCCTCACATAAACAAATCCTCATCCACGTGCGATTCTGTGTTGCCCATAAAACTTAAAATGACAAGGCGAGGTCATTCACTCCTGCAGGCGACCGAGGAGGAGGAGGAGGAGGAGGAGGAGGTAGTGAAACTGAAATGTATGATACGTTGAGTTTGCAGGAAAGGAGAAAGTATAGATTAAGAATAAATAAAAATATTATTCTTATTCTTATTTTTATTTTCATTATGACACTGAAGCGAATAAATTTAATCTCTCGCCCTCCTCACCGTTGCGTCACAGGCCAGGGAGCTAGTAATACCCGATCCAGTGTAATATTTTCCTGAAGGAGGCGAAGGAAGAGGAAGAGAACAAAAATAGTTGGTGAAGGAGGAAGAGGAGGAGGAGGAGGAGGAGGAGGAAGAGGAGGAGGAAGATGAAGGAAGAGAAATAGGTCATGATGCAAACGAGATGGAGCTGTGCAGGAGGAGGAGGAAGAGGAAGAAGAAGAAGAAGAAGAAGAAGAAGAAGAAGAGGTCGCCACGGATCTTGTTGACGACGAGGAGGACGAAGAGAGAAAGAAAGAGGGAAAAAAAGTAGGAGAAAAGGACTCAAAACATCATATGATTTCCTTTATAATTAAGTACCTTCTCGTTGAGCCCGAGCAAGGGTCAAACTTTTTCCTATATAAGAATATTAGGAAGTCCAAAAGTGCGTGTTATTAAAGAAAGTTCTGGAGGCGTGTGATCATGGGCGGAGATGGAAAGGAGGAGGAGGAGGAGGAGGAGGAAGGAAGAGGAGGGAAGGAGGGAGGGCAGAAGGAGAGGGACGGAAAAGGAGGCTGAGGAAAAGAATGATGAATGAAGAAACAGGTCAGAGATGGAAAGGAGGAGGAGGAGGAGGAGGAGGAGGAAGGAAGAGGAGGGAAGGAGGGAGGGCAGAAGGAGAGGGACGGAAAAGGAGGCTGAGGAAAAGAATGATGAATGAAGAAACAGGTCAGAGATGGAAAGGAGGAGGAGGAGGAGGAGGAAGGAAGGAAGAGGCGAAGGGCAGGAGAGAAGGGCAAGAGGAGAGAAAAGGAGGGAGGAGGCGGAGGAAAAAAGTAATGAATAATGAAATAGGTTGGAGGAAAGCGAGATGGAGACAGAAAATGGGACACTAAATGAAGAAACAAATGAAAAAGATGGTTAAAGAAGATAATCGTGAAAGGAAAAGGAGAGACGAAAATAATCTATGCCGAATTAACTACAATGATATTAATGAAGTATATATAATTACGATAAAAATAGAACCTTATAGAAATTAATTAACAGAGAATGTAGTAAAAATCAATACAAAGGTAAAAAGAAAAAAAAAAACTACCAAATAAAAATAAAAGAAAATAAAAAGCATGAAAATCAACCAAAAAATTAAGTAAGGCGGATTCTTATAAAAAATATCTGGGGCTTTATTATTATTATTTTTTTTTAGAATTTTGTTATGAACGTACGACCCGGAAGATAAGGCAAGACTCGTTATGGAAAGATTGTTGTGCTGGAATAAGTAGAATTGAGAGGGTTGGAGGAGGAAGGGAGGAAAGAGAACGAAAGGGGAGGAGGAGGAGGAAGGGACGGGAAAAGAAGTGAAAGGGAGTGTGAAAAGGCAGAGACTGAGAGGAAGAAATGAAGGTGAGAGAAAGAGAATATGAGAGAAAGAGAGAAGGAAAGGAAGATAGGGGAAATGAGTGATGAAGGGACGTTAGGTTAGCTTAGGTTAGCTTAGGTTAGGTTAGGTTAGGTTAGGTTAGGATGGATAAGGAGAGAGACAAAAGAAGAAAAGGGGAGAAGAGAAGAGGAGTAAGGAAAAGAAGGAGAGAGACAAAAGAAGAAAAGGGGAGAAGAGAAGAGGAGTAAGGAAAAGAAGGAGAGAGGAGAGAGGGAAAGGCATAGAGGAAAAAAGTGATTAAACCTTCTTCTCTTTCTTCTTCTTTTATCCATACCTCCTCCTCCTCCTCCTCCTCCTCCTCCTCTTCTTCTCCTTCCTGACGATCTGCTTCTTCCTCCACTTCGTTTGCTTACTCAAAAGAACCACCTTATTAGAGAGAGAGAGAGAGAGAGAGAGAGAGAGAGAGAGAGAGAGAGAGAGAGAGAGAGAGAGAGAGAGAGAGAGAGAGAGAGAGAGAGAGAGAGAGAGAGAGAGAGAGAGAGAGAGAGAGAGAGAGAGAGCACCTACGCTGAGAAATGTAATGGATACCGCAGCTCGCCTCAACAAGTGCCGAGAAATATATGTTAGTGTGTGTGTATATCTTGGGTTGATGCAGTCTCTTAAAGTGTCTTCCGCGCCGAGAGTACGAGGAAGGATGGAGCAATGGAGGAAGAGGAGGAGGAGGAGGAGGAAAAGGAGGAGGAGGAGGAGGAGGGATCTAACCTAATCTAACCTAACTTAACCTAACCTAACCATCTCTTCTAACTAACTTTTCTAACCTAACAACCTAACCTAGCCTAACTTAACCTAACCTAACCTAACCTAACCTAACCACCTCTTCTAACTAACTTTTCTAACCTAACAACCTAACCTAGCCTAACTTAATCTAACCTAACCTAACCTAACCACCTCTTCTAACTAACTTTTCTAACCTAACAACCTAACTTGACCTAACTTAACCTAACCTAACCTAACTTAACCATCTTTTATCACTCATTTTCCCTCTCTTTCTCACACTATCACTTTTCCTTCCTTCTCTCCTACTCTCCTTTTCTCATATTCTCTTCGTATGGTGGTGGTGCAGAAGGAGGAGGAACAGGAGGAGGAGGAGCAGGAGGAGGAGGGTGAGGATGGTCTTCTTCTTTTCCTCCTCCTCCACCTCTTCCTCCACCCGTTCCATACTTCCATCCTTCCTTGTATATCCTCCGGCATGGAAGGCACTTTATATCGCCTGGGATAGTACATACACGCTTTTACTAGTTATGTTTTATTGCTTTTGTTTTAGTGAATAGTCCATGATGTTTTTACTTTTATATCGTGACCGAGTGAAGGAGGACGAAGAGGATGAGCAACAGTAAGGAGGAGGAGGAGGTTAGGAGGAATAGGCAAACGCTGAAACATGGAAAGACTCTATAGTGGGTCACAACGATGCTGCTTGCTTCACTGTTTTGGTCAGGTTGATAGAACTTCAGTTACATCTCACTGATAAATAACTAAACTATTCGCTGATCGTACGCTCGGGAACGCTCATTTTATTCATGGCGTAACAAAGTAATGGTTTTTGTGTTTCGTAATGTCGATTATTTTCACATGAACTACATTTGCAGGAAGGTTGAGTTAACGGATGATTCGGTTAGAGAGAAAACAAAAATGAGATGAAGAGGAATAGGAACGGGAAAGAGGAAAAAGAAGAAGACGTAGAAAAGGAAGAAAGAGGCACAAACAAGACGCGATTAGTTAAATTTGGTTAAGGGGAAAAAAAAGAAGCCCACAAATAGAAAATATAAAAATACAGTACGGCCGCAAATTACTTCCAAGAAATAGACCGGTAGGAGAGAGAGAGAGAGAGAGAGAGAGAGAGAGAGAGAGAGAGAGAGAGAGAGAGAGAGAGAGAGAGAGAGAGAGAGAGAAGAACAAACACAAGTAAACAAATGCAAAGTAAGAAACAGACAAACGGATTGGCTGATAAAACAAAACAAAACAAAAAAAAAACACTAGACACAAGAAAGGAGAAGCAGAGAGAAGAAAAGGAAGAAGAAGAAGAAGAAGAAGAAGAAGAAGAGAAGGAGGAGGTAGGCAGGCATGAACAAGGAGAAGGGAAGCGAGGAGGAGGAAGAAGAAGAAGAAGAAGAGTTTGAGTAGGAGAAGCAGGAGGTAAGCAGGCATGAATGAGAAGGTGGGCGAAGAGAAGGAAGAAGAAGAAGAAAAAGAAGAGGAGGAGTAGGAGAAGGGGAAGGTAGGCAGGGATGAATGAAGAGAAGGGAAGGCCGAGGGGGCGACGAGGCTTCTGCTCCTGGTCCTCTCCCTACTCCTCCTCCTTCTGCTCCTCCTGCTGCTCCTCCTCCTCCTGGCGGTTATGTGAGCACTTTTACGATTTTGAATTCCTTCCACAACATTTGACCACAAAGGAGTAAATTATGCACGAGAACCTCACGAGTTTGCCCATCAAAGCTGAACAAACAAGTGTGTCGCGCGGGGAGGCTTTTTCCCGAGCTCCTCCTCCTCCTCCTCCTCCTCCTCCTCCTCCTTCTCCTCCTCCTCAAATCTGCATGCCATTTAAAACACATCCCAGTCCTTCCTACCACCGTTGAGAGAGAGAGAGAGAGAGAGAGAGAGAGAGAGAGAGAGAGAGAGAGAGAGAGAGAGAGAGAGAGAGAGAGAGAGAGAGAGAGAGAGAGAGAGAGAGAGAGGAAAGCAATAAACGACAGAAAAAAACTAAAAAAAGCAAGTAAAGCATGAAATAGCAGAGAGAGAGAGAGAGAGAGAGAGAGAGAGAGAGAGAGAGAGAGAGAGAGAGAGAGAGAGAGAGAGAGAGAGAGAGAGAGAGAGAGAGAGAGTGCAAATTGTCTCACATTTGCCTGACACGTTTAGAATCTCATCATAACTAATGTGTGTGTGTGTGTGTGTGTGTGTGTGTGTGTGTGTGTGTGTGTGTGTGTGTGTGTGTGTGTGTGTGTGTGTGTGTGTGTATTTATTTCGTACTTCGGGTTTTGTCTTTCTTTTCTTGTTGGCTTTACTTTTTTTTTTTTGCATGCGCGCACACAACCTTAGATATTCTTACTCTTTTTCTTTTTTCTTTTTTTTACTTCTGCTGGTTTCTCGTTCTTTTCCCGATATTGTATTTTTCTTCGATAGTTTTAGCATTTATCACCGACTTAGTTTTTTTTATAATATTTTTCCATTCATTGTTTTCGTCGTTCTTGTCTTCTGTTTAATTTTTCTTTTCCTCCCCCTATGCCTTTCTTTCCTTATTTTACTTGTATTTTTTTTGTCTTCGTCCTCCTTCTTGTCCTGGTCTTCCTTGTCCTCTCCCTCGTCGTTTGTCCTCTCCCTCCTTCACAAACCTCTTATCCTACTCCTCTTTCTCTCTCTCCTTCTCCTCTTGCTCCTCCTCTCCTTCCTCCTCCTTCTCCACCTCCACCTCCTCCTCCTCGTTCTTTCATGCCTGACTGAATCTTGCCTCTGATCCTGAAATAAGAGGAAAGTCTGTAGCATCAACGGGATCTTTTATTGACCTCAAAATTGTCAACAGTGATATTGAATGAGGGGGAGACGCGAGCCCCGGATGAAAAGACGGAAGGAGGGAGATTGTATGAGGACTCGGCGGGCGACGCGGTGCAGCCTTTACTGAGGAGCACAAACAGACGCAGAGACAACAATGCAAATAATACTAAAAAAAAATGACAATGGTGGATTAAAATTACGAATGATTGCCAGATTTGTAAATGGCGTATCTTCCAGTGACTTAAGCATGAACAGAAAGAGACGTAGAAACATAAACTGACATAGAGACACCAATGGGAGTAATGGGCTTAAGGAAAACAGACAGTGATGGAGGAAAATAACGAATGATTGCCTGATTTCTTAATGGCGTATCTTCCAGTAACTTAAGCATGAGCAGAAAGAGACGTAGAGACAAACTGACATAGAGACAACAAGGGGAGTAATAGGCTTAAGGAAAACAGACAGTGATGGAGGAAAATAACGAATGATTACCTGATATCTTAGTGGTGTATCATATATAGACATAAACATAACAGACGAGCAGAAACAGACATAGAGACAGCAAGGCAAATAATAATAAAAACAAACAAACACGATTTCTAAAGGGTGTATCTTCCCTCACACACACACACACACACACACACACACACACACACACACACACACACACACACACACACACACACACACACACACACCATAAATATAAAAGATATATGCTAATGCTCGCCTCTTTTGCTACTAGCGACTTGGCGTTCCGTGCGGGAGGAAGAGAGAGAGATGAAGAGAAGCTAGGAGAGGAAAGAGAGGAAGAAGGGAGGCAGGGAGGAACGTAGAGGAAGAAGAGGAAAGAGGGAAGCAGGGAAGGACAGTAAAGAGGGAGGAAAGGAGGAAAAGAGTGGAAGAAGGAAGGGTGGGAAGAAGAAGAGAAGGGAGATAGGAAAGGAGAGGAAGAAGGGAGGCAGGGTAGGAGAGGAGGAGAGGCTGCGAGGCGTCGGGGGCGTGAGATACCTAAACCAACACTCAAAATTCTTGTGTAAATGTTTCAAGCGTTGGTGCGTTGAGCCGCCGACGGAATATGGCAGGAGAATGGTGAATGGGGAACGAGAGGGAGAGGGAGAGGGAGGAGAGGGGAAGGGACAGGGAGAGGGAGAGAGATAGACAGATGAAAAGAATAGAGCAAGTAGAAGAGGTGGAAAGGTTTAAGCTCAGAAAAGAGGAAAAGTAGAGTGTAAAGAAGAAAGAAAAGGAGAAAAGACCAAATTTGTGTTGCTATGGAATATGATAAAAGAAAGTTGCATAGGGAAAGAGAGGGAGAGGGAGAGGGAGAGAGAAACAGACAGGAAGGAGACAGGAGAAGAGGCAGAAGAGAAGATAAAAGTACAGAGCAGGGGGAGATGATAAAGTAGAGGGTGTAGAGGGAAAAAAGGTAAGAAAAAGAGAGGTGTATCGAGATGGAGAAGGAGAGAAGAAGAGACAGAAGAGAAGATGAAAGCTCAGAACATGGAGAAGATAAAGTAGAGGATGTAGAATTAAAAAAGGAAAGAAAGAGAAGAATATCCAGAGGTAGAGGAAGAAAGACAGATAAACAAAAGAGAGAAAGGTAGAAGGTAGAAAACAGAAAGCAGAAGAAAGAAGGTAAAGTAGAGAGTGAGGAGGAAAAAAGGAAGAGGAGTATCAATTGGTGTTGGTGGTGATGGTGATGAAGGTGTTGCCGTAGGACGTGGTGGTGGTGAATTGATGGTGGAGATAGTGAGTGAGGCGTGATAGGGATGGTGAGTGAGACTTGATGGTGCTGTGTGTGTGTGTGTGTGTGTGTGTGTGTGTGTGTGTGTGTGTGCGTGGCAGGTGACGAGGAGGTATCTGATTGTGGTGTGCGTGGGAAGAATGAGAGAAGAGGAGAAGAAGGAGGAGGAGGAGGAGGAGGAGAAAAAAACACGGAATTAATTATATTTTCTCCAGTGATTAATTATGTTCGAAGGGTTTTATTCTTTTATGGTAACGCTATAGCTCACAACCTTAGGCGGGGAAAGAATTGACTCTCTCTCTCTCTCTCTCTCTCTTGCTCTCCTTTTCTCTTCTTTTCTCTTCTCTTCTCTTTTAATTTCTTTTTTCGTTTCTATTTTCTTCGTTTTTTTTTCTTTTCTTTCTATTTTCTTTTCTCTTTCTCGTTTTCTTCTCTTTTTCTCTTCTCTTCTCTCATTTCTCTTCTTTTAATTTCTTTCTTTTCTTTTCTTTTCTATTCGCGAAGTAGAAAAAAAGTTTAGTCATGAAAATACACGTTCGGGAAATGATTTCAATACATTTTCCGTTTTCTGTGTTTAATTCTGACTCTCGAAAAGCAGAAAAAGAGGAAGGAAAAAACACAGAGTACAAAAAACAGTTCAGTGATTACGAGATATATTTTTTTTACCTTTAATCTTCAAACGGTAGAAAGAACGAAAGGGAAAATGAAAAAGAATGAAAAAGGGAAGCCATAGGGAAGGAAAAAGAGAGAGAAAAATGAAAACGCAAAGTACATAAAAAAGAAACTTAAGGAGAAGGAAACTACTGAGGCCGGGTTCAATGTTTTCAGCCGCTCGTTCAGACCAACCAGATAAGTGCAATTGAATTTCTGACTAATTTAGCGATGAGTTGGAGAACCTCATCTTGGCATTAATTTTGTAACGAGTTCAAAGAGGCTTCCGTCGTAATCTCATTGTGTTGCTTCGTTATATTAAATTCAAGTCTTCCTCTTTCCTCGCCTCCCATGCCTCCTCTTCCTACGCCTCTTCCTTCTCATTTTTCTTCTTTCCCTCCTCTTACTCTTTACGCCTCATCCTATTTTTGTTCCTCCTGTTCCTCATCTTGCTGTTTACTCGCCTCCTATGCCTCCTCCCTCTCCTACGCTTCTCGTCCTTCTCCTGCTCTTTCTATTTCTTCCTCTTCCTCTTCTTGCTCTTCACATGCCTCTTACGGTTCTTCCTCCTCCTCCTCCTCATTCTGCTTTTCCGTTTACTCCTGCTCCTACTACTTCTTCTCTTCCTGTTTTTCCTCCTCCTCTTCTTTTTGCTCTTCTTCCCCTATATATACATACTCGTGGATGGAAGTGAAGCTTAAAAGAGAAATATAAGGAGGAGGAGGATGGAGAGCAGAAGGAAGAGGAGGAGGACGAGGCGGAAAAGAACATCGGGGAAAAGGTCAAGGAGGAAGAATGGATGAAGAAAGAGGAGTAGGAGGACGATGAGCTAAAAGTAGGAAGGAGAAAGAGGAGGAGTTCTTGAGGGTTAAAAAAATAGAATAGGGGGAGAAAGATAAGAAGGGGGATGTTAAATATAAGTCGAAGGTAACGTAGGAAGAGGAAGAGGAAGAGGAGGAGGAAGAGGAGGAGGAGGAAGAGGAGAAGGAGGAGGAGGAGGAGGAGGAGGACTGGAAAGGAATATATAACCAAAGATGGGAAATGTGCAGGCAGGCAAAATGGAAGTTGATCTATAGTAAGAGAAAGAGGAGGAGAAGGAGGACGCGAAAGAGTAGAAGGAGAAGGAGAAGGAGGATTAGTTGATTTATTAAAGAAGCAGATAAGGATAAACGAATGCAATCAGAAGACGGCATAAAAAGTTTCAAAGTAGTTTCCTGTCCATTTTTTTTTTTCTTCGCGTACTCAATATTATTTTTTTTCTCTCCACGGTCTCTACTGTTCTACTTTGATCTCTCGGCTCTTGTGTTCCGGGGGGGGGGGAGGGGGGGATGAAAAGGGTATGTAACGGTGATAAGATTCTGTGTAACACCAATAAGCTGATCCTTGTAACAGTAGGGAAGGAAACAAGGAGGACAAGGAGGGGGAAGAAGGAAGGGTTAATGAGCTGCCTCTAACCCAAAGTAATTAGTAATGTGCTTCTCGTTGCATTAGGTAACGTGCTTTATGTTTCACTAATAATGTGCTTCTGGTAACACTGATTTTTAGGGGCTTCGTGTCTTACTGATAACCTTCTTTTTGTATAGTTGTTGTTTTGCATTATATATTTACGCTATTTTGATTCAGAAATTACGTCAACAAATGATTAGAATATGGAAGAAGATGAAACCGTCATTTTTGCACATATAGTTTGTTTCTGGTATATTCAAACACACACACACACACACACACACACACACACACACACACACACACACAGGCCATCTCCCCTCACCACACACACAAACAACGCATTCCTAACACTACAGCACTTCCCAAGAACAAACACTCGTAAACAAACACAGAAACAAACACACCACCCACACACGCACAAAACAAGTGTATGCACATAACCCTCAATTTTTATGTTCCTTTATTCTTCAGCTTCTCTTAAAGGGAAAAAGAGAGAGAGAGGGGGATGGGAAGAGAAGGGAGTGAGAGAGAGAGAAGGGGACACTCGGAAAGGCAAACAGAAAGACAAACAAACACAAACAGAAGAATAAACAGTACTACAGGAGCTTACCATTCTTCTCTCTCTCATCCCACACACACACACACACACACACACACACACACACACACACACACACACACACACACACACACACACCATCACACCTTCACACCTTCACATCTCCCTCCCACACACTTTCCATCCCTCCCACACCTCCCCACACATTCCCCTATTTTCCTATTCCATACATTTCCAACATATTTAAACACTGCCTTACCATATATCTTTGCATAACCTTCCTATGTGAGCGAGAAAGAGAGGGAGAGATAGAAATATAGACAGATAGATAGACACCAACACACACACGCACACACACAAACACACAAAAAAACACTATAAATGCAACCCAAACAAGTGTAATGCAGCTGAAACGCACCCTGAAGGAAGTATATCAGCCAGGGTGTTAGTAGTCTAGAGGCCTCTCGACGCTATTTCTGATGCTTCCCTGGGTACGGCGGCGCTTGAGAGGCTGGGGCGGCGGCGGAGGCGGAGGAGGCAAGGGAGGAGGAGGAGGAAGAGGAGCAAGAAGAGCAAGAGACACGTGTGGGAGAGAAAGGTGCACTGGAGGTTAAAGGATGGGCGTGGAAGAGCATTGGGGTGAGAGGGAGAGAGGAAAGGAAGTGAAGGAGGAGAGAGGAGATGGTTGAAAGGAAGAAGTGGGGGTAGGAGAGGAAAACAGAGAGAGAGGGAGGGACGGAGGGAGGCAGGGAGGGGAGAAACAGGAGGAAAGGGCTGAGGAAAGTAGGATGTGCGGTGGGGAAGTGGGAAGGGAAAGCTGAGAAGGAGAGAAGAAAGGTGGAGCGGAAGGATTGGCTCAAAGGGGATGTGTGTAGGAGAGGTGGGAGAGGCAGAAAGGAGGAGTAGGAGTATACTTTCGGAGGAGATGGATTAGTGTGGAGGAAGAAGGAGGAGGAGGAGGGGGAAGGTATGTTAAGGTTAGGCGTGGTAGGCAGGCTTCCTTTAGGGCGAGGAAGGGTGAGATGGATAGAGGAGGAAAGGAGGGGTAAAGTGAAGGGGAAGGGAGGGGTTGGAGGGCTTCTGTTTGTGTTGGGGTAGGGAGGGAGGAAGGGTAGGAGGGAGGAAAGGATGCATTTGAGTAGGGGGAGGAAAGAGAGCGAGAGGATAGATGTGGAGGGAAAGGAGGGAAGTAAGGAAGGAGAGGAAGGAGAATAAAAATAAACGAAGACAGAGGAAAAGAGAATAGAAGGGATAGGAGAGAGTGAGAGGGGGGAAGAGGAAGGCTAGGGAAATTATGGAAGGCAGTGATAATAGGGCGCTTCAAGAGGAAGGGAGGAGAGTAAAGGGGGATAGGAAAGTGTGCTACAGGGAGAGGGAGGGAGAAAGGAGTAACAGGGAGAGAGAGGAGGGTAGGGAGAGTAAGGCAGAATAGTCAGCATTTACTAGAATCAACGTATTTACATATATTTTCGTCTTGCCAAAACATTGCAGGCGAACATAATGTAAATCACTCACTGACCAGCGTCCTCCTCCTCCTCTCCTCCTCCTCCTCCTCTTCTTCTTCTTCCTCTTCTTCCTCCACCTCCTCCTCCTCCTCCTCCTCCTTCGCCGCCGCTTAAATATTTTCCTCGGCATTCTCCCCGAAAGAGAATGTTTGCGGTCCAAGTTTGCGCCGGCGAGACCAACTTTTATAAAGGTTCCTCCTTCTTGTGGCAAAGTTCAATTACAGCGAGAAATAAAAGGTTCCCGGAGTGAGCCACACGTCCAAAACAAAGTGAAAACACATTAAAGTAATTGAGCATCGCGCCGGCCTCTTCCATCCCTCACGCTCCGGGAAACACACACACACACACACACACACACACACACACACACACACACACACACACACACACACACACACACACACACACACACACACACACACACACACTGCCCTCAAAATATATTATTGGTAAACCACAATTATTAAAGTTACAATAGCAATTCAGTGTTTGGTTGAGCACACACACACACACACACACACACACACACACACACACACACGGAGTCTTGCACGAGGAACGAATTTGTTTTATTGCAAGTCATAAACACAGGTACAAACGCACACACACACACACACACACACACACACACACACACACACACAATCACCAAAGTGCACACGATCATAATATCAGGCCACATCCATTATGCGTTTTGCTGCCGGACGAACACACACACACACACACACACACACACACACACACACACACACACACACACACACACACACACACGTAGAGGAACCAAACTTCATATTGTCATTGAAGTCCCTGAAAGATTTGGTTCGGTTTTATTTGGTTTGGTTTAATTAAGTTTGGTTTGGTTAGGGTTGGCTTGGATTCGGTTTGGGTTGGGTTGGGTTGGGTTAGGTTGGGTTGAGCTCGGTTTGGGTTACGTTGGGCTAAGTTGGGTACAGACCGGGTCGAGTTCGGGCGCTGCATCAGGTACACACTTGGCTGTCAGAGCTAAATGGAGGTCGTCCCAGGAACCTCCCTCGTGTCATCTTGAATAAGAAGCCGACGAGACGAGGGAAGTTGGCAGACCCGGCGACTCCCAACTCAGCCCGTGAAATTGTGTTGATCTAAAATCCAATATTCAGATCGTAATCCTCCGAATCCTTTGACTCCGGATGGGACGTGGGAGTACCCTAAGGGGGGGGGCTGCAGACTACCCTCCCCTCCTGTTCCCACCGCCCTTCCTCCCCGTCCCTCCCATGCCTTCAATGTCTCACGAACTTTGCTACGAATGTTACGTGGCCTTGTCTCGAGTCCTCTGTCTTGTGAGGACGAGGAGCAGAGAAGGAACAGCTTTCCAATCACACTCATCCCTCTCTCTCTCTCTTTCCTTCTCCTTTCTCCCTCTCTCTCAGTTCGTACCTCTCATTTTCCACTCCAAGTAAGCCTGTCAGAATAAAAGTGAAAGGGTTTAGTCTTGTTTGTATGATGTGATCTGTGCGAGTGTTTGACATGGTGATGGTGACGATGATGATGGTGGTGATGGTGATGATGATGGTGATGGTGGGTCTCTCGGTGTTGCCTCGGTAGTGTCGGCCGAGAAACATCGACTTAGTGTTTCGCGTACTGGCATGTTGGTTGATTATGTTTTGTTTGTGCGCTTGGGTTCGACTCGCCTGGTGTTTGTTGCCTCATCATATTCTCCTCTTCTGGTTTAGTGTTGTGTCTTATCTCTGCTTAAACTACTACTACTACTACTACTACTACTACTACTACTACTACTACTACTACTACTACTACTACTACTACACACACACACACACACACGCACACACGCACATTCACACACATACATACAAATTTATTATTATTACTTCTTCATCTTCACTTTCCTATTATCACTCCATCAAATAAATGTTACTTCTCCACTCACGTCCTTTTCATTTACCTTTTTAAACATTTTTTCATTATTTTTAACTTACGCACCGATACTGGTATATATAGTTGGTGAACCCATACACACACATACATTATTTCACTTTCCCAGCTTTACCTCCCCATCACTAACACACCATCACCATCACCTTCAATAACACCATCACCACACCCCTCACCACACCTCACCACACCCTCAACCATAACTACCCTCACCATAGTCTTCCTCCCATTCCCTCTGCACCCTTCCTAGTCTTAGCTAACCACACCCTTGAGACTTCACTAACGTTCTCTTCCCTTCCTTCCTTCCCCTTCCTTCCCCTTCTACATTTGTCCCCTTGTCTCCCTTCAGCGTCCCCTGCCACCTGGTCACTTGTCATCGCCCCTTCCTCCCTGCTAACGCCCCTTGCAACATAACCTTTCTGTCATACCGAAGGGAAGGGGTTTTGCAGGACGCTAAAAGATCTCTGATAAAATAGTCATGTGGAGAGAGAGGGAAAATATAACTTCGTTTCATTTTGTCTTTTCTCTCCTTTCTCTTTCCCTCTCCTTTCATCTTTTTATTTCTCTCCCCTTCCCTCTATTTACCCGTCCATTCTTTCATCCTCTAAATTCATTCATTCTTCCTCCCTTTTTGAAATATTGTTGATGTTATTGTTGCCTTGTTTAATTTATTGTTTTGTGATGTGATTTAATCCAGGTGTGTTACAGATAGTAAAGTGTTGCCTTTCTGAATTATAACAAGTATTATTTCTTATTAGTTTGTGAGTGAGATAAGGGAAAGATATATGTATGCTTTATTTCTTTATTGGTCTCTGTTTTGGCTACTCATTATTTTTTTCTTTCCCGGGAGCAGTGATTAGCTGGCTTTTTTTCTACACTTTTTTATCATCCTTTAGCTGCTTCTTTTCCTGTAAAAAAAATAAAAATCTTGTCGCTTGTAGTTTACATAATGAATGGTATTTCCGGAATAATTATTTTCTTATTTTCATATTAACATTTTTTTTAATTTCCTGAAGCTGTAGTTGATTGGAAGCCGCGTTGGAATTGCATCGTTGAGCACATCAGTATATATATATATTTTTTTCACTCCCTTCCTCCTCTCCCTTTCTCCATCCCCCTGCTTCCCTTCCTCCATCCCTCCTTTCATATCTTCCTATTTCACCCCTTCCTCCTTCCTTCCTTCCACCTCCCCACCTTCCCATCTCTTCTTTCCTCCTTTCTCTCCTTTCTTCCCTCCCTACCTATTCGTTGTTTTGACCTCCCTTTCTTCTCTCTTCTCCCGTTCCCTTCCTCGCCTCCTCTTCCTGCTAGCTCACAAAAGAGGCAAAATAGAGTAAGATGAAATAACAAAACCCTTCTTCCTCTCCCTTTCAACCTCTCTTCTCTCCTTTCCTCCTCCCTATACTTATTCGTCGTGTTTTTATCTCCCTTTCTTCTCTCTCCCCCCTCTTCCCTTCCCTTTCATCCTCTCTCCTTTCTTCCTCCCTATACCTATTCGACGTTTTTTCTTCTCTCCCTTTCTTCTCTCTTCTCCCTTTCAACCTCTCTCTCCTTTTTTCCTCCCTACATATTCGTCGTTTCTTCTCTCTTCTCCCTTTCCCTTCCTCGCCTCCTCTCGCCTCCTGCTAGCTCACCAAAGAATAAAAAGCAAAAAAATAAAGTAAGATAAAATAGCAAAACAAGTCCACAATAAATCACTAAAAATAACAACCATAAATAAACACCAAATAAAACGAGTCATCCGGATTTTGTCACACACCCATTACTGTTTATTTTTGTATCTCTTTTTATGATGTCAATGAAGGGGAATGAGTGAGTGAGTCTGACTGGCTGGCGAACAGGCCTAAAAAAAAAAAAAAAACTAATTGATGGACGGATGACAGTGCGTGATTGACACCAACAGTACACAGCCATTTTTGCTAAGTTTCGAGGGCCGGGCGTTTTTTTTTTTTTTTTTTTATTATTCAAATCTGTCAGTCGAATTGTCCGGTGACGTGACATGATGAAGGCGTGACAGGTGATGGGGAAGGGGGGAGGGGGAGGGAGGGGGGTAGGTAGATTAGGAGAGGAAGGGAAAGAGAAAGGGAGGCAGGGAGAAAGAGAGGAAAGTAAATCAAGGAAAAGAGGGAAAGGGGGAGGAGGGATAAAGTAGGAAGAAAGGGAGATAAGAAGAGAGGGTGAGGAAGGGAGGCAAGGAGCAGGGAGGGGATTGGAAGATAGGGAGAGCAAGAGAGAGAGAAAGGGAGGCAGGGAGAAAGAGAGGAGAGGAAATCAAGGAAAAGAGGGAAAGGGGGAGGAGGGATAAAGTAGGAAGAAAGGGAGATAAGAAGTGAGGGAGAGGAAGGGAGGCAAGGAAGAGAGAGGAAAAGGGGATGGGAAAAGGAGGATGGGAAAGGGGGTTAGATAGGAAGATATGGAGAGAGAGGTATGGAGAAAGGGAAGAAGGAAGGGAGGCAAGGAGGAGAGAGAGGAAGGTGATGAGGGGGGAGGGGGGAAAGGGAGAGGGGGTAAAATGAAGAAAAGGGGGAAGGAAAAATGAGGAGAAGCACTCTTTATCTAATTCACAATCAGCATCTTCCTCTCACCTTCGTTCCACCCTTCCTCATCATCCCTCTCCCCTTCGTCTTCAATCCTATCACCATCTTCAGCATCTTCACATTCTCTTCTTAAATCTTCCTTTCACTTTTAATCCATTCTTTTACCATCACCTGCACTCCCACCTCGCTCCACCCCTTGCTCCTCCACTTCCCCTTCAGCCTCCTCCTCCTCCTCCTCTTCCTCCTCCTTCCTCACAACCCTTTCTCCTCATAGTTCAGCTCCCCAATAGATAGATCCTGGGTACCTGCCAAAACCACTCTCTCCTTTCTCTTCCTTCGCCTTCCCCCCTTTTCTTTTTTACTTTTTCCCTCCTTTCTTCTCTTTTCTCTTCGTATTTTATCCACTGCTTCTTTCTGATTTCTCGATTCTTTTCTTTCCTTATTCACTCCACTCCCTCCTTTTTCTTCCTTCGCTTCCGCTTCTATACTCTTTCCGCGTTTTCTTCTCTTCTCTTATTTTCTTTCTTCATTTTCAGCCTCTTCTTCCCTTACTCTCCCTACTCCTTTCTTTTTCTTCCTTCGCCTCATCTTTCTCTCTTTTTTCTTCCTTCCTCTCCTTTCATTTCCAGCAGCCAATTTCAACTGCTTCTTACTTCATTCTACAGTCTCCTTTTTTTTCTCATGCTTTCCTCTTTTTTCTACTTTCATACAATTCTTTTCACTACTTTCCGTTGAGCTTACCTTCTATTCTTCAGTCTCCTACATTCCTTGCTTATTCCTTCCTTCCTTGCTCTCCTGTCCTCTCCCTCTCACTGCCTCCCTTTCCCACCCTTTCTCCATTTATCCATCTCTCTCTATCCTCCCTTCCGATTCTCACCGCTTTCCATTCTACTTCCCATCTCCCCTATCACTCCCTTCCCGGCTATAATATCCCTTCCCTTTCCCTACCACACTTTCTCTCCCTTTCCCTGCTCCCTTCCTCTCCTTCCCCCATCCCCCTATTCATGTAAATCCTCCCTTCCCTTTCCCTACCACACTTTCTCTCCCTTTCCCTGCTCCCTTCCTCTCCTTCCCCCATCCCCCTATTCATGTAAATCCTCCCTTCCCTTTCCCTACCACACTTTCTCTCCCTCTCCCTGCCCCCTTCCTCTCCTTCCCCCATCCCCCTATTCATCTAAATCCTGCATTCCCTAAACTCAATACGTTTCATCCAACCCCGACCTTCCTTATCCTTTCCCTTCTTGCTCTCCTGTCCTCTCCCTCTCTCCCTGCTTCCCCTTCCTATTCCTGTTCCCTTCTCTCCTTCCCACTTCCCGTCCTCCTTCAGGTCGTGGGCGTGGCAGGGACGCCCACACCCACGAGGAATTGTCTTGTCGTGAGTCGTGGGTCAGTTGATGGAGATCTTCCACATGACCCTCTGCCCCAGCCCGTTACAACCCTTTCTTCTTCTTCTTCTTCTTTTGTTTTTCTTGTTCTTGTACTTGTTCTTGTTCTTGTTCTTGTTCTTGTTCTTGTTCTTCTTTTTCTTCTTCTGTGTTTCCCTTTCTCTATTTTTTTTTTTCCTGATCCTTCCTAATATGTTTTCAATTCCTTTATCTCTCTCCTCCATGCCTTTCACATCTCATTCCATTCTTTCCTCCTACACTCTTCTCACTCCCCTCCAGTCCCTCTTTTTTCCCTTATCTCCCTTCTTCATACGCTTTCTCTCTCTTTCTCTCATCCTATTTTTTTCCTTCGCGCCTCTCACACTTTCCTTCATCCCTGCACTGTTTCCCTTTATTTACGCACTTCCTCTTTCTCTCTCTCTCTCTCCTCCTTTATTCCTTTTTCCCATCTCCTTCTTTCGCAGTCTCATCACGGAACCGTCAGTCTCTTGTATGTTATTCTCTCCTTTCTTTCTCTCATTTCTCACATTCTCTCTCTTATGGTGTATGTATCTGTCTGTCTGTCTGTTTACCTTTCTGGTGGTAGTGATGTGTGTATTTTTTTTTTGCGTGTGTGTGTTTGTGAGCGAGTGTGAGGGTGTGTGTGTGTGACAGACATACAGACAAATAGACAGACATAGACAGATACAGAGAGAGAGAGAGAGAGAGAGAGACAGAGACATGAGACAAAGAGAGAGCAAGGAAATAGAGAGAGAGAAAGAGGAAAGCAATGCAAGGGAAGGAAGCAAAGGCAGAGGCAGGCAGCGGCGGGTCGAGCGGATACTTGTTGCTCCTTCTAATACTTTACTAAGCAAGGAGACGCTTACGGGCGAACAGGAAGGTTGGGCCGCGAGTGATGGCACGGCGGCTACACGGACACTCACTTAACGAGCTTGCCAAGACTGCTGCAGGAGGAGAAGGAGGAGGAGGAGGTGAAGGAGGAGAACAGGGGTAGTGAAGGAGGGTGAGGGAGAGAAAATTGAAGAGCAAGGGAAAGGAGGGTGAAGGAATGAGAGGGATAAAGGAATGGAGAGTGAAGAATTGTATAGTTGGAGGATGAGGGAGAGACGGAGAAGCAAGGGAGAGAAGAGTAAAAGATGGTGAAGGGGAGAAAAAAAGGGGAACAGGGGAAGGTAGGGTGAAAGAAGGAGGGGCATGGTGTGAAAGGGTGAAGAAGTATGAGAGAGGGATGGAAAGGAAAGGGAGGAAATAACGAAGGAGAGTGATGATAAACGATAAAGAAGAGACAGAAAGGTAGGGAGAGTGAGGGTAAGGAAGGGAAGAGGGAAAGGTAGAGGGAAGGGAGGGAACACGGAAGGGTAAGAGATATGAGGGGAGAGAAGGAGGGAAAAGAATAAAAAAAGGGGGCGAAGGACGGCTGGAGTGGAGAGTGAAGGAGGGAAGGGAGGAGGGGAAGAAAGTAAGGGCGTGGAAGATAGATAGACAGATAGATAGATAAATAGATAGATTGATAGACAGAAATAGAACGATTGGGAGAGCTTTGAATACTGACGCTTGAAAATATCTAATGTGTTACTTGTTAATTTATAGTATTACATTGCTTTCCTTTTTTTATGTCCTAGTGAATGGATTATCACAGTTTCCCTTATGTTAAGAATGCATATTTACCTTGTTTTCACATTAATACTGCGATTTTTCCCTCCATTTTTTTTGTATTCAGAGTCTTAATAGTTTTAGTTGGTAATGATTTATCTCCTCTGGCTATATATCTTCATTATTCTACAACCTATAACTTGATGGACAGAAAGACAGACAGCTATACAGACAGGGAGACACGTAGACACAGACAGACACAGACAAACAGAGACAGGTAGAGTACAGATTAACCTTTCTCATCTAAACTTGCAACAGAGAAAGCAGATAAAGGAAGAGAGAGAGAGAGAAAAGAAAATCCTTAATGCGTCTGTTGCCCTTACCAAATTTACTCCACGTTACTGTTGCTGTCGCTGTTGCTGTTTCGTGGCGGCCGTTTTACATCTTTTCGTCAGATATTTATAAAACGGGCGATGTAAGCTTCTTGGGGGAATTGCAAGGGGATGAGTTTTTTTTTATGTAGGAAGAAGCTTAAAGGCTGGGAAAGTGAGGGGAGGGGAGGGCGTGGGAAGAGGAGGAGGAGATAGAGTAGAAGGGGAGAAGAAGGGTATTAGATAGAATGGCTGTGTTGGATGGGAAGGGGAGGAGGGACAGAGGAGTGGAAGTAGGGGTAGTATTAGTAGTAGTTGAAGCAATAGCAGAAGTAGAATGAAGGGCTGTGTGTTGGATGGATGGGGATCATGGGCAGAAGAGCAGAAGTAGTAGAAGTAGTAGTAGTTGTATAAAGAAGGGTAAGGATGGGTTGGTACGTAGGAGGGGAAGAATTTTTTTATGGTAAAGAGATTGAGATGCTGGTACGGAAATTACAGGGACAAGGAAAGGTGAGTTGTAGAGAAAGAGCCTTTGGGGAGAGGGTTGAGGAGGAAAGAGTATAGGAAAATAATGCAAAGAGAGAGAGAGAGAGAGAGAGAGAGAGAGAGAGAGAGAGAGAGAGAGAGAGAGAGAGAGAGAGAGAGAGAGAGAGAGAGAGAGAGAGAGAGAGAGAGAGAGAGAGAGAGAGAGAGAGAGATTGTGTGCATGCTTTGTTTTGATGTGCTTTTTCTCTCGTGTCCAATTTCTTAATCATAAAAATCCTGCCTCTCACTTAATTTCTTTTTCGTTTTCATTCTTTCTTTAATGTAGTTTTCTCAATTTCTTTTTCTTTTTCATTCTTTCTTTAATGTAGTTTTCTCACCTTGTTATCGTCACTTTCCTCTATTTTTTTCTTTCATATGCTAATCTTCAAGTTTTCGTTTCCTTTTTCCTCTTAACTCTCCTCTTTTTTACCTTCCTTCTATACTTGTCACCATATTTTTGGTTTTATTCTCTATTAATCTTCTTTTCCCTCCTTTTATCGGCACTTTTCAGTCTGTCGTCTTTTACTTTTCATTTTAATTTTGAAGTTTCTGTGTTCTTCCTTCCTTTTAACTCTCCTCCTTTTCTCCGCCTTTTTTTTTACAGCAAAGGAAACAGCACAAGGGCACCAAAAAATACAAAAAATAAAATTTGTCTATACTCCTATACTTATCTTCATTTTGTTTTCATTCTTTTTTTTATTTCTTTTCCCTTTTTCTCGTCATCCACTTTTTTTTCTTTTCTTTTAAATTTTGGAGTCTTCGTTTCCTTCCTGCCTCTAACTCTCCTCCTTTTCCTTCCCTTCTATACTTGTCGCCTTATATTAAACGTCTCCTTCACTCCCTCATAAATCTTTTCCCAAACTTCGTCTCTCTCATAACCTTCTTTCCTTCCTTCCACTCCTGTTCCGTGTCATTCCTCTCCTTCCTTTCCTCTCCTCTCCTCTCGTCTCCTCTTCTCTCCTCCTCTCTCTTCTTCCCTCATCTCAATTTTTCCTTCCTTCATCAAATTTTGCCTTCATTCACCCTCTTCCTCTCCTCTCTCTTCTCCTCTCCTCTCCTTCTTTCATCAAGCTCTGCCTGATTTCTCTTTCTTACTTATTCTTCCTTCTCTCTTCCTTTCTCGTTTCTCTCTCACTCATTTCTTCGTTTTCCTTTTTATCACCTTCTGTTTTGTTGTTGTTGTTAATCTCTTTCTCTTCTTCCTTATTCTCCTTTCCTTCTCTATTCCTCATCCTTTCTCCTCTTTTACATATTCCTTTCTTCGCTTTCCCTCCCTCACTTCTTCGTTTTCCTTTCTATCTGCTTCTTATTTTCAAACCTCCCTACCTCCCTTTCCATCACTCACGTTCTTTCCCTTCCGTCATTCCTTCTTGCATTTTCCTCTTTTCCTTTCCCCTCTCCTCATCCTTCTCCTCCACCTCCTCCTCCTTGTCCAACGTTTTTCGGACTCCTGAATTTCTCTTCTTCCTCAGCACTTTCTTTATTAATTTTCTTTGCTTGTATTTAATTTCAGGTGTCTGCTATAAATTTAGGTTATTAGCTCTTTTGAATCATTTATTGTAAATTTCATCTTTATATATTTTTATGGCTTTGTAAGTTCATGCTAATATATATAAATAATGTTCCATATATACTAAGTTATTGCATATCTCATCTTTAATATTAATTATATTTTATTTATAAATTTTAAATGGATATAATTTTGTTTGCGACTGGATGGGGTATATATTTGAACTAAAATATATACTTATATATTCTATATACAATGTTATTTTTCTATAATATTTACTTATATCTAATATTAATATTAATATATACTTTACATAGGCGTGAAGTAATAAGATTTATTTTATATATGCGCGTCGGAAACTAATTATTATTATAGCATTTCTTAATATTTTAGTAGTTAGTTTTTGAAAAATTATTTAAATATACGCGAGTAGAAAGATAAAAGCATAAAACTCAAAGTAGAGCTAAAATATAACAGCATTTCAGTTACGCTGAAAAGATTTATCGTGCAAATCGATTTACTTTGATTAGTATTATTAAAGCATTACTGTTACTAATTGTTTTGTAGTAAAATATTGTTACTAAAGGTAGCTATGTAAGGGTCTGAGGTTTGATCAAAAATCTAATTACAGATAATGGTTTGGAGATTTTATATACATAAAACTAGAATACTAAGATTTTGGGCCGGTTCTTTGGTTTGTGGTTTTGTTTCTTTAATAAAATTATTTAGTGGTGTTACTAGTGTAATTGAATGGGATTTAGCAAGATTAAATTCATTATCAGTGGTGTTTGTTTTAATTTTTGATTGAATTTCGATACTTTTTTTGTGTTTTGTATTGCTTATTTCTGGGAGTGTGATGTATTATAGAGGTAGATATATGAAAGGGGATAAGTGTTTTAATAGATTCATGTATTTGGTTTATATATTTGTTTTATCAATGGCTATAATGGTTTTAAGTCAGAATTTAATTAGTATTCTTTTAGGATGAGATGGCCTATAGTTAGTGTCTTATGCTTTAGTAATTTTTTATCAGAACGAAAAATCTGCAAATGCTGGGTTATTAACTATTCTGTCTAATCGTGTAGGTGATGTTGCTATTTTATTAGGAATTGGGCTAATGGCCAGGTTAGGTAGATGAAATTTTGTTATTTATTCTTACTATATTATAGATACTGAGTGAATTTTGTTTAAGTTTTTGTTAATGTTAAGAGCTATGACTAAAAGTGCTCAAATTCCTTTCTCAGCATGGCTTCCTGCCGCTATAGCAGCTCCTACTCCTGTTTCTGCTTTAGTACATTCTTCTACTTTAGTAACTGCTGGGGTGTATTTAACGATCCGATTCATAGGAGCTTTAGACAATTCTAAAATCCAAGGAATATTATTAATTATTTCTTGCTTAACTATATTTATGGCGGGATTAGGAGCCAATTTTGAATATGATTTAAAAAAAATTATTGCCTTATCAACGTTAAGTCAATTGGGGGTTATGTTAAGTATTTTAGCTTTAGGATACCCTGATCTTTCTTTTTTTCATCTGCTGAGTCATGCATTATTTAAAGCATTGTTATTTATATGCGCGGGTATTATTATCCATAGGGTTGGCAATTATCAGGATATTCGATGTATAGGTGGTTTAATTAAATTTATGCCGTTAAGAGTGTCTTTTATAAGAGTTTCAAATTTAGCCTTATGTGGGTTCCCTTTTTTAGCAGGGTTTTATTCTAAAGATATAATTTTAGAGGTGGCTTTTATGAGATGGATTAATTTTATTTCTTTACTGTTATATATTTTAGCTACAGGGTTGACAGTTATGTATACTATACGTCTAATTTTTTATAGGTTAAGAGGTAATTCAAATTTAAGAGTTATAATAAATATTAGGGATGAGGATAAAATTATAAGAAATTCTATGATTTTGTTTGGAGTAAGTGCTGTTTTCATGGGAGCAGGTTTATCTTGGATTGTTTTTCCTGAGGCCTATATAATTTGTTTAAATGGGGTAATAAAGAATATGGCGCTGATTGTGAGATTAGTAGGGGGAGTTATAGGGTATATATTTAATTTATTGAATATTAGTTATAATCCAAACTCTTTTTATGATTATAAATTAGTAGTAATAGGTGGATCTATATGGTTTATACCTATTTTAAGTACTAAAGAAGTTGGGAAGACGAGCCTTTTAAGAGGTATAAATGTTGATAAGCTGGGTGATAAAGGGTGATTCGAGTATTTTGGGAGACGGGGGTTATATTATTTGTTTAAAAAAATGTATTACTAAATATATTGCAGTTAAATAATATTTGTGGCATAAAATTAGTAATTCATAAAATGAACAGGATCACCCAGAAATTAGTAAAAACTAAGGATGTGCTGGGGTGAGTTTTCAATTGATAAAGAAATTCAGTTTAAAAATGAGTTAATAGAAGTTCTTTCAATAACAATGGGTATGAATCTGTGATTTGCTCCACAAATTTCTGAACATTGCCCGTAGAACAACCCAGGACGGTTGATTAAGAATCTTGATTGATTAATTCGGCCTGGAATTGCATCAGCTTTAATGCCTAAAGATGGAACGGTTCAGGAGTGGATAACATCTGCTGCTGTAATTAAAACTCGAATTTGGGTGTTTATAGGAAGAACAGTGCGGTTATCTACATCTAGTAAACGAAATCCTGAGGTTTCTAATTCGTTAGACGGGACTATATATGAATCAAATTCTACTTGTAAGAAGTCAGAGTACTCATGGCTTCAGTATCATTGGTGCCCGATTGTTTTAAGAGTTATTGATGGGTTATTTACTTCATCTAAAAGATAAAGTAATCGGAGAGAAGGAAGAGCAATAAAAAAATAAAATAAAAGCGGGAATGGATGTTCAAATTACTTCAATAGGCTGTTTTTTTTAGTATATATCGGTTAATAAGAGAATTGGAACATAATGTCGCTATTATATAACCGTTACTCTCATATTTTCTTCATACTTTTTGTTCACCTTGTTCTTTTTGTATTTATTTTCTTCTACCTTTTCCTCTCCCTTCTCTCCTCAACCTCCTCCTCCTCCTCCTCCTCCTTACTCTCCCCTTCCCCGACCTTTTCCGTCCAGTTAACTCCATCCCTCCCCTCCTCCGTCTTTCTCTCTCTTCTATTTATTTATTCTCTTCCCTTCAGCCCTTCTCTCTTATCCTCTCCCATCAGGCGACAGGCAGGGGACCTCACACAACTCTTAGGGAATAATTGAAAACTAGCGAGGGGACTTTGCTAGGCCTACTCAAATATGAAATAAGGCCTCTGGATAGGTCACAGAGAGAGAGAGCAAGGAAGGGGTGATTGTAGTGATGGTAGTGGTGATAGTGGTGGTGGTGGTAGTAGTAGTAGTAATAGGTGTAGGAGGAGGAGTTGGAGGAGGAGTTCGAGAAGTAGGTAGTAGTAGTAGTAGTAGTAGCAGCAGCAGAGGGAAGGGGAGAGGCGCGGTGGCGGTGAGGAGGGGCATGTAACATAATTATAATGGGGTTAATTTTACGGGGAAATTAAATAGGAAAATAATAATGAAGGAAGATAAATGAAAGAGTGGCTGGTGAAAGATAAGGTAAGAGGCATGTACGCAGGTTCAGACTATTCCGTTGTGCAGATGCAGCGTTGTCAAGGGTGTCGCTTCGAGTCCGGATAATCTGAACAATGGCAAGTAAGAAGCGAAAAGATACTAAGCAGAGAAAAAGTAGACAAGAATAGGCATAATAAATTAACGATAAAACATAAATAAACTGAGTCAATTATAAAGAAAAAGTTGATTGGTAAACATTAATATACAATAATCGAATGAGGAACAAAGAAAGAAAGCAAATGATAAATAAATAAGGATGAATTACGAAAAACAAAACAGTGATAAAAGAAATACAGAACAATAACCAAACTGTTTATACCGAACAACAACAACAAAAAATTCAGGAATCAAAAGAATCCCGATACAAAACACTAATTAAAAGAAAGACAAATGCCAACAACATCAACGATCACCAACAATAAAACATAGCGATTTAAAACCCCAAACCAAGTACCATGCAACTCCAAACGCAACGCAACTTCAAGATGAATAAAGCGAAGGATAAACAGAGAGGGAGCGGAGAGGAGAGCGTCGGGGGAAAGGTGAAGTGAGTCGAGGGAAGGAGGCAGAGGCAGGGGAAGGGAGAACAGGAGGAGGAGGAGGAGGAGAGCGCTGCGCCAGGTAAACAATGAACACACTCCATCACGGCCACGATTGCAGCTCTTCGTCAAATCAATAAGTAATTTTCAGCCGGAGGAGGAGGAGGAGGAGGAGAAGGAGGAGGAAAGCATTAATGGCCACTTTACTCGACCAGGATCAGGAGCGCAGTTTTCGGGATGATTGAAAGCCGTCATTAGCAGGTAGACGGGCCCTCCTCACCCACTGCTCATTACCTCAGTAGCCAAGGACAGGTAAATTAGCCCCGCGTAAAAGCCCGTGTTGAGATTGGGTGGCAGGAAGGCGGCTTGAGGTGGCGAGCGTTTCTGTGGTGATTAAGACCGGTGGCTGTTGTTATGATGTGGCTGTTGATGGATTTGCTTGTTAAGGGAGAGTGAGTGAGGGAGTGAGAGAGTCAGAGTGAGTGGGAATGAATAACAGTGAAATAGATAGATAGATATAGATGGATAGACAGTTATTTTTATTGTTATCGGTGTTGTTATTGTTTATGCAGCTGGTTTTGTTGTTGTTGCGGTTAGTGATTTTGTTATTTGTGTTGATGTTATTTTTCGATGTTGTTGTTGTTACTGGTGGTGGAAGAGGTTTCGCTGTTCTTGCCGTTGTTGTTATGATTCTGGTATAGGTTTTGTTGTTGCTATTGTTGTTATTTGTAGTGGTGGTGGTGGTGGCGTTGGTGATGGAGGTAGTGATAGTGGCGTTGTGAAGTGTTTTGTTGTTTTTGGTTGAGGTTTTATTGTTGCTGTTGTTGTTATTGTTGTGGTTGTTGTGGTTGTTGTTGGTGGTGGGTGGTGCTGTGTTGTCAAGTGTCTCGCCCATCAGGAGCCGTCCTTCATAAAACAGGCTGTCACTTCTGGTTAGGCTTCTCGTCGCGCGCAGACAGACAGGACAGGCGGGGCGTCATGTTATATTTAATTTGAACTTGACTCACCCTTTTTATTTCCTCCTCGCTTGAAAACGACGCAAAATATTAGACAAACAGAAAATGATGCGATGAAAGAACAAAAATATCGTAGGCTGCATTTTTTTTTTTTCGCATGTAGACGCATTTTCATCTTTTCTACAGTCCGGCATTAAACTATGTGAAAAGTGTATATATAAACTTAACCTTTACATGCATACAACAAAACAGTATCACGACAACGGCATCACGAAACCAACCTAACGAAAAAAACGATGGGCAAAAATTCGTACTCGGAGAAGAAAAGGAAAGAAAGAAAGGAAGAGAAGAAGCAGAGGAAAGGGAAAAGGAGAAGACGAGAACAAAAAACGAGGTAAACAGAAGATAACAATAGAAGGAAGAAAACCATAAACGAGGAGTTACGTAGGAGGCAAAAAAGGAAAGTATATAAAAGTGTAGAAACAATAATATCCATGCCAGGGAGAGATTAGAAGGCGATAACCTTATAGCTGTCCGTGTGTGTGTGTGTGTGTGTGTGTGGGTGTAGGTGTGTGTGTGTGTGTGTGTGTGTTTAAGCGCTATCCCACACGCAGGCTTGATCAAAAATAGCAGTAACATCCATAAGAATAAGTGAGTGGCGGACACAGAAAACGGAACCTTCTCCCTCCACTTCTGGCTCCGAGCTCCGAGGTTTAACGTGGATACACTTTTCTTAGCCACTCCTTTCCCTCCTCTCTTCCCTGATCCTCCTTCCCTCCACTCGACCCTTCCCTTCCCTGTCCCCAAGAGAAGGAGGAGGAGGAGGAGGAAGGAGGCCAGTATATCCAGATTCCTCCCACTGGTCGGTGTTGGCTGGCGACACAACATATCGTCTAATTCTCGAGAATAAGCGTTGCATATTTCACGAGATTTGGTCTGCGGTAATCTTAGATATCTTTAATTTGGTCTGCCTGCGCGGCGGTCCAGTTAACGCTCGCGGCCCGGTTATATATTCGACTTTAGGGATATAACTGTAGCTTTGCCGGAGTGGAGAGTTTCTTTCCTGCTGCCAGATTGCTTGCCGCCTCGCCCCCCTCCCTGCGCCATCCACGACGGCGAGAGAGAGAGAAGCGAGAGATGGGACCAGAGGAGGAGGAAAAGAAAGAGGAGGAAAGAAGTGAGAAGGAGAGGACAGCCGGAGACGGGGGAAAGCTGGAAAGGAAAAAGAGAAGAGGAAGAGACGGAAAAACTTAGAAAACGAGAGGTAAGGAAGGAGAGAGGAGGAGGAGGAGGAGGAGAAGGAGAGAAGTGAGGAGAGGACAGGCGGAGACATAGGAAAGCTGGAAGGAAAAAAGAGAAGAGGCAAGAGAGGGAAAAACTTGGAAATGAGGGGCAGCGAATATATAGGGCAAAGGAAGGAGGGAGGAGAAGGAAGAGGAGGAGGAGGAGAAGGAAAGAAATGAGAAGGAGAGGACAGGCGGAGATATAGGAAAGCTGGAAAGGAAAAAAGAGAAGAGGAAGAGGGAAAAACTTGAAAACGAGGGGCAGCGAATAGGATAAAGGAAGGAGAGAGGATTAGAAAGGAGAGAAAGGAAATGGCGAGAAGAGAAAGATGAGAGGAGAGGAGAAGGAAAGCTGGAACGGAAAGAGGGAAGAGCGAGAGAGGGAAAAATATAGAATCGAGGGGTTGCAAATAGAATAAAGGTAGGAGAGAGGATAAGAGAGGAAGGAAAGGAAATGGCGAGACCTGAGAAGAAAAGAGAAGAGAGGAGAGGAGGAGAAAAGATGGAAGAATAAAAAACGGAGTATAGCAAAAGAGAGAGAAAGAAGGAAACAAGAAGTTGGAAGTAGAGCAAAGAAAGGAAAGAAGAGAATAAAGGAGAAGGAGAAAGATTGAGTGAGGCTGATGGAGAAAAAGAGGAGGACAAAAGAGGAAAAGAGGAAGCAGGAAAACTGGAAGAGAGGGAAGAGAAGGAAGAGGACAAAGGAGGGAAAAAATCAACAGGGGAAGAATAAGACAGGAGGAAAAGAAAATGAAAAAAAAAGGTTAAAAGGACGGACGGATGGGAGTGAGGAGAAGGAAAAGATTGAAGAGAGGAAGAAAGTAAGGGAGGGAAGAAAGGAGGAAAAAGATTGAGGAAGGGACAGAAGAGGGATAGAAACTGCAGGGGGGTGGAGAGAACGGCAGGAAAGGAAAATGAAAAAAAGAAATTGGAAGGACAGACAGCTGGGAGTGAGGAGCAGGAAATCATTGAGGAGAGGAAGAAAGGAAAGGAAAGGAAGGGTGGGAATGAAATGGGAGAAGGTTCACGTTAAGTTTGACAGAGTGAAGAAGGGGAGAGAAGGGACGACGGCTCAGGCAGGATAAGGGGATGATTGGATTGCATCGTGGGGAGAGAAGAGGAGGAGGAGGGAGACAGAAGGAGGAGTAGAGAGGAGAAAGGGATCTGAAAAGTGCAATGAAGGAGCATAATGAATGACGAAATGTGATTAAGTCTTACGTAACTCAGACAACGTGTTTTCTTATGGATGCGAAGTGAAAAATTGAAAGGGGTTGTTGATGAGAAAACGGTCTTGTGCTGTGTAAGATTTTCAAGATTAAAGGACAAACTCTTACAATATTAAGTTAGTGTTTTGGTGGAAGGTAACAGATCCTTTTTTTTTACAGTTAGGTCAAGGGAGGCAGCTCAAGGGCCAAAAAACAAAACCTGGAACAAAAAAAAGGCCTGCTAGATGGTGCTCTTGAAGAAAGAAAACAAAGCGAGGGGGCGGGAGAAAGAGGTCAATATCGGGTGTATTTATAAGTATTTCTCTCTCTATTACTCTCTTGCTTAATTCTCATCCTACTACCAAACAATATCACTTTTCAACCTTCTCTCTCTCTCCTTCCCAGCCCATCCCTTCCTCTCTTCCCCCTTTCCTTCCTACTGGTATATATATTATTTCTCTCTGCCCCTCTCTAATACTCTATCTCATTCCTCCTCTTGCTTAATTCTCATCCTCCTTCCAATTAATATCCCTTTTCGACCCTCCCTCCATCCCTTCCACCTCCTCTTCCCTCTTCCTTCCCCTCCCTCACCCCCACGAGACATCAGCCGGTCCATTCGTAGTAATCAGAAAACAGCGGAGAAGCGGGGAATGTCGGCTTGTGGAGGGGAATGATCCTGCCAATTAATGTTAATGCTGCTGTTCGCTGGATATTGGGAGCGCTGCGCTGTCCGTCTTTGGCCCCAGCGCACGTGTATATGTCCCGTTTTGTATAGCCGAGGGAAGGGATGGACGCGGACGAGGAGGGGGAGGAGGGATGGAAGACTGACAAGGCAAAAGATAGATGAAAGTTAATAGATATATGATATGGATAGGAAGGGATAGAGAGATTGTGTGTGATGAGGAAAGGAAGCAAGAGGACGAGGATGAGAGGGAAAGAATAGTAGATTGACAAGGCGAAGGGAAGAGTAGAGAAATGGATAGATTTGTGACGTGGATGGGAAGGGATAGACATCAGAATGGAAAGCAAATACTGTATAGCCGAGGGATGGCAGGCAGCAGACGATGACGAGGAGGAATAGGTGACTGACGAGGCAAAGGGAAAATAGATGCGTGGTATGGATAGGAAGGGATGAAGAGATTAGAAAATTAATAATGTCCTTGCGTGTGATTAAGGCAAAATAGGAAGCAGAGAGAATGAAGGGAGTTGAAGGAGGAGATGAAAAGAAAGAAAAATATGTAGGAATTGAATAAATGAATGAAAGGAAGAGAGAGAGAGAGAGAGAGAGAGAGAGAGAGAGAGAGAGAGAGAGAGAGAGAGAGAGAGAGAGAGAGAATTTTTTTTTACATAAGAGCTTAAAAATGCATCACGCTTCGCTTGAGAGAGTGGCACATCATCCTGAATTAGAAAAAAAGGAAAGAAAAAGAAAAGAAATAAATGAAAAAACACGAAAACCATCTCTCCTTTCACAAGATTGTAATGCTCATCGTGTATTGGAAGTACAAAAAGATAGAGCCAAAAAAGAAGCTTGTTTGTGTGTGTGTGTGTGTGTGTGTGTGTGTGTGTGTGTGTGTGTGTGTGTGTGTGTGTGTGTGTGTGAATGTTTTATTTTTTAGGTCTGCTTTTATCATTACTCTTCTATTTCTCACGACTATCGTTTTGTGTGTTTGTCTGTTTTTTTTTTTGTTTTTTTGTGTGTGTGTGTCACCTTCCTATCCGTCCCTCACCCTTCCTCTCCTTCCCTCACCTTCCCTCTCTTTCCCTCGTCCTCCCTCTCCTGTTCTCCCTTTGCCCTCCCTTTCCTTCTCTTGCCCTAACTCTTCTTCTTCTCACTCTTTCCCTCCTTAATATCTTCGTCCTCCTTCTCCTCTCCATTTCCTCCCTCACCCTCCCTCGTCCTTCCTCATCCTAATACCTTCTTCATTTTACCTCGTACTCACTCATCCTACTTCGTCTTCTCTCATCCTCGTCCTCCTTCACCCATCTTCACTTTCCCTCGCCCTCTCTCATCGTCCCGCTTCTCGCCTCGCCTCGCCTCACTTGCCCCTCGCCTCACCTGGCCCTCCTTACCTGCCTAACCACGTAAATATTTGTTGCCCGGGCTTGTCAATACTCCGTGAAGTAATTCCTTTGGGCGTATCGGTTATCCGCGACGCTTTGGACACCCCGACAAATGCTGCGGCGGCCTTAATGTTTCTTTTTGGTGGTTATATATATTTTTTTTTAAGTTGGGGGTGTTCGGTACTTTCTTGGGTGTTACTTTTTTGTGTTTTGTTTTGTTGGTTTTTCTTTTTTTTTTGGTTTGTTTTTCTTTTTTTATGTCGGGTCTGTTGCTTGCTGTTGTTCTTGTTGTTAGTGGTGGAGAGGTTGATGGCTTTGGTGTTGCGGTTAGTGAGGGGTTGTAGTGTTTTGTTGTTGTTGTTGTTGTTGTTGTTGTTGTTGTTGTTGTTCTTGTTGCTGTTGTTTTCCTAGACAAGTGTGTGTATATATATATATATATATATATATATATATATATATATATATATATATATATATATATATATATATATATATATATATATTTTTCTTTTTTTTCCGATGTCAACTTTTCTTTTTTTCTTTCTTACTTTCCTTTATTTTTTTGTCTGTGTGTATTTTTGTCTGTCTGTCTCACTTCTTACCGTTTGTGTGTGTGTGTGTGTGTGTGTGTGTGTGTGTGTGTGTGTGTGTGTGTGTGTGTGTCTCTGTCTGTCTGTCCGTTTGTCTGTCACTTCTCTATCTTTTTCATACAGAAGTAGAGAAAGAAAGAAAAAAATGATAGGAAATTTGTAAGAAAATAACATGACCACGAAATTAGAATGAAATGAAAAGAAATGAAATTATACCAAGAGGAATAGTAATAGTAATAGTAAAATGAGTAGTAATAGTAAAAATAATAATGATTGAGCGACTGAATGAGGAACCTCGAACTGATGGGGAATCGCTCGAACAAACAAACACACAAACTCGGGTAGAGTTATTGATGGAAGAGAAGAGGAAAATAATTAATGAAGAAAGTTACGTATTGGTGTTCCTTTCTTTTTCTTCCATTCAAAGGGCAACAGGTAAATTACGACTTTTTTATGTAAGTGTGTGTGCGTGTGTGTGTGTGTGTGTGTGTGTGTTTGTCAGCATGTCTGTCTGTCTGTCTGCCTGTCTGGCTCTCTTCGTTTCTCTCCGTTTCTCTCCGTTTCTCTAGTCTCTCTCTCTCTCTCCCCCACCCCAGGCGGCAGTATCTCAATTTTCCATTCGTCTCGTCGGAATGGAAGGAGCCTCGCGTGTGTGTGTGGTATCCATACGACTCATTTCCAAACGACTGCTACTCCTCACGCAAATTGCCTACCTGCCTACCTTACCCACCTACCTACCTACCTACCTACCTACTTACGTACTCACTTACCTCATTGTTCTTCCTAATCCATCAACTCACTTACCTAACGCACATTCACAGTTACCTAAGACTCACATACATACAGACAGACAGACAGACAGACAGACACCTAAATGGAAGGAGAAATTATTAATGATTATCGTAATGTCTCTCTCTCTCTCTCTCTCTCTCTCTCTCTCTCTCTCTCTCTCTCTCTCTCTCTCATTAATCCCTTCTATCCCATTTCGATCGCTACCCATTCCCGCATTTCCCCCATTCTTCCCTCCTCCCTCCCTCCCTTCCTCCCTCTCTCCCTCCCTCCCTCCCTCCCTCCCTTCCTCCCTCTCTCCCTCCCTTCTCTCCGATGCGCCCCTCGAGAATAATCCTCCCCGAAAGCTGCTCCCCGCCCCCCCCCGGCCTCCCCACCGTCCCCCTTCTCCCCCCCCTCCCCCCCCCACACACACGCCGAGGCAAAGAATATAATAAACGTAAATCAACTTCCGGGTCGATGTACTATTTTTTCTTTTAATCTTTTATCTCTAATCTCTCTAATCTCTCTCTCCTTATGGTTCTTATCTCTTATCTATATTCCCTGCGGTTTAATTCTTATCTGGGGTGACAGTTTTATTTTTAGTCAGCGTGTGTGTGTATGTGTGTGTGTGTGTGTGTGTGTGTGTGTGTGTGTGTGTGTGTGTGTGTGTGTGTGTGTGTGTGTTTATGATTTTCTTATCTCTAGTCTCTTTGATCTTTGTCTCTCCTAATCCCAATCGCCTTATATTTCGTTCCGTTTGCGCGTGACCACTGAATTATCCTCCTCCTGGTCTTTATACTTTATTTTTTTTCTCTTTCTCCTTTTCTTCTATAGCCTTTTCTTCTCATGTCCCTTTTTCTTTCTTCTCCTCTTCCTCCTCCGTAGCCTTTTTCTCATCCTTCTTTCTTCCTTCTCCTTTCCTTCTTCCTCCTCCAAGCCTTTTCTTCTCCTCCTTCTCTCTTGTTCCTCCTCGTCCTCTTCCATATCTATCTTTTCTCATTCATCTCCTTTCTTGTTCCTTCTCGTCCTCTTCCATATCTATCTTTTCTCATTCATCTCCTTTCTTGTTCCTTCTCGTCCTCTTCCATATCTATCTTTTCTCATTCGTCTCCTTTCTTGTTCCTCTTCTTTCTTATCCATCTTCTTCTCTTCTCATCCTCTGTTCTTCCCTCCTCCTCATGTCTGTTCTAAATGTCTTATTAATGAAATGTAAATCCTTTAGAAAGTCACATATACTGTTACCTACTTCATTAGTCTATTGTTAATTCATTCATTTATTTGCTCGTATTTATTTTCATTATTATCACTCACATTTTAATATCGTCTACAGATATTTCTCTCTTCACTCTACCTTTCTTGTTAACTCTCAATCTCTATCTCTCTCCCTGCTTGAGCATCTTTCTCCTATCCTCTTTTTCATCGCCTTCCGAACTCTCTCTCACTCATGATGTCCTTCCCTCCCTTTTTCTTCTACCCTCCCTTCTCTTCCCCCCTCCCTCTCTCCCTCCACGCCACTTCGACCCAACCCAACACCCAATCTCTCCTTTTCTTTCTTCCTCCCTCGCTCCCTCTCTCTCCCTGACCCTCCGTTCTTCTGCCCCTCCCTTCCCTCCTTCTCTCCCTCTCTTCCTTCCCTCCGTCGCTCCCTCCTTCCCTCCGCGCGTTCGGGTGAGAAAGACTGGAACAAAAGATTAATTAGTGACTCGTGATTGATTATCTATGGATCTTTTTCCCCTTCTTTTTCCCCGGAGAGAGAGAGAGAGAGAGAGAGAGAGAGAGAGAGAGAGAGAGAGAGAGAGAGAGAGAGAGAGAGACGAGAGACGAGAGACGAGAACAAAAAGCGAAATAGGTAAAATATGAATGGGAACCGTAAATAGAATAAGTTGGATTGCTAGATAGATAGATAAACAGACAGAGATATAAAGGATGCAAAAAAAGAAAGAAAAAGAAGGAATGAAAATTAAAGAAAACGAAAAAGGGAGAGAATAACAAGAAAAATGGATGGGAGCAAGAGAAAGCAATCAAAAGCAAGACAAAGTAATCTAAAGCAAAAGAAAAGAAAAATAAACAAGAAAAAACGAGAAAAAAAACAAGAAAAAGAAATAAAACATCAGAAAACGAGAAAATGGAAGAAAAAAGAGAGAAAGAGGATAGATAGATAGATAGATAGAAAGAGAGAGAGAGAGAGAGAGAGAGAGAGAGAGAGAGAGAGAGAGAGAGAGAGAGAGAGAGAGAGAGAGAGAGAGAGAGAGAATCAGAAGAAAACGAAAAAGAGAAAAAAAAAAGAATTGGAAGAAGAGTGTGTGTGACTGGGTAGAAAGATATAAATTTATTTCTGGGGAGATAAAGAATGATTTAAAAATAGGCTGGGGACACAGGGTTCGTATTATTAATGGACAGAGAGAGAGAGAGAGAGAGAGAGAGAGAGAGAGAGAGAGAGAGAGAGAGAGAGAGAGAGAGAGAGAGAGAGAGAGAGAGAGAGAGATGTCAGATCAATTTCGTGTTATAAAACTAGATAAAAACGAAAAAAATCAGAAAAAAGGACAAATTCAAGAAGAGAAACTTTTGAGGAGGAGGAAGAAGAAGAAGAAGAAGAAGAAGAAGAAGAAGAAGAAGAAGAAGAAGAAGAAGAAGAAGAAAAAAAAAGAAAGAAGAAGAAGAAAAGGAGGAGGAGGAGGAGGATGTGGTGTACGAGGAGAATGAGTTTGTGTGTTTTTGATACAAGAAAAAACACACACACACACACACACACACACACACACACACACACACACACACACACACACACACACAATCCCTCTTCCCCTCCCTACATACAGACAACCCTCCCCCTCCACCCACGCATGCAACCCCTCCTCCCCCCTTTCCCCCCACACACGAACACACACTCGAGGAGCTCTTCTCTGTAAGAACTCACGGCGGATCCTTCTCCCGGAGTGACTTTGTTTAGAATATCGACGATACCTTAAGAAGCTTCGTCGAGGATGCTGCGTCGCCTTTGATCCGGATCGATTAGAAGAAGAAAGTGTCTCAAGGAGTGGCTCGGGAGTTTCTTGAAGCCTTGCCTCTACGCTGCTGCTCATTGGCCGCACCCACGCACCTCCTTGGCCACTGGGAGCTGAGGGTCTGATGGCCGTATTTTTAAACCTCTGCGCTCAGGCTTACACACATTTGACAAGGCTTTCTTAGGAGTGTTGGGCATTTCCAAGGGTTGTATCTTGGCCCTGGTGGTAGTCTGACCCTTCCTCTGTACCATGAACCTAAAGAAACACTCATTAGAGCCTTTAAGAAATAGTTGAGGTGAAAGGTAGATGCGTCTGATAAAATTAACAAGGCTTTCGTAGGAGTTTCGGACATTTCCAGAGGTAGTTTAATGGCCCTGGTGGTAGTCTGACCCTTCGTCTGTATCATGAACCTAAATAAACATTCATTAGAACAAAATTGATATGCTTTTCGGCTTTTAGAAATAGTTGATGTGAAAGGTGGAAACGTCTGATAAATTTAACAAGGCTTTCGTAGGAGTTTCGGGCATTTCCAGAGGTAGTTTAATGACCTTGGTGGTAGTTTAACCCTTCCTCTGTACCATGAACCTTAAGAAACACTCATGAGAACCCAACTGATCTCTTTTCGGCCTTGGAAATAGTTGATGTGAGAGGTGGAGGCGTCTGAAAATTCCGACCTGAGATGTTTCCTCTATTTGCACGGGAGATTAAGGGAGCTGAGGCTGGAGGATCATTGCCTCGTCGGGGGTAAACATAAGGCCTGTAAATTGGTCTTGCGCGTCAGCTGCTCTCTCGGACGGTGCCTGGAGGGGCTGATGAGGGCAAGGCGTCTGGGATTGATGGAGTTATTTGTGTACTTGGGGGAGGCTTGACCAGTTGTGAGAGGCGAATGTTACCTTGATACGTAGTGTGGAGGGGAGATGAAGGCAAGGAAAGGCATCGAGATGTGACTTAGGCGTGTTTGATTTGTAAGAGAGGACAGGTGGTGGGGCTAACGATGGTAAAAAGTTGATGTGGACGTGTGGATTGAGGGGCGAATGTTATCTTGATGCGAAGTGAGGAAGGGAGATGAAAAAAGTTGGTGTGGACGTGTGGATTGAGGGGCGAATGTTATCTTGATGCGAAGTGAGGAAGGGAGATGGGGGCAAGGAGAGGCGGTAAGGAGTGACTTGAACGTGTTTGGTGTTTGAGGGAGGGCCGGTGGTGGGTTAGACGATGGGGTAAAGAGTCGGTGTGTAAGTGGCAGTGACTCGTCCGTGTGTGGAAGAGCAGGGAGGTACCTTGATAGGAGTCCTCTAGTCTAGAATATCAAGGCCGCGATTTCTAGTACGAGCAAAGTAATGATTGTGCCACCATTAGTTTCTACCAAGTATCCTCTGAGTCATGGAATAGTGACAGCTCCATCATTTTCACAAAGGATAAAAAATTGCATTAGATAACAACGGTTTTTAGAGTATACGATTGAGCTAAAGTTTATCAATAGTTTATCGCCTTTTAAATAGATCATGTGGCCTTGTGGTTCAATGGGGATCATGTTAGGTGTGAGAAGAAGACTTGGGCGGACGTGGGGAGGAACTAGGGTGTTCTAAGCTACCTGGTGGAGGGTGGGGTGGAAGGGGGGGAGGAGAGCTGTGTCCAAACTTGTCCATCAGCGAAAAGGACGCGACCCCTTCGTCACGGCCCGGCGGCGCCCTGAGACCCCAGTGAGGAATACCCCCGTTGGTGCCGCCGCCCGCCCCGCCCCCGCCCCTTCCCGCCCCGACCTCCGCGTGCCTGGAATCCCCTGGAAGGAGGCCAAGGAAAGGGGCGTTCCGTGAGAGAATTAGATGTCAGTAATCCCCCTTTTGTTCTCTACTTTACTGGCGAGCGAACCAATAACTATCCCCGCCTATTGATGTCCAACTAACTTTCTGCTTAGTCACGTGATCCCGGCGGCGCGGATGAGTCTTATCTCCGCGAAGGTTACGGAGCCGCCGGTGGTCGTGTTTTGGCCGCCTGGCGAGCCGCTCCAGGAATTAATTCAAGCAGACTAAAGTGCCGTGGCGGGAGCGGGGCCGCGGCCACTTTATATTCATTAATCCCAAAGTTTTACAGTGACGGAGCTTGCGACAGCGTTTCGGGTGGAGAGAGAGAGAGAGAGAGAGAGAGAGAGAGAGAGAGAGAGAGAGAGAGAGAGAGAGAGAGAGAGAGAGAACGAGAAAACAAGAACGAGAGAGAACGAGAACGAATACGAAAACAAGAACGAGAGAGAACGGGAGAACAAAAGAACGAGAACGAGAGAACGAGGAAGAGAGAAAACGAGAACGAATACGAGAACAAGAACGAGAGAAAACGAGAACGAATACGAGAACAAGAACGAGAGAGAACGGGAGAACAAGAGAACAAGAACGAAAACGAGAAAGAGAAAACGAGAACAAGAGAGAGAGAGAGAGAGAGAGAGAGAGAGAGAGAGAGAGAGAGAGAGAGAGAGAGAGAGAGAGAGAGAGAGATAACGAAAAAAAGAGAGCATCATGTCGTCCATCTCGCCTTGGTTTACCGCTCTCTGTTCGTCAGCCTCTCTCCGTCACCACCGCCGCCGCCGCCGCCTCAGCTCCCGCCCCTCAGTGCCCGCCCAGAGCCGCCTCGCGTTCAAGGAATTGGAGTGTCACGCGGGTAGATTCACGGACTTTATCACACCTTCGGCAACCCTAAAGCCGCCTGAGAAATACCTCCGCCGCAAGAGAAAGAGAAAATTTTGCCTCCTGGTCCCGCGGCTTGTTGGCTGAGGGACTCGGGCGTCAACCTGCAAGTCTTGTTGAATGGCAACCGCTGAGAGGAAGGCGAGGGCTGCGGATTGTCTGCTAAAGGCCCGTGACCAGGAAAAGGCGAAGGGGATTGCTGAAATACGCCGTTCTTTATTCTTTTTTTTTTTTCGCTTAAAGACAAACACACGATAGATTTTTTTTCTTTTTTACAGCTAAGGTGACAGTTCAAGAGCGTAAAGAAAAATATGAAAAAGAACCCCGCTACTTACTGCTCCTGAATAGAGGTCAAAGGACTGTCCAAAAAGAAAGGTCAATGTCGGGAGGAGAGGTGTCCTGTTACCTGACTAACAATATATATATACACAAATACCTCCAAGCACGCAGTCCCCACAACGCAATACGGAACTAGAAGCGTAAACAGACGAGGCTGATTAAATTCCCGAGATGTCTTCATGCTTCCTACTTCTTGAAACAACTTAAGACGTCATGACAACATTTGCTTAAGTTTGGAATGTTCTTACGGGGCTTGAGGATAGGATGGGAGGGCGGCAACCTTTCCTGATATCTACCTTTCAATAGTTTTATCTATCTATAGCTTTCGTGTGTGAATGAGAGCGTGAAGGCAAATATTTACGTTGAACATGCGATAGCTCTTATTATATTTACTTAGGTGAATTAGCGATGCATGCAGTGAAGAGTTACAATGATTTCACTTTCCCCTGCGATCTTTCTTTCACTTTCTCTCTCTCTCTCTCTCTCTCTCTCGGACATGGACTTTTGCAGAACTTTTCACTTCCTTTCGGAGATCGCCGGGGAGCAGATCACACGAGGGCTCATGAGAGTAGGAGAAAGAGAGGGAGGGAAGGAGAGGCAGAGAGGGAGGGCGGGTCTTCCCTTCCCCCAATACCTGACGCAGCAGATCGCCTCAAGTCGTCATATTGTCACCACATCGGCTCAAAGTCACTCGAACGCTCCTTCTCCCGGATTTCTGCTCGACGTTCTCTCTCCCTCGCCGGCGTTTAATGTTCGTTTGAGAAATAATGATCATACTTTCCCCTTGATTACACTTGATCCCTTCGTCCCCAGCGTCCATTTCAAGCTCTCCCCTCTCACATTCGCCTCTGCAATTATCTATTTATCTATTTAATTACATATCCTTTTTCCTTGTCAATTTGTGCTTCCCCTTCTCCGCCCTTCCTTACTTGCTCTCTCCCTTCCTCCTTCTCCTCCTCCTCCTCCTCTTCCCTTCGCCATCAGTACTCGCTGCGCCACCCTTTGTCTTCCTTTCTTCGTTACTTCGTCCCCTTCCTTCATTCTTTTTATTTCCCCTTCATTGCCATCACTCTCGTTCTTCCCCTGCAGCTGTTCTTGCTTCGCCTTCCCCTTCCTCTTTCCTTCTTTCCTTCCCGTTCTCTCATCTCCTTTTTTTTGCCTCATCATCATCCTCTTTCACTGTGTCCTCGACCTCTTTCTCCCCATAACTTCCTTTTCCTCTTCCTCCTCCTCTTCTTACGTCACTAGTACTCCTCTTCCTCCTCGTCTTTTTCCTCGCCCTTTCTCCTTTCATGTTGTCCTTGATCTCTTTCTCTTTCTCTCCCTCTCCCTTCTGTTCCTCCCTTTTTTCGCTCCTATTGTCCCCGTTTCCTCCTCCTCCACCTCCTCTTCCGTCAGCAGCACTCCGCCTCCTCCTCCTCCTCGCCTGCTTCCTCGCCCTTCTGTTCCTCCCTTTTTTCGCTGCTGCTCTGGTCCCCCTTTCCCTTCCCTCGAGGCGACCCAGGCCCCGAGTAAGGGTAAATGGGAGTGTGGAGTCTCGAGAAGAGGGATGCTGCCGTCTCTTCTCGCTTCATAATAGTCGGCTACTGGCACCTGCGACCCACCCCAGCTGTGAACGCCTGCGGGGCCCCGGCTATATTGAGGCACACACACACACACACACACACACACACACACACACACACACACACACATGTACTTCGCTGGCTCTGGCCCCCCTCTTTTTCTTCCCTTCCTTTTTTTTTTTTTTTTTTTTTTAGTTTTCTTTGGTGCCAGCTGTATGTTTGTGTATGTGTGTGTGTGTGTGTGTGAGACGCCATTCTAGCACATGACCGAGATTTGATTTCCTGGAGCGAGAGAGAGAGAGAGAGAGAGAGAGAGAGAGAGAGAGAGAGAGAGAGAGAGAGAGAGAGAGAGAGAGAGAGAGAGAGAGAGAGAGAGAGATTATATATTTCCATCGCATGTTTTAAAAGAAGAACACTGACATAAAAAAAACAGATAAATAAGCAGATTTAATACATATACTCGTGTCTGTCAAATCGTTCCAGAAATAAAAACAAGCAAACCCACTCGCTGTAAGAAACACATGAAAGATACGTGCATTAGATTAAAGAAAAAGAAAGAGAATAATCATAATAATCACCACTAATAACAAAAGATACGTATATTGTAAAAAAAAGTGAATAAAAGAATGATCGTAATAATCATCATCCCTTCCTAACAAAACTCCAACGCTCAGCTGTCACCACGAGAAACGTCCGAGCTAATCAGCCATTTATTCTGATTTTCGCTGACTGACACATTGAAAAGCTGCTCCCGTGAAATGTTTCCGAACCATAATAATTTAGATCTCCACTTTTTTTATGCCGTATTTATTTTTTACTGAATAATGAAACGAATTACCGTGTTGAACGAAAATTGTGACTCCCGGCGTCGAGGTGTCAAAACGGGCGGAGTGGCTCGGGGAATAGGAGGAAGGGGGGATGGATGGGGGAGGAGGTGGGGATTGGAGTGGAATATAGGAAGGAAGGTGGGGAGAGGATGGGGTATGGAGGGGGGATGGATGGGTTGGTTGGTGGGGATGGAGTGGGAGGGGGTGGGAGAGGGCAGAAACATATAGTGAAAGGGAGGTGAGGTGGGGTAGGTTATGGTGTGGGAGGACTAGGCAAGATAGGAATGGCTGGAGGTTGTAAGGCACGGGATATGAGGCAAAGGAAGGCAAAGATGGGTTGGGGGTATTGGTGGAGTGGGGATGAAGTGGGAGGGAGATGGAAGGGTGTGGAGACATATAGTGAGACGGAGGTGAGGTAAGGTAAGATATAATGGGGCAAGACTTAAGTAAGGTAGGAATGGCTAGAGGTTGTATGGCACGGGATATGAGGCAAAGGAAGGCAAAGATGGGTTGGGCGTATTGGAGGGAATGGGGCGGGGATGAGTTAGAGCAGAGGGCGGATACTGGGTTGGTTGGATGGTCAGTGAGGCAGGACTAGGGCAAGGAAGGACTGATTGTGGGAAAAAGAAAAGAAAAACAGCAGGAGGAGAGTAAATAAAATCAAGAGGGGAGGCAATGTTGGGCAAAGGTATGCTGGGGCGGGGCGGGGCGGGGCGGGGCTGGGGACGGATTGGAGGCTATTCATCAAAGTTTATCCGGCCGTTCACTTGTGTATATTTATTAGTCTGGGCCATGCGTGTACGTGTCCATGCATGTATTCAGGTAACTATAAATATATTGGAATTTATTGCCTGGCCTGACACGTGCTTAGAAGGATAATCTTGGTGGAGCCCTCAGCGTGTGTGTGGTGGGGGGGGGAGTGTGTGAGGGAGGGGGTGAATGTGTGTGTGTGTGGGGGGAGGGATGGGTGCAGGTGTGAATGTATTACAACTTATATAACGCTTTCCTGAAAATGATAGTCTTAAAATTAATTAAATGACCTCTAATACGACAGTCACAGGGAGGGAAGATTTGAAACCAGACCAAACGAAACCAAATTTGACCTCATAGCAAACCAAAGTCAAGAAAGAAAGACATGTTGAAGAAAATGGATAAAGTGGATAATGGCAAAGACTGAGGAAAAGATACACAATAAGAGAGTGGAAGGAAACAAGGAGTAAAAATGTCTAGGATAACGAAAACGATGACGAGGAAGAGGAAGGAAAGCAAGTTTGAGACACGATGAAGACAATGGATAAAATGGATAAAGGCGAAGACTGAAGAAAAGAAGATACACAATAAAGAAGTGGAAATAAACAAGTCGTAAAAATATCCAGGATAACGAAAACGATGACGAGGAAGAAGAAGGAAAGCAAGTTAAAGAGAGACATGATGAAGAAAATATAAAATGGACTGAAGAAAAGAAGATACACGATAAAAGAGAGGAGGGAAACAAGGAGTAAAGAGGCTGGGGATAATGGAGACGGTGGCGAGCGAGCGCGGGAAGCAAGTTTGGACAGCGTGACACAATGGAGACCCGCGCCGCATCTATTCCGAGATGAGAAAAGTTGTGGGTGTATGCAAGAATCTGAAAGTCCCGTCCGCGCTGCCCTACCCATCCTTCCCCCTCCCCCCAAACCTTCCCGTCCTATGCTTTCCTGTTCTTTTGCCTTGCTCCTTATCCCCCTTCTCTTCCTCCTTAGCCCTCCTCTTCTTACGCACCCATTCTCTTCCTACCCCTACCAGAAAAGTTGTGGGTGAATGCAAGAATCTGAAAGTCCCGTCCGCGCTGCCCTGCCCATCCTTCCCCCTCCCCCCAAACCTTCCCGTCCTATGCTTTCCTGTTCTTTTGCCTTGCTCCTTATCCTCCTTCTCTTCCTCCCTAGCCCTCCTCTTCTTACGCACCCATTCTCTTCCTACCCCTACCAGAAAAGTTGTGGGTGAATGCAAGAATCTGAAAGTCCCGTCCGCGCCGCCCTGCCCTTCCTCCCCTTCCCCTCTCAGCCCTCCTATACTTTTCCGTCCCCCATGCTTTCTTATCCCTCTCCTCCCTTCTCCTCCTCGCCAATCCTCCAGTCCTTCCCAATCCTCCTCCTTCCCTCTCAGCCTTCTCCTCTTCCTTCCTTCTTACCCTTTTCTTCTTCCTTAGCCCTCATCTTCCTCCTCAACCCTCCTGCCTTCCCTCTCATCCTTTTCCTCTTCCTCCCCACCTCTCATTATTCCTTCCCTACTCCCCTCCTCCTCCTCCCCACCTCTTCTCTTCCTTTCCACCCTTCCTCTTCCTTCCCCCTTTTCCTCATTGCTTTCCTACTCCTCCTCTTCCTCGTCCTCCTCCTCGTCCTTGTAGTTGACAGTCTTTTCGTCGTCGTCGTCCTCCTCCTCGCCCTCCTGTTCTTCCTCCTCCTCCACCTCCACCTCCTCTTCCTCTTCTTTTTCCTCCTCCTTGTACTCTTGTCCACTTCACTCTCTCCCCTCGAGCAATTTTGACCCCTTTCTCTCTCTCTCTCTCTCTCTCTCTCTCTCCTTTTTCCCTCTCCCTATCCCTCTGACATCCAAGCGAATTCTCTCTCTCTCTCCCTCTTCACCTCAATCAACTGTCCCCCGCAAGACTACAGCCCCACCTGGACGGAATCTTATAAGGGACGTTCCTCTGTGTTTGTGTGGGAAAGGCAAAGGGGGAAGGGGAAGGGAGCAAGCCTGGGTATGACGGAGGGCGGTCAAGGCTGAGAAAAGAAATACAGTGGAGAGTAAAGAAAAGGAAGACAGATAGATAGATAGATAGATAGATAAGAGACGTTCCTGTGTGTGTGTGAGGAAGGCAAAAGGGGGAAGGGGGAAGGGAAGGGGAAGGGAGCAAGCCAGGGTAGGAAGGACGAGAAACAGGCAAGGATGAAGTGAAGAATAAATACTGAGGAACTGATGTGAAGTGACTGTAATGAGATATATAGTGAAATGAAATATACGAATGCAAGAAAGGATGGTTATTGGGCACTTATGTAGGAGGTGAATTTTTTAGTACATAATGTTATACGAGAGAGAAAAAGAGAAAAAAGAAAGAAGAAGACAAAGAGAAAATAAAAGACAGGAAGACAGATAGATAGATAGATGGAGAGAGAGGGAGAGGAAGGGAGGAGGAGGAGGGAGATGAGTAAGGGAGAAAAAAAGTATTGGACTGCGAGTGAATACGAGAAACGACGATACATTTCAAGAGGGAGAAAAGGAGGAGGCGTGGGAGGCGTGGGAGGCGTAGGAGGAGGAGAAGGGGGAGGAGGCGTGTCTGGAGTAGCTTGGAGGAGTGACAGATGAGGAGCTGAAGAGGCAATTTTAGAACATTATCTTGCAGGTTCAGTTTGAGAGTGACAGTATTGGACCTGACTAAGGGGAGGGGGAGGGGAAGGGGGAGGAGGATGTAGCCTACGGGTGAAGGAGGAGAAGAGGGTGTGTGTGTTGGGGGGGATGTGTATTTATAGAAAGGGTGATAGTGGTAGTGGTGATGGTGGTGGTGCTGGTGATGATGGTGGTGGTGGTGGTGGTGGTGGTGCTGGTGATGATGGTGGTGGTGGTGGTGGTGGTGGTGGGGGGTGGGTGGGGGGGGAGTAAGGGCCTGCAAACATACACACACGCAAAAAATAAAGAAATAAAAGATAAGATAGTAAATAAGTATAATAATTAAGTACATGGAAAAAAAATAAACAGATCAATAAAATAAAGTAAAATAAAATAAAGCTAAAATAAATAAAAGTGGTTCATAGTCTGTCGCTGTTTCTGTGTCCACTTTGAGGAGTTTGAGTGTGTGTGTGTGTGTGTGTGTGTGTGTGTGTGTGTGTGTGTGTGTGTGTGTGTGTGTGTGCAAGAGTTGTTTGTTCTCCTTCGCGTGCATTCTTGGCGGGCTGCGGATACCTGGAGGCCACTCTTGCATCATTCTCTCTCTCTCTCTCTCTCTCTCTCTCTCTCTCTCTCTCTCTCTCTCTCTCTCTCTCTTTTTTGGGTAAATGGGGCAATATGGAGGTGAAGAGGCACAAGGTCAGGAGAAATAGAGCTAGCGTGGATCGAAGTAGAAAGTGGAAGATTAATACAAAGGAATGGACAGTAATAACAGGCGAACGAGGAGTTAAGGAAGGGATACTGTGAACGATGGGAAGGCAGGCGGACAGTTAGCAGCTAGGAGGGTAGATGAAGCAAGGAAATTGGAAGGTATTGTAGGTACGGAGAAGGGAATTGATGTGATGTGAATGTTCGAAGATAAACAGTGAAATGAAGTGGACGAATGCAAGAAATATAGAGTAATGGACAATTCGGAGAGCATTAATTTTCGTTGGTGATGTTTATAGAGAGAAAAAGGAAAGAAAGAAAGCAAGGAGGAAAGACAGAGAGAAAGGAAAATAAAGGAAGAAAAAGAAAGACAAAGAACGAAAGAAATACCGAAAGAAAAAAAGAAGGAAAGAAAGACAAGAAAAAGAGAAAGGAAGAAGACAAATGCAGATAAGTTGAGGATCCACAGAAAAAAAAGACGTATAAGTAAACATCAATACAAAAAAAAAGAAACGAAAATGTGCAAAGATAACATAAATAAATAACAGAAAGATAACAAAAGTACACAGAAAGCCCTCCAAAGAACAGAACTCATTAACAAATCAACAGGAACCAAATACAAGACATAAAACGAAAGGAAACATACATATGAAAAGAAAGAGAAGGGAAAGAAGGTGAAAGCTAAATAACACAAACGCGAGAGAGTGAGGGAGAAGAAGAAAGGCAAGTGGAATAAGATGTAGGAGGAAGACAGGTGGAAATAGAGTAATATGATTGAGAGAGGGAGGAAGGACGGGAAATACAATAATATAAAAGATAACAGAAAGGCACAAAATGGTCCCGGAATAGTGATAAGACAAGACCGGGGGGAAAAGGCCAAAGAAATAGAAGCAAAATAATAATATCACTGAAGGAAGAAGTAGAAAATAAAGATGAAGGCTAGAGAAAAAAAAAACCCTACTCGGAAGAATACCAAAACAGACGTAGAAATAAAAGTAATAGTTGAAGTTTTAAATGAGTTAAGGAAGAAAGAGACAGAAAAGGGAAAGGAAAATGGATAAAGACGAAAAAAATGGGAAAAGGAAGGAAAAATGGGGAAAAAAGGAAGGAAAATGAGAGGGAGAGAAAGCTTTGGCACTCGAAAATATCTCCTCCTTAAATAATATAAGCAAAGGAAAGTAGAAAATTAAAGTGTATGCCACTGCAGAAAAAAAATCCTCAGAATAATGAGAAAACAGACGAAGAAACAAAAGGAATACCTGAAATTTTAAGTCGGTAAAGGGGATAAATAAGGGCGATTTAGATGAAGTACTAATATATAAAGACTGATATAACATGCAGCAATGGGTAGAAATAAGTTAAATTCAAGTTCATGAAAGAAAAAAAAATAAGTAAGAAGTGTCTCAAGAATAGAGTGATGGAGGAGTTGAACGAAATGAGCAGATATGTAGTTGATGCAAATGCGATTGAAAACTTTAAATGATAGACCTATTTTTAGATGGGGAAGAAAGTCGATGAATAACTCGCTCACTCACTGTCAAGAGTTAAAGAAGAAGAAGCATCTGCAGAATAATATGAAGCTCCACAGATGTCACACAGTAGGCCAGACTTCGTTAACATAAAGAGCGAAAATGGTGGAAGAAAAAATAGAAGAAATAAGAGGACATTGAGGGAAGGAGAACCAGAAAGAACAGGAGGAGAATATAAAGATAGGCGATAAAGGAGGAAAAGAAGTAGCAGCAGAAGAAGTAAACGAATAGAAGGAATAAAACAATACGAAGGAGAAAGAAAATATGAGGAGAGGAGAACAGAAATACCGAACACACAAAAACAGGTGAACTAGAGAGAAGAGAATAATATTAAGAGCCGGGAATGTGGGAAAGGCAGCAAAAGTAGACGGAAAAAGAATATAGCACAAAATATGAAGGAGAGCAAAGGGGAGAAAGAAGAGCAGAAGGCGCCTACAAAAACCGGACCCACGGAATCTCTCGAAGGAACTAGAAAAAAAAGAATAGCGGAAAAGGCAGCAGGAGTAAATGGTAAAAGAATAATTTGAAGGAGACTAAAGGAGAGAGGAGAGAGCCGATGGTACGTACACACAAAAAAAACACACAAAATCATCAGAGGAAGAACTAGAAAAAAATGGAGCAGGAGAGAAAAGGCAGCAGTAATAAACGCAAAAGAAAAAAAAGAATATGAAGGAGAGCCTGGGAGAGGAGAGAAAAGTATAAGGAACGCACACGCACACACACACCAAAAAAAAAACAGGAACCACAAACAATATCATAAGAACTCGGAAGAAAAGGAGGAGCGGAAAAGATAACAGTAGCAGGCGAAAAAATAAAGAATGTGAAGGAAAACCAAAGGAAAGGAAAGGGAAGCATGAGGTCCTTAAAAAAACAGAAACCTTGGAATCGTAGAAAACTTAGCCGGAGAGAAGACGAGAAACCGAAAAGGCAGGAGTAACAAACGAAAAAAAGAAGAATATGAAGGAGGGAAGGGAAGAGGAGAGGATGGGAGAGAAGAGGAGAGAGCATAAGGTCCGTATACAAAAACCAGTAGCCGGGGAATCGTGGGAAGACGGACGGGGAAGGAAAGGGCGGCGGATTGAGACGAAGGAAGGCCAGTCGGTGTGCAGATGGTGTATATATCCAGCCGCGAGAAGCTACCGGACGGCGATGCAAGTTGGGATTGCCACTCGACTTTGAGGAACGAGAGTACTTAGGATCCGCGCTGGCCCTGAATCCTAATACGGGAGGATGAGGAGGAGGAGGGGGAGTGGATGAGGGGCGTGGTTGTGGGTGGAGGAGGTGGTGGGTGGTAGGTAGTGGATGTGACCTACTGCACATTCCTTCCTTCCCGCTCTCCTTCCTTCTCTCCCTTCCTCCTTCCCTTCTTGGTATTCTGGGCTCGGTGTGACTGTGTCTGTTTGTCTATTTGTCTGTCTGTATTTTTTTTGTGCGTGTGTGTTTGTGCGTGTGTTTTGTGTCTTTGTAGCAGCGGATGGGAAAAGTAAATATAAACGAAGAAGGATAAAATAATAAAGGTGAAACAAATGAAGGGCGAGAAGTGTTTGGGAGGGAAAGCTAAAAGGAGGAAAAGAAGGAACATGAAGAAGATGGGTTGAAGGTTGCAAAGGAAAGAGGGAAAAGAAGACAGTAGAAAAAAGAAGAATTAATCGTGAAGAAAAAAGCGAAGGAAAACGGGGAAAGAGAAGAAAAGAAAAGGATTATCGAAAGGGGGAGAAAATGAGGGATTAGTGAAGTGAATATGGAAAAAGAGAGGAAATAAATAATGAATAAATAAAGATGAAATAATGAAGGTGAAAGAAATGAAGGGGAAGAAGTGTGTGGGAGAGACGCCGAAAAAAGGAAAAGAAGAAATATGAAGAAGATGGGTTGAAGGTAACAAGGGAAAGAGGAAAAAGAAGAAAGTAGAAAAAATATGAATTAACCGTAAAGAAAAAAGCGAAGTAAAAAGTAAAAAGAGAAGAAAAGAAAGGATTATCGAAAGGGGGAGAAAATTATTGATAAGTGAAGTGAATATGGAAAAGGAAAGGAAATAAATAATGCATAAATAAAGATGAAATAATGAAGAAAGTAGAAAAATATGAATTAACCGTGAAGAAAAAAGCGAAGTAAAAAGTAAAAAGAGAAGAAAAGAAAGGATTATCGAAAGGGGGAGAAAATGAGGGATTAGTGAAGTGAATATGGAAAAAGAGAGGAAATAAATAATGAATAAATAAAGATGAAATAATGAAGGTGAAAGAAATGAAGGGGAAGAAGTGTGTGGGAGGGACGGCGCCGCGCTGGAGGGGAAGCACGGGAAATGGGCGTTCAAGAGCAGTGCTTCACGACGCAGAATTTGAGACTAAAAAATAGGAACTCGTACGCGGTGAATATTGGGAGAGAAATTTTTAGTGCCAAAGCCTTCTCTGTCCCTTTTTTTCCCTTCCTCCTTTCCCTTCTTTCCATCACTTTTCCACTTTCTTTTCCTTATTACTTTTTCCTTCCGTTTTCCCTGCTTGTTCCCTTTTCCCCTTTTTACTTTTTTTTACTTTCCCTGTTTCCTCTTCCCTTTTCTCCTCTTTTCTCCTTTTCCTTTTTTACTTTCCCTTTACTGCCTCCTTTTTTCTTTCATTCTTTCACGGTCCTCTTTCTTTTTTCTTTCTTTCTTTCTTTCTTTCTTTTCTCGCTGTCTTTCTTACTTTATTTCTATCTTACGTTGTTTTCCTTCTTGCCTCTCATCTTCCATTTCTTCCCTCTTTCGTTTCCTCCTTTATTTCTTATTTCTTCCTTTCTTTCCTATTTGGTTAGCTTTCTCTCTCCTTATTCACATGTTTTCTTTTTCTTCATTGTCTTCCTTTTCATCATTCTTTCTTATTATTTGTTGTCTTCATCGTTGTTCTCTTCGTCATCTTCCTCTTTTTATCTTTAGCCTCCTCCTCCTTACTCCTTCTTTTCTAATTCCTCCTCCTCTTCCACTTCCTAATCTTCTTAACCCTTCACTGTCCACTACCAACCCTTTACTCTTCTCTCCCCCCAAAAAATCAACTTGTAAATATTAGTTGAAATCATAAGTAATCTTTTTTCTCTTATATTTTGCTTTTCCTCATGATTCTTTTAACGCGGTATCTTCCTCTATATTCTTTCCTACCAACCTCCAATATTCCCATCATGAAGTATTTACTCGGGAGTCTTATTACGGAGTTCATTATTTATTCCTTTGGTTCACTTCTCAGCGTTCTCACCATCCACTTTTTTTTTTATTAACGGCATGGCTTCCTCTAATTCAGTCTCTCTCTCTCTCTCTCCGTCTTTTTTTTCTTTCCTATGATCTGTTATTTATTGGCTATTTTTCGTGGTAGTGCTATTTATTTATTTATTCTGTTTTCAATCATCTTTTTCCTTCCCATGCTTGATTTGCTCTCTCTCTCTCTCTCTCTCTCTCTCTCTCTCTCTCTCTCTCTTTCTTCTTTTCCTTTCTTTTTTTTTCTTTCCATTTTCTTTCTTTCTATTTTTTCTGTTCTCTTTTCTTTCTGTTTTTCTCAATGATTTTTTCTCTCTCTCTCTCTCTCTCTCTCTCTCTCTCTCTCTCTCTCTCTCTCTCTCTCTCTCTCTCTCTCTCTCTGTTTTCTTTCTTTCTTTCTTCCTTTCCTTTCTTTTTTTTTCTTTCCATTTTCCTTTCTTTCTATTTTTTTCTGTTCTTTTCTTTTTTCTTTTCTGTTTTTCTCAATGATTTTTTTTCTTTCTGCTTTCTTTCTTCTATCTTTCTTTCTCTCTTTTTTTCTCTCTCTCTCTCTCTCTCTCTCTCTCTCTCTCTCTCTCTCTCTCTCTCTCTCTCTCTCTCTCTCCCTCCCTGTTATATAGATCATTTAATCAAGAACATAAAATTTGATTGCAGAAATAATACAAAGACAAATACATCCAATTCATATCCACTAAAACTCTAATAGCGTCGCTCTTTACAGAATTCATATCTTTGTTTGCATTCATATTTCTTTGACACCATTTACCCACCGAAGTTAGGGAGGAAGCGAAAGGAGAAGGGAAGGTTGAGGAGGAGTTGATGAAGATGTGGAGAGAGAGGAAGGAAAGGAGAAGAGCAGGAAAGAGCAGGAGGGTGGGAAGAAGAGAGGAGGAAAGAGAGGGAAGGAGGAACATTTGTCGGGGAGAAGAAAGAAGAAAGAAGGGTGGAGAAACAAATGAGGTTAAGGAGAGATGTAAGAAGGAGGAATAGTGGTAACAGTGGAGGAGAAAAGGGAGAGAGGAAAGAAAGATAATAGGGAGAAAGTGTTAAGGGTGAGAAAAACTAGAAATACGATATAAAAAAACAAAGGGAGAGAGAGAGAACGAGAAGAGGAGAGAGAAAAAAACAGGAAAGGGGAAAAGAAGGAAAGAGGAAGGAGGCGGCAACGAGGAGGAGAAGAAGGTAGGAAAGTAAAGGGGAAGGAAGACTAGAAAGGGAAGGGGGAAGGAGGTTTAAGCAGGGAGACAATAAGGAGGTGGAAAAAGAGAGGGAGACGAAGAAAGGAGCAGGAAGAGGACGGCAACGGGGGGAAAAAGGAGGAAGGAGAGTGGAAACAAGACGAAAAAGCAGGAAGTAGTCGAGGAAGGTAAGGGGGAAGGGAAGGAGGAGGTTTAAGCAGGGGAAGGTAAGGAGGAAGAGGAGGAGGAGGAGGAGGATAACGAGGGAACATAAGTGGATGAGAGGCAAGGGACTCGAACCGGAAGGCGGGAGAGGTGAAAGAGGGTGTTGAAGTTAAAGTGAGAGGGGAGAGAGAGAGAGGGGAGAGGGGAGAGAGAGAAGAAGAGGGGAAAGAAAGAAAGACAACAGCTGACTCTCTTCATTGGACGGAGGTGTCAATGAGGTGTGAACAGCGAGAAAAGGAGGAGGAGGAGGAGGAAGAGCCCACGCCCCCTCCCCCTCCCTCTACCTCCATCCCGCAAAGGTAAACACAACATGGGAATTTACGATGTTGTATTAGCGGAGGGATGAAACGAGAGGGAAAGAGAGAGACATGAGGAGAGAGTGAAAGAAAGTGAAGAGGTTGACAGCACAGGGAGAGGAGGAGAGGGAGGGGAGGCATATGGTGCAAAATGAGTTATGAATTAGTGGAAAAGTAGGAGGAGGAGGGTGGCAAAGATGAGAAAGAGGAAGAAATGAATGTGAAAAATAGATTAAGAAGATGAAAAAACAAAAACAAAAAAGAACAAGAAGAAAAATGGAAATCTACAACAAAAAGAAAAGAAAGTAAGCAAGAAGGAAATAAAGAAAATGGAAAAGAAAGACGGGAAAGAAGAATATGATAAAATGAAGAAACAGAAGGAAAGGTATAAAGATGGTAACGGTGTTTTGTATAATTATGAAGAGGAGTGAATAAAAAATAAAATAAATTGGCTAAAAAAAATCTCGAAAAAAATATCAAATTTAAAACAGCAAACGATAAAATTCCGTCCGCATAAAATAAAAAGTGCGGATAAAATGACCGCAACTTTACAGAAAACGCAAAATACAAATAAAAATAAATAGAGAGAGAGAGAGAGAGAGAGAGAGAGAGAGAGAGACTATTAAGTAGAGGCGCAGGATGTCCCCAGCACTATTTAGAGACCTTTAGGAGAGAGTTTAGATGAGAAGAGGGCGGAAAGGGCAGGAGGAGGAGGAGGAGGAGGAGGAGGAGGAGGAGGAGGACGACAACGATAAGAGCAAGATGAGGAGGAGGAAGAGAACGAGGAGAAGAAGAGGGGAAAGAAGAAAGTGAAAGAAGAGTAAATAGAGGAAGAAAACGAGTAAGAGAAGGAGAAGGAAGAGAAAGAAAAGTAGATAAAGGAAGAGGAGGAAGAGAAAGAAAGAGTAGAAGTTAGGAATAAAGAAGAGAAAAAGGTTATCCAAGAAAGTTTCCATGATTAGCCAATAAAAAATGCATAAGGAAGCTGTAAAATAAGCGAATGTGTATATATATGTTTGTGTGTGTGTGTGTGTGTGTGTGTGTGTGTGTGTGTGTGTGTTTGGATGCGCGCGGGCCCTCGTTAAAGTTATTTATTGTAGCGTTTATTTAATTGATTCGTCGATTGACATTTGCGTATTTCATTTTTATGCGATTTCATTTCTGTTTGTAGGTCCGTGTGATCCCTTCCCTTTCTCTTTTTCTTTTTTAGTCTATTTTATCATTGTTTTCGTTTTTTTATTCTTCGTTCCTCTTCGTCCTTTCCTCTTCCTTTCCCTTTCTTCCTTTTTTTCACTCTTTTCTACCTTTGTCCAGTTCACCCTCTCTTTTTCTTTCTTTTTCTCCCTTTTTCCTCACTTTTTTCCTTTCTCCTCATCCCTTTTTAACTTTTTCCTTCATTTCTCCCATTTCTCCTTATTCCCTTCCCCGTTTCTCCTCTTCCTTGTCCTCTTTTTTTTATCTTTTTCTTTCTGTTCCCCTTCTTTCAAGCTCTCCTCCTCTCATCACCTTTCCCTTTCCTTTCCCTCCTTTCCCTTCCTTTTCCCTTCCCTTCCCTTCCCTTCCCTTCCTCTCCCCTCCCTTCCTATCCCCTTCCTTCCCTTCCGTTCCCTTCTCTTCGCATCTATTCTCACCTCTCCTCCTCTTCACCTGCCCTTCGCACTCCTTCGTCACCCTCTCAACACCCTTCCCACATCCCCTTCACACCTGTCACCTCAACCCTTCTTCTCCTAATGTCCCTTCCTCCCTTCCTCCCCTCTCTTCCTTTTCCTATTTCTCCTGTCTTTTCTTCTTCATAATTCTTTTTTCTTCGCAAATGGCTCCTTCGACCTTTTTTTTTTTTTTTCTTCTCCTTCGAAATCACCTTCTGTTTCCTTAATTTTTTTTCTGACTTATTTATTTCTTGACATTTTTTTAACATTTTTAAAACTTTTTCCTCATCGCCTGTGTCTCCTTCATCTCCATCTCTCTTCAGACTCCTCTATTCCCTTCGTTATTTTTCCCTGGTATTCTTTTTCCATTATTTTTTTTATTTTTTTCATCTTCCCTTTAGACTCTCTCCTCCACGTCTGCTTCCCTCACCGTCTACCTTCCGCCTCCTCTCTTGTTCCCTTCTTTATTTTTCTTTGCTTCTTCTAGTCTTCCCTACTTCCTCCAATCATTATCTCTCTTTGTCAACCCTTCCCTTCATCCCTTCTCTTTCATTTCCTTCCACTTAGCTTCCTTCTCTCCTTCGTTATATGTTTCCTTCATCTCTTTTTCTTCTACTCGTCCACACCTTTCTTAATCATCCTTTCTCATTTTCCTGGTAACTCCTTTTTTTTTTTCTCTTCAGGTCTCTGCCTTTCTTTCCTCGTATACAGTCTTCCTCACTTCCCTTACACCCTCCTTTCTTAGTCCTTCGCATCTCCTTTTTTATCATCTTTTTTCAGTTTCCCTTTGTCTTTCCTATTTCCTCCCCTCTTCTCCTCTTACTTTCCATTCCTTACATTCCCTTAACACTTTCCTCTCCACTCACTCACACCCTTCTACAGCTTTGCCTTTTCCATTATCTGCCCTCAGCTTATATCCCTCCTCTCTATCCCTTTCATTTATCCTCTCCCTTAACCCTTCATCCCCTTACCTTCTCACTCCCCACACATACCCTTCCTCAGCCTCCCCAGAGCGGCGCCCAACGACTTGCCTTACACCCACCACGGCCCAAGGGAAAGTTTGGGTAATTGCCATGGACAGCTGCCGCCACCACCCATGTTTTCCGAAGATAATATGAAGAAAATGGCAAAAATAAAGAACCTTGGCCCCCCATAAACGGGATGGACGACGCCCTCTGCCCCATAAAGTCCCCGCCGCCAGAGTTTCAGTCCAGAAGTCGGCGGGAAGCTGTAAGAATACTACACAGATGCTATTACAGACGCCGCCGAGGAGGTGTCGACGGAGTGTGTTTGTTAGTGTGTGTGTGTGTGTGTGTGTGTGTGGATACCATGCCACTAGATGTTTTTTTTTAATAGTTTCATAAAGACTGTCAGTGTTACAAGATCGGATACCACCTCTAATATTTTGCTTTGAACTAGTCTTTCCTTGAGTGTCTGCGTTAAAAGGTCTGACTACCTCCCCCGATCACTGCCCGAGGACTGACCGATGACCGTGGGTGATTTGGGTTACCAGTGGCTCAAATGACTACGACCTTTGACCTACTGACTGTCTAATAATAATAATAATAATAATAATAATAATAATAATAATAATAATAATAATAATAATAATAATACCTAATAATAATGATGATAGTAATAATGGTATGCCTTAAGTTTTTTCAGTCTTTTCTTCATTAAGGATAAACTTTTTCTATATTTTTTCTTTTTTTATTTCTCTGTCATAATTTTCTTCAAACTATTATTAAACATCTACCTCCTTTTCATACTCTTCTTCGTCTTCTTCGCTTTCCTTCTCCTCCTCCTGTTTCCTTTTTCTCCTCCTTTTCTTCCGCTTCTTTTCTCCCTTTTCCTCATTATTTTATCTCTTT
>NC_066539.1:12206240-12218740 GCF_024679095.1 Eriocheir sinensis
CGCATTTCTCACACCTGGAGCGCCGCGCAACGTCTATGAACAGGGCAAACACGCGTCGGTTCCTTTAAGAGGCCGGAGATTTAGAGCTCGGCCGCGGCGCCTGAAGAGTGGACGGCCGCTGGAAATTCATATGAGGGGAAGTTGGGGCTTGTGGATGGATGGGGAGGATTAAGTGGATGGGACGTAGAGGAGAAGCGGGGAAATGGAGGCGTGGAGGAACAGGCAACGGAAAGCTTTTTGGACGTATCAAAAGGTTTCTTGCTTTCGTGATTTAGTTTGTATGTGCGCCATTTCAATAACCTGAAGAACTAGCTAATGGATTAAGAGAAGGGGTAGTACGTAGAGGAAGGCGGAGAAATGTTAGCGTGGAGGAATAGGCAACAGCGAACTTTTTTAGCGTATAATGACATTGCTTGCTTTCGTGATTTATTTTGTTTGTGTGGTATTTCATAAACCTGCAGAATAGGCTAAAGGATGAAGAGGATGGGTAGTAGAGGAGGCCAGAGGAATGGAAGCATGGAGGAACAGACAATGGAGAGCTTTTTGGAGTATAATGAGGATGGTTAAGTTTGTTCGTGTGGCATTTTTATAACCTACGGGACATGGTAAAGTTATCTCTGAGCGCATGTAGGAGAGCGCTCAATAATTCACTTTTGACGTAACGAAATAGCGGTTAATGCGATTCTTAAAGGAGTCAATCGTTTATTCATCCGTGACTACTTGTGTAAGGAGATTGTTCCAGCGATGGGTTAGGGAGGAGGAGGAGGAGACAGAAGAAAGAGAAAAAGAAGAAAACGGAAATGGTGAATAAGGAAGTAAAAATATATGAATAAAAGACTACAGTAAATAAGGTAAAAGGAGGGATAAAGAATTTGAAAACCCATAAGGGAATCAAATTAAAAATAAATAGAAGTGGAGGAAAAGAAGGAATAGGAAGAGGAAAAGGAATGAAGCAAATTGATGTAGATCTTCGGTTAAGAGGAAGAAAGTAAGATAACTGGAAATAATGTTTTTAAAGCAGTGTAGAGAGCGATAAACTGGAACGAAGCCCTAACAGACGAGGAGAAGGAGGAGGAGGAGGAGGAGGAGGAGGAGGAGGAGGAGGAGGAGGAGGCGAAGGCGGAGGGAGCAGGAGCTGAAAGATAAAGCGAAGGGGGACTCTAAAGGATAGCTCGATTTGATATTTATTGACCTACAATTCAAGAATAATAGATCTGATGTATAAAATCCCTATAATAATAAATTTTGTCTTGTCATGATTCATTCTTTTCCCCCACAGGAACAGCGCTCGTAACTGATCCACTGGGGAGAGAGATCCACAACCCCTCCACCCGCCCCCCCTCCCCGCCGACGACTCCACTTTTCTGCGGCACCAAACACACTGAGGCATTGATTAAAAGAGAAAAAAAATAGCTGTGGTGTGGGTGCATGTGTCCCCAGAGGCGTCTCACTCCCTCGGGTAGTGTTCAAGCTGTGTCCCTGAACCTACGACATGGCCACTCCGCTACATCGCCCTCATCCTCCTCATCGTCGCCCCCCTCCTCCTCCACTTCTGCCTCATCGTCCTTCTCCTCCTCCACTTCTGCCTCATCGTCCTCCTCCTCCACTGGCCATCCTGATCCACCTCAACTCATCCTCAGCGTATTCTCATCCGCCGCCTCAACCCGTTCTTCTTCAGGTAAGTGTTCGAATTCTCTATAGTAATGTGAGTTTGTCTTTTCAGTGCTTAGTAACTATTCTTTACCTATTGTGTACTATTAATGGTCCTACAGGCGTTGATTTTTCTGCTCTCCTTTATTTTCATTTCCATCAGGTTTTATTTTTCCCTCAGTTTTCTTTTGCACTTTTTTTTCACTTTTTTCGCCTGCGCTTTTTTATTTCACAGGTTATATGTTGCCGTTGAATATTGCTCTCGCTTTTATTCTTAATTGGCCTCTGCTTCTTTTATTGTATTGAAAGTGTGATTAATTTAATGGTGCCAGTGGGTGATGTGTTGCGTCACCGCGCGAGACAGGACGGGGAAAAGTGAAGCGGCCACTGACCCGCCGCTCGCTATGGCAACGGTGATTTGTTTAACGTGCGAGGCCTCAGACGCCGCGGCTGCTGCTGAATAAAAAGGAATAATTTATTGAATGATCGAAAGAAATGTGAATAGTAAAGGAAGGCACTAGAACACTCTTACACGGTTTACACAGTCACTTTTACGAAGAATTAACAACTCATTACTAGCTTCTATAATGGTTGGGTCTTTGGTTCCCCCCACCCCCCCAAAAAAAAACCCAGCTAATGCGTGGTATGACTTGGGATTAAAGTTGATTCCTTACGTTGGATTTTGAATCATAAGCAAAAACATCCTAGAGAAATTCATCATTAACATAACGTCAATAATAATCAGAAGGTTAACCCACACAGCGAGTTTAAAATAAGGTTACTGGATTTAGGCAGACATAAAAGGAAATATTGAAAGTTTAGGTGCACAACAGACGCAAGACATGAAACACACGCGATGAGAAACAAAGAAAGAAATATTAAACTCCCTTTCCTGTTTTGTCACCGATAAGTTAGATAGTTATAATTTAAACAAAGTCATTTCGTCGTTTATATTTTCATTCCTAATAAAAGAGGACTATCTGATTTATGAGTCTACAATATTCGTAGTTCAATAACTCGAGAAATAAGTTCAGAACATTCTCAACTTATATATTTACTATTCGTTTTTTCCCCTTATACTAAACATATACAAAAGGCAACGCGGAATTCCATAGGTCCCTCGGCAGTGGAATCTCAAGAAGAGGAAAATGTTTTGCCAGGAAATTTTTGGCGATGGAGGTCGACAAGCTAAAAAAAAAAAAAAAAGAGAGAGAGAGAGAACGAAAGGTCGGAACGAGGACGTCAAAGATTTGGGTCTGTTCCGGTCGTGGATTCAGTTCCTTAGAAATTCAATGGTTCGGGCGGCGGGGCTCCGGGTCTGGGCTGGGCGGGCTCGAGATTGCGGACCGGCGGGAATGATGAGATGCTGAGAGGGGAAATGGTCTTGTGTTGCTGGCGTGCTGCTGCTACTACTACTACTACTACTACTACTACTACTACTACTACTATTACTGCTGCTACTACTACTACTACTACTACTACTACTACTACTACTACTACTACTTTTTTTTTTTACGGTAAAGGAAACAGCTCAAGGAAAAAAAAAGAACAACGAGAAAAAAAAGTCCGCTTAACACTGCCCCTATAAAAAAGAGTTCAGAAGAGTGGCCAAAAGAGAGGTCAATTTCGGGAAGGGAGGGGTCTCAATACTCTCATTATTAAAGAATTCTACTACTATTACTACTACTATTACTACTATTGCTACTGCTGATGATGGTGCTACTATAAATCACAAATATATAAGTGACAGAATATACTAACAAATAATAATAATAATAATAATAATAATAATAATAATAATAATAATAATAATAATAATAATAATAATAATAATAATAATAATAATAATAATACAACCATCACTACATGTACTACACCTGCTTCTGCTTTTGCCGTGATTATCATTTGTATTCTTTCATTTCTAGAGGAAGAAAAAAAAACATTTATTATAATTATTTGCGTCGACAATTTCCGGCGATAATTAGACAGACATTAAAATATAAAAAATAAAAAATCGATAAAAAGTTTAGTTTTGGCAGATTCAGTTGATTAAAATTTTTGTGTCAGTGTATTTAAAAAAGTTAATTACTGATAACTCCACACACACACACACACACACACACACACACACACACACACACACACACAATTATTAATCAAGTGTGGGTTGGTAGATGTCACAGGTGGGGTCGGTGGTCATGCGGAGGAGGAAGAGAGGACTAGGAGGAGGAGGAAGAAGAGGCGGAAGGTGAGAGGAACGAAGGAAGGAATGGCGGAACAGCGAGGATATGATGAAGAATGGAAGATGTGGGCGAAAGGGATAAAGAAGATATGAAAGCAAAAGAAAAGTTAAGTTAGAGAGTGAGGGAGTGAGGGAGTAAAGGAACAAAGTGACTGATGGCGAGGCACGTGAGGAGGAAAGTTGTGGGAGACGAAGGGAGAGAGAGAGAGAGATGGAAGGAAGGGAGGAAGCTACGAAAAGAAGAAAGAAAGCCGAAAGAGGAGATGAGTTTAGTGAGAAGAAAGAGATGGAGGAGGGATGGGACTTGACCATGGAAGAGAAGATTGAGGGAAGAAAGGAAGATTAAGAAGGAAGAGAGATGAAGGAAAAAAGGAGGAAAGCTAAAATAAAGGAAGGGTAAAGGGTATGGAAGGGTAGAGAAACGGTAGGTAAAGGAAGTGTTTACGAGTTTCTTATAACCAGAGCGGAGACATTAGTTTTAGTGGCCAATAAATGCGCACTAAAAACAATGTGGGCAAAAAGGTTAAGATGGAAAGTATAATTTTAATATTTTGCCCATTGCTGTTTTTTTTCTTTTTTTCTCTCATTTAAATATAAAGCATACAGGCAATCAAATTAAGTGTTTCTGATGTTGTTGTTTTTACTGAAAGTGGTAATGAAGGAGTGTAATCAGGCGTCTCATTTTTAACATTATAATTCAACAACGCAGTAAATATGGTAAAACTTATGTACGAATAATGTTGCAATTTCAGAAGTATTTCCTATTCAGAATAATATATTTTCTTCCCTGCTGCTAACCTTTACTTTAATCATTTCTAGTCTTAATGGTTTATGTGCTCATGTGTCTCTGGATGAACGAACGAGGCAGGAGAGGTAAAGAGGTACAGGAAGTAGGTAAGGAGAAGGGTAGGAGGCAGGGAAGGTAAGGAGGCAGGGAACGTAGGTAAGGAAGGTTAGGAGGAGGGTAAGGAGGAAAGGAAAGTTAGGAAGTAGGAGAGGCAGAATGGGACGGAGAAGAGTAGAGAGAGAGAGTACAGGATGGGAGAGGCATAAGTGGAGTGAAGGCCAGGTAAGACATGGCAAAAGCAACTGAAATGGTAGGTGAAAGTAAGGGGAGGAAAACATGCATTAGAGGTTGAGTAAAAGAAACGGGGAAACGTAGGAAGGGGAAGGAGATGCATGTGCTGGGAAAGGGGAAAGAGGAAGGAGGAGAGGAAGCGACGACAGCGAAGAGGAAACATAAAGAAGAGGAGGAAAGGTACCGAAACTAGAATTTGGAGCGGAGGAGGAAGAGAAGAAGCAAGAGAAAGGGAAGAGTAGAGAAAGGGAATGGCGAAGGTGAGCTTGATAGAGAATGGAGTTGATGATAAAAGCTAGGAGAAAGAGAAGAAGGAAGAGAAGGAAAAGGGTTGAGAAAGGGAATGGGAAGGTGAACATGATAACAAAAACAAAAGATATGGAAGGGTTGAGAAAAGGAATGGAAAAGATGAAGGTGACGGAGGAGGGAATAAGATAAAAGCCAGAAATTGGAACGCAAGGAGGAGGAGAAGAGGCAAGAGAGAGGGAAGGGTTGAGAAAGGGAATGGAAAAAGTGAGATGATAGAGAATGAAAGGAGATGAGTGAGAAACTAGAAATTGTTGTGCATGGAGGAAGAATGAAGAAAGAGGGAAGGAAGAGAGAGAGAATGGAGAAGGTAAGCATGATAAAGAATGGAAGAGGATGAAAATGACTCTGGAAATAGATACGTAACAGTGAAGGATAAAAATAACAAGCGGAAAAGAAGAAAACAATAAAAAAAGACTGTGAATGAGAGAGGAAAAAGGAAAGGGAGGAACGAGTGAGAAGCTTTAATGGAGAATGAGAATGATAAACAAACAATAATAATAGAAAAAAAAACCAATATTGATAGTGATGATAATCCTTATGCCAATAGCTTAGGAGTTATTTAAGAGTAAAGGCGTGAGGGATAAACACACACACACACACACACACACACACACACACACACACACACACACACACACACACACACACACACACACACACACACACACACACACACACACACAATAAAATACAAGACGGATGTGCGGGGAAGGGAAGAAGGAGGAGAAGGAAGAGAAAAAAAACAGAATAAGGAGGAGGAAAGAAAGGCGGAGAGAGGAAACTTGGGGAGAGAAAATGTCTTCCGATTTACCCGATGAACCAGAGAGAGAGAGAGAGAGAGAGAGAGAGAGAGAGAGAGAGAGAGAGAGAGAGAGAGAGAGAGAGTATCTTTTATGTAATTGTGAAGTGTGGAATTCATGAGAAACAAGTTATATACTTGTTCACTCTTGCTCATGTCGCTGTATTAAACTAACGTATTACACTCTCTCTCTCTCTCTCTCTCTCTCTCTCTCTCTCTCTCTCCTGCATAGTCAATAAATATTCGTAAAAGTAGTACATTTACACACACACGAACGCACACACACCACAAAAAAATTATGGCTATAGCGATAACAAGAGATCTGCTTAAGAGGCCTCATCAAACACGGAGGAGCAGGAGGGATAGAGGCCTGAAGACAGAGGCGAAGGAGGAGAAGGAGGAGGAGGAGGAGAGAGAAGAAGAGGAAGCAGTGAATGATTGGGAAGAAAAAGCAGAGGCAGGGCGAAGCGGCAGGGATGGCAGACAAACTTTCAATCCCAAACTCACATAGAAAAGTTAAAAGAAGGTGGAGGAGGAGGAGAGAGAAAAGGAAGCAACGAAGAGAACCAGTAGAAGGGATAGAAAGGGCATAGCGAAGCAGGGCAAGGCAGATTGAGGCAGCCAAGTATAGGAATGCGGAATGGAAAGACGAGAAGGAGGAGGAGGAGGAGAAAGAAAAGGAAGCAACGAAGAGAACCAGTAGAAGGGATAGGATGGGTAGAGCGAAACAGGGCAAGGCAGGGTGAGGCAGGAAAGCAGGACTGGTAGGACGAGTAGGAGTAGGAGAAAGAAAAGGAATCCAACGCAGAGAAGCAAGCAGTAGAAGGAACAGGATGGGTACAGCTAGGCAGGGTTAGGCAGGCAGGAAGGAGGGAAGTAAGGTCAGGGCAGGACGGGAGCAAGGCATGAATCACGTGATCAGAATTTATTACCGGCTACAATGCAGTATATTTTAAGCCGCCAGGGGCTCGGCAAGGCTGGAAGAATCGGGATGTGCGTCCGGTGTGTGTGTGTGTGTGTGTGTGTGTGTGTGTGTGTGTGTGTGTGAGAGAGAGAGAGAGAGAGAGAGAGAGAGAGAGAGAGAGAGAGAGAGAGAGAGAGAGAGAGAGAGAGAGAGAGAGAGAGAGAGAGAGAGAGAGAGAGAGAGAGAGAGAGAGAGAGAGAGAGAGAGAGAGAGCATAGTTAAAAAAAAAAGAAAGAGGGAAGTTGAGAAGGAAAGTTGAAAAAGGAAGGGAAGGGAGGGGGGGAGGAAGAAAAGGGAGAGGGAAAGGGAAAGGAAAGTGAAGGAGGAGGGAGGGCTGATAAAGGAAGGGGAGGGTAGGGTAGAGAGAGAGAGAGAGAGAGAGAGAGAGAGAGAGAGAGAGAGAGAGAAGGGGGGAGTGGCTTGACGTATTGTCCGGCCGTGAAAGACATTTTTCTCCACTTTTTCCGCCTTTTTCCGCTCTTATTACGGGCATTATTTATTCTTAATACGTCTTCTCTCCGCGCCATAAATTCCCGTGTTGTCCCATTACCCGCCCGTAGTGTGACCTTGTTCTGTGACCTCCCTGTTGTATAGTGACCTGTTTTGACCCCTTATTGCATGACTTTTGACTTCCTCTTGTGCTACTGCTGATGTGACCTCCTGCCCGTCTCCCTCTCTCCCCCTCTCCCTACCTCTTCCCTTCCCCCCCCCCTCCCCTCCCCTTCCTCCCTCCTTCCCTTAATACGTAACCTGTAATATGTAACCTCTCCTGTTGTGTGACCTCTTGACCTCTGCTCTTATTAATTGTGACCTTACTTCCTTCTTAGTGTTTGTTTGACCTTGGCTGTGACGTCCAATTACTGAGGGACCTGACCTGACCTGACCTGACCTCCTTCATGACCTCCCTTCCTGCCTGTTGTCCTCTTTTGACCTCTCTTCCTGCTTTGTGATATTAACCTCTCCTGCACTGTTTCTCCTTGTTTTCTTATTCTCCCTTATTGCTGTGACCACTTAACTTCCCCCCCAAACACACATTGACACCCTCCCCTATTCAGCACACATGACACCCCCCAACACACACACACACACACATTCCCCCCTTCCCTCACGCACACATAGGCACCCCTCTCCACCCCCCACCCCCACCACACACACACTTAGACAACCTCCCAAAATACATTGCACCCCCAACACACAAACACATTCCCCCCTTCCCACAAACACACATGCATGCACAACGTAGCCATCAGAAAGCATATATATGAAATGACTTTTGGAGCTGTGTGGATGAAGGAGCCGGCAGGGAGGGTATGGATGGGCGCGTTATTGAAGCGGATGAATAAGTAAAGCATCAGAAGAGTACTCGACGCGCGGCGCTGATGGAATAGCCAGAAAGTTTAATATTGTTGGTAACTTTTGCTCCGCGCCGAATCGGGAACGAATGATTTGCGTTGATGCGGCTGCTGGGGAGTCTGTCTGTCTGTCTGTCTATCTGTCTATACCTGTCTGTCTGTCTATCAATGCACACGAAGCTTCCACCTATCTGTTTGTCTCTCTATCCAACTTTCTATCAGTACACGAAGCTTTACGAGTTAGCATGAGTTTCGAATGGCAAGGATATTTTTTGTTATATATATACTACTTTTTTTTTTGGTCTTTTCATTAAAACTGTCTACTCGTCTGTCTTCCTTTCTGTTTATCTATTTATCAGTGCGCGAAGTTCCACGAGTTTTCAGGAGTTTCAAATGTTTCTATCTATCTATCTACCTTATGCTTACCTGTTTATCAGTACACACTAAGTTTTTACCAATCTATCTAACTGTCTATCTATTTATCTATCAATATACACCAAGACCAAACGCCCCAATCATCATCATCATCATCACGAGTTTTCATAAGGTTCTAATGTTAAGGATTTTATTGCAATCTACATTTCTACTATTTTCGTATATATGGTCTTTTAGTCAATATTCTGAATTTCCTCTCAAGCTCACTCACTGGTTTTCGTTTTGTAAGAATTTTGAATGTTAGTTGGTTTTCCTTTCCATTATGATGACGAAAGAGCAAAGGAAAGGTATGGAATAAAATGTGAGGAGCGACAGTACGTATAGCGCGGACACACACACACACACACACACACGCACGCAGGCACAAGCACGCGGCGATCTCTTGTTACTTTTAATGGAGGTCTATAAAACTAAATCTATGGGGCAATAAAACGGCCAACAGACACTTAGGACGCCAATAAATGAAATAAAAAGCGAGGGAATTATTCTTATTTTTACTTTCGTGTTTGGTTTGGTGAAATAGATAAATAGAATTGAAAAAAAAAGACACATTATAGATACAACGAATTCCAAAACCATAAAAAGAAAGGGAAGACGAGGATGAATGAGGTAGCAAGACACACTCGATAAATAAAAGTATAAGAAAAACATTACAACGACAGAGACAATCGTAATAAAATTGTAAAAACGAGACTAAAATAATAAAAAGAGAACAAAGACTAGGACGAACGAGGTAGGAAGACACACTCGATAAATAAAAGTATAAGATAAAAAACCTCATTAGAGCGACAAACAGAGACAATCGTAATAAAAGTGAAAAAAAGAAACTAAAAGAAAAAGAGAAAAAGACAAGACGAACGAGGTGGCAAGTCTCACTCGATAAATAAAACAAACAAAAAAGAGTGCGACAAACAAACAAACAAAAAATAGGACAGACAAAGACTACCATAAAGAAGAAAAAAAAGAGAGAAAAATAATCAAACGAGGACGAAGTGGTAAAAGTATCTTGCTAATGGCCCAGACAAAGGGAGGGAGTGTCCTGTCTAATCTTATATACAGGGCAGGGGCGGGGAGGCAAATAAAGGACGTGGGTGTGGGTATGAGAGCGAGGTGAAGGGGGAGGGGAGGAAGGAAGGCAGGGGAGAGCTAGGTGGTTGACTGTGGGTGTGTGGATGTGAGGGATATGGAAGGAGGGGGAGCCGTTGAGTGGATGACTATGTGTGTGGATGTGAGTGAAGAAGAGGGGGAGCATGTAAGTGGATGTGGGTGTGGGTGTGGGTGAGCGAAGGAGGGGAGGAGGTAGATGGGTAACAGTGGGTCTGTCATTATTATTTACTTAGTTTAGTTTGTGTGTTAGTTAATCGCTGATGTTATATATAGAGAGAGGGCAAAAAGGGAGGTTGAAAGGAAGTGAAATAATGATCATAATCCTTCATTCATTATTCATTTTACATCACGATCACTTCTTACTTTAATTTGCTTAGTTTGTTCGTTTGTTAGTCATTGAAGTTATTGTTGATTCTACTACTAAAGGTGTGAGGGTGAAAGAAAGAGTGGGTTGGTAGGTGGATAACTGTGGATGTGTGGGCGAGGGAAGGACGGGGAGCAGGTTGTGGATGGCTGTGGATGTGGGGGTGAGGGTGAGGAAGGAGTGGGTAGGTAGGTGGATAACTGTGGATGTGTGGGCGAGGGAAGGACGGGGAGCAGGTTGTGGATGGCTGTGGATGTGGGGGTGAGGGTGAGGAAGGAGTGGGTAGGTAGGTGGGTGGGTAAGTGTGGGGGTATATGAGAGGGAGATAAGGAGGGGAAGGGCAGCTGGTATGTGGGCGGACTGGCGGTGGGGGGGAGGGAGAAAAGGGGGGGGGGGGCAGGCAAGTGTTCTGCAGGTAAAACTTTCACTTTTATCCTAAACTTTCGAACCCCGTATCAGTCTGCGTTTCTCACTGTCTGTCTCTCTGTCTGTGTATGTTGGTTGTTGTTTTTTTATCTCTGTTTTTATTTGCTTATCGTGTTTGCTGTTTTTTCTGGCTGTCTGGTTATTGAGCTATCTGGCTGTCTATATCGGTCAGTCTGTTTGTGTCTCATGATTTTACACATGTATGGCGCCTTTACTTGTGTGTGGTTGTCTGTCTGTCTGTCTAACTGTCTGTCTGTCTGTTTGTCTGTCTGTCTATCTGTCTGTCTGTCTGTCTGTGTCTCTCTCTCTCTCTCTCTCTCTCTCTCTCTCTCTCTCTCTCTCTCTCTCTCTCTCCTCCTCTTCCTCCTCCCCCCCTCCCCCCTTCTCCCCACCGCCCATTCTCAACGGTTATAGTTCCTCCCCCAACTTACTTAGCGTACAAGTGTCAATATTTACCGGCACCATAGATTGTCCCCCTCACCCGCCCTCCCCTCCTTTTCCCCTTCATTATTATCTCTCTCTCTCCCTCTCCCCCTCTCTCTCTCCTGCCTCTCTCCCTCCCTCCCCCCTCTCTCATTCCTCGCGGTCTCCCTCCCTTTTCTCTCTTCCTCGCCAATAAATTGTTTCCAGACTTTCCTTTGTGATTTTGTTTTTTTCCGTTTTCTTTCAGTACTTTTTTATTTGTTTTTCAGTATTTGTCTATACTTGATATTTCTCTGTTATTTTTGTTATGAGTGGTGATTTCTTTACTAAATTTACCATGAATGATTTTAATGTTTTTACTTTTCATACAACTACTACTACTACTACTACTTCTACTACTACTACTACTACTACTACTACTACTACTACTACTACTACTACTACTACTACTACTACTACTACTACTACTTCTACCACTACCACTATTACAACTATTATTACTACTGCTACTACCACTATCACTATCACTACTACTACTATTACTACTACCACCACCACCACTGCTACTGCTTCAACTAATCGTTCTTATTTGTCACTCCCGTCGTCACCCAAGTCCTCGGAAAACGAAAGAGGTGTAAGGAAAATAAGAGAAGAATCAAACGAGAAATACGAAGTGAGAAAGAAAGTACGAAGGAGAAAAGGCAAAGCGAGAAGGAAAGGCCAATAACCCACGTTGGGAATAGGCCGAGGGGATCAGGGGGATGCGAAATGGGAGGGAAGATCTAAGGAGAAGGAGGAGGAGGACGAGGACGAGGAGAACGAACGGCGACTACGAGGATGAGTAGAGGAGGGAGAAGTAGAAGTGTAAGGACGTCTACCACTGAGTAATGTGACGCAAACGGCCTATAGGTGATGATAGATTCCGGATACGGTAATTAGAATAGGGAGTGAGACCGATATGAGAGGAGACAGAAGGACACTAGAGAAGGGAGGCGAGAGAGGGGAAGAAGAGAGCGAGGGAGAGAGACAGAGAGAGGAACTTTGAGTAGGGTACGAAGAGGAAAGGGCAATTAAGGAAGATGAGAGGGAGGTAAGGAGGAGTGAAAAGGGCTGTCGAGATAAGGAAAAGTGGAAATATTAATAAATGGAAAAGAGAAAATAGAGAGAGGAGGAACGTTGAGTAGGGTACGAAGAGGAAAGGGCAATTAAGGAAGAAAAGAATGAGGGAGGTTAGGGGGAATGAAAAGAGCCGTCAAGATTGGATTAGAAAAGGAAGGAAAAGTAGAAGTATTGAAAAAGGAGAAACGAAAAAATGGATAGAGGATTATGAACTAGGAGAGAGAGAGAGAGA
>NC_066539.1:12223740-12291240 GCF_024679095.1 Eriocheir sinensis
AATTGGGACTGAAGAGAAAATAGAAATCAAATGGAGGATATGGATGGAAAAATAACTAGAAAAATATACATAAAAGAAATGCAATAAAGAGAAAATGACCCAGAGAGAGAGAGAGAGAGAGAGAGAGAGAGAGAGAGAGAGAGAGAGAGAGAGAGAGAGAGAGAGAGGGGGTATTTTAGGATTGGGAATTAAGAGGATACAACAGTAGGAGACGGAGTAGGAAAAAATTATAGTAGAGAGAGGGAAGAGAGGAAACGGAAAGGAAAAGGTAGCAGAATTAGATAAAAAAGGAGAGAAATGAAGAAAAAAAGTGAAGGAATGGATATAGTAAAAAAAAATAGAGAAACTACAAGAAATGTCCTATCTCCCCACTCCTTCCCCTCCTCTGCCTCACCCACTCCCTATCCTTCCATGCCTCCCCATTTCAAACTCTCTTCTGGCTCCCCATTCCCCGTCTCCTTCTCCCCCACTCCCAATCCTACTCTGTTCCTCCATTTTCTTCTCCCCACTCCCCATCCTCTTCCTCCTCTCCCCACTTCCCAATTCCTTTGCTTCCCCACTCCTCCCCTCCTCCTCAGTTCCCCCTCTCACCATCCCCTTCCTCCTCTCCCCACTTCCCTATTCCTTTGCTTTCTCACTCTTCCCCATCCTCCTCAACTTCCCCAATCCCCATCCTCTTCCTCCTCTCCCCACTTCCCTATTCCTTTACTTCCTCACTCTTCCCCATCCTCCTCAACTACCCCAATCCCCATCCTCTTCCTCCTCTTCCCTCTTTCCTATTCCTTTGCTTCCCCACTCCTCCCCTCCTCCTCAGCTCCCCCACTCCCTCATCTTCATCCGCTTCCCCACGAAACAAATAGCCCCCAAAAATTCAAGTCTTCTGTCACCCTTTTTCCCATTTTGGTCGCTATTTTACAGTGAGAAATTATAATAACCGCTTTTGCCGGGTCCCGTCCGCTCATTTTATTGTTTATTTTTGTGATGAATGCGTGTCCTGCCAGCAATTTATATTCGAAAGCCAGTTTAATAACGTGTTTTTTTTTCATCTATATTATTATTTGTATTTTTTTGTTCAACGGTGGAGAATTATTATCATTTCCCTTCTAATACGAGGGTTGGAAAAAAATACATATATCTTTCCCTCCCCTCCCCTCTTTCCCCTCCCCCCTAACAAGAGTGAAATAGATATATACGCTACGCTGAATATTTTCAATGTAATTCTCGTCATGCTTTGTGTTGGGGAAGGGTAGAGAGGGAGCATTATATATCTGGATACCTATTTGGACACACACACACACACACACACACACACACACACACACACACACTCACACACACACACACGCCACTACCACCACCACTGTCCCCTCGCTCTCCCTTCCCCTACCTACACCAACACCACCAACACCTCCAACAACAACACCAACCTCCCCTCCCCTCCCCCACACTCTCTCCCCTCCCTCCCCCTCCACACACACACGTAACATCCCTTTTTGGTTAATCATTGCAGTTCTTTTCTCCACACACTTAATTGGAAACACCTGAGCCCGGCAGTGACCTTTACCTGTAACTCTGCCCACCTGCCGCGTCCATTTCGCTCCGCCTGGTTGCTTGCTTCTCCTTCCTGCCAGCTTGTTTTTCTCTCTGCCTGTCTGTCTGTGTGTGCCTCCGTCCTGCTTGTCTGCTTTGTTCCTTCGCGTGTGTGTTTGTTTGCTTGCCCCTTTTATGTTTGTTTACCTCACCCCTTTCTCTGTCTCTATCTCTGTCTGTTTGTCTCTCTGTCTCTCTCTCTCTCTCTCTCTCTCTCTCTCTCTCTCTCTCTCTCTCTCTCTCTCTCTCTCATCATTTCTCCTTTTCCTCTTTCCTGTTCCTCATTTTGTCTCCCTTTCTTTCCTCTAGTTTCTATTTTTCTTATCTATTTTAATTCTCACTCTCACAAACACCAAAACCAGGAATCCCTACCATAAGACACGAAGAATTGGTATTTAATATATTACTCTCCCTTCCCTCACCCTGCTGCCCGCCACCACGATTCTGGCCACAATTCAGTGTTCTCAGCTCGGTGACAGACCCACAGAATTATTCCAATTTATGTGTCTGGGGTTTCATGCTATTCCGGCAACACTGGGAGTTAGGGGAGTCGTCTTGTCTTGGTCTGCGTCGTGATATATGCGTAGATGTTATAATTCATATGCGTTTTTTTTCATGTTAGTGTGGAGTAATTATGATGTAGGTGTTCATATGTGTGTGTGTGTGGGGGGGAGGGGGAGGAGGTATGTGCGTGTGTGTGTGTGGGTGTGGGTGTGGGTGTGTGGGTGTGTTATTATGATTTATTTTTAGTTTACAGTGTATACTAACGAGGCTTTAAGTGCCACGTGAAATATATACTATTAGTCTATTGAAATGAAAGTAAATATTCACTGAGCTCCGGTCAATAGGTACATTATAAGTTAGCGGGGTACACTGTGGCTGCGCGTGGCCTCGGCGCTCACCTCCGTCACCCGTTCCCGCGGTTTCGTAGTAGGCACGCTAACCACAGCAATAAATAATTAAATAATAAATGATAAAATAAGAGCTAGTAATGCAATATTTGAAGGCGACTTGCTTTGCCATAACACTTCCCCGCGTCGGTGCTCTCCTCGTCCCCCTCCTCGCGAGACTCCGTGCTGGGACAGGCGGCGAGGTGGGGGCCTATAAGTTGGGGCCGAGTGTTTATGCTTACGATTATTAATGGAAACATCAAAAGCAAAGGTTAGCACTCGCTAATCCTATTAATGATGAAACGGATAAAACATATTTTACAATCTGTCATCAAATATATTTTCACGAAAATTTATGGATGCAATTTGAAAGTGAACACACACACACACACACACACACACACACACACACACACACACACACACACACACACACACACACACATTTAGACACACTGATAGATAGTTGGACAGATAGATAAATAGATAAAAAGATATATAGATAAATGGACAGATAAATTGACAAATAGATATGTAGATAGATAGACAGATAGCTTAATAACAACATTAATAATAAATATAATAAAATAATTGATAAAATATATACGAGGGTCATATTTTTTAATAAGAAAATCATGATTAGAACTTCCGGGCCGGTAACTTTATTTGACGAGAAGACGGCCGCTGCTCCTGGGCCAAGGGACCCCCCCCATCTTGGTGACACACGGCCCCAGGGAGTGTGTGTGTGTGTGAGTGTGTGTGTGTGAGTGTGTTGTGTGTGTGTATATTTCAAATCAATACACACACACACACACACACACACACACACACACACACACACACACACACACACACACACACATACGCCTACATATGTCTAACAGAAAAAAAGATAAATGACGAAACACATGCAGTTCAGATCAAGAAATGGCAATGGGCAGGACAGACAGACGGACATGTAGGAGAGAGAGCAACAGCTGGACAAAAAGTAACAGTGGAAAAGAACTGACATAAAACAGGCCCTAGGGGAGGCTGTTCAGCAGACGGCGCGGTGTAATTAAGACGTTTACACCGAAATTGGAAACACTAGAGGAGCAGAACAAGAACGACTGGAAACACTTGGAATATGCTCGTGCCCTGCCGTGATATGATACGGACTGATGATATTGATCCCTCTCTCCCTTTCTCTCTATCTCTCTATTTGTCTCTCTATCTATCTACACCTATATTTTGTTTGTTCGCTTACAGTAAGGGAGACAGCTCAAGGGCAACAAAACAAAGCAAAAAAAAAAAAAGAATGTCCGCCAGAGTAAAAGGCCAAAGGAGAGGTCTTCTATCTATATCTATCTCTCTATGTATGTATATATGTATGTATCTATCTCTCTATCTTTATACATATGCAACATGAAAGTGAAGGCCAATATTGCAATGCGTCCCTTTGAAGTGTCTACGAGAAAAATCCTGAGAGAAAAACTATCAGCGGCTCATTTCACTTTGACATAAACAACCTCCCTCCCCTCCTCCCCTCCCCTCTGTCTGTGTCTCCCCCCCTTGCCCCCTCTCCTCTCCTCTTCGTGCTCTCCATCTTCTTTCTCCTGCCTCTCTTATCCCTCCGTCCATGCCTGCTTTCTTTTCTCGTCTCCTTACTTCCTCTCCTCCTCCTTCCTCATTCTCAGTTTTTGCAGAATCTTTCTTTTTCTCTCTCTTTGCTTTTTCCATCCCTTCCTCTTCCTCCTTTCGCTTCATCCCACTTCTTTCTTAAATTCAAAATATTAATGTAGATTCTGCCTCTATTTCTCTGTCTGTCTGTGTATCTATCTATATGTATCTATCGCTTTTAATACTAATACTGCTCTTTTTCATTGTTATACCGCCTCTGTCATCATTAAAATAAGTCCTTCCGTCGCCACACAGCGGCATCATCTTCACCATCATCACTTTCATCAAGTTTGACCATGAATAAAAATACGTAAATTGATAAAGGAAAAAAAAGAGGTCTTATAGGAACTGAAAAGTGAGAGAGATGAGAGAGAGAGAGAGAGAGAGAGAGTGAGAGAGAGAGAGAGAGAGAGAGAGAGAGAGAGAGAGAGAGAGAGAGAGAGAGAGAGAGAGAGAGAGAGAGAGAGAGAGAGAGAGAGAGAGAGGCTGCGGCAAAATTCTTACTTCCCTATATATCGATCTTTCCAGGATTTTAATGGCTGGTGTTGCAACATTTTCTGCTCTGAAGGAGGTAAACGGAGGAAGATAAGAGGAGGAGGAGGAGGAGGAGGGGGAGGAGGAGGAGGAAGAGGAGGAGGGAAGAGTTGAAAAGAGAAAGATTAGAAAGATGAGGAGGTGGAAGGAAGAGAGAAAATGAGTAATATGAGAGGAGGAGGAGGAGGAAGAAGAGGTGGTGGTTGAAAAGAGGAGGAAGATTAGAAAGATGAGGAGGTGGAAGGAAGAGAGAAAATGAGTAATATGAGAGGAGGAGGAAGAGGAAGAGGGGGAGGAGGAGGTGGTTGGAATGAGGGGAAGGAAAAGAAAGATGAGGAGAAAGTGGAAGGAGAAATTATTTTTTTTTGACGGGTAATAAAAAAAAGGAGTGACCGGTTTAGAGGAAGACTGAAAAAAAGTGAGAGGAAGAGACATCAAATGAAAAGAGAGTCAGAGGCAAGATTCAGGATTATAAGATAGAGAGTATTTAATTAAAAGAACAATCTCAGTTATGAATCAAGATATGAAGAGGAAATTCACGGAAGGAAAATTGAAATAGACATTAGACAAGAAAACTGGGGTTCGAGGAATATGAGGGAAGTTAATGATGAATAAGAATGAATAAAAAGAAAAAGTTATCAGCGTAGAAGTCAACAAAGAAAAAAAGAAGTGAATAAAAGGAGAGATGAAATACAAGTAAAATAAGAGCGTAGAAATATAAAAGTGTGTGAAGAAAAAGAATGGAGGAAGAAGAGATGGAAGAGCTTGAAGATGAACCGATGGGCGTTGGTTTAAAGAGGCGAGAAAAAAGAGAAGCGAAGATAAGATAGACGTGCAAATGAGGCAATAAATTAAGATAACAAAAAGCAGAAAAAATGTGTTGAAAGGTGAAGGGGTAAATATACATAAAAAAAAAAAAAAAACTCGAGAAAAAAGTAACAAAAAAAAAAAAAAAAAAATGTTGAAAAAGTGAGGGTAGAATATAAACATAATGTGTTGAAAGGTGAAGGGTAAAATATAAACAACTAAAAACATTCAGACTCGTAGAAAAAGCAACAAAAAGCAAAAAAAAATGTGTTGAAAGGTGAAGGATAGAATATAAACATAATTAAAAACATTCAGACTCGGAGAAAAAGTACAGCAAGAGAATGAAAAAAAAAAAAAGAATTGAAAGATGACAAACAAGCAAAGAAATACAACCACAAGAGTAGACAGGAAAGACCGACCACTGATTTGATAAGTAAAGGAAATAAAAGTGAATGTAAGGAAATATAATAAATGGGGATTAAGGCAAGACGCATATATAAAAAGAGGCAAAGAAACAGGAAATAGGGAGTGAATAGAGAAAGAATAAAGTAGGAAAGAAAAAGAAAGGCTGGAATGGAGAGTAAGTGATTAAAGGAGGAGTAAAGGAGTAAATAATGGAAGAAGAGGAACTATAAAATGCGAATAAGTGATGAACAAGTAAATTAGGGACGAGACGTGAATAGGAAATAACTTAAGGAACGAGTAAATAAAGGAAGAAAGAGAAACGAATAGGGAGTAACTGAATAGAGGAGGAGTAAACCACAGGAGGGAGGGAGAGAGTGGGGGTCCAGGGGGGCGGGGCGGTGTGTCAGGCTGTGGCGTCACACCAATTTATGGCTTCCTTTACGGCGCCTGAAAAATGATCGATTACTGATCACGAGTCGATCAGAGAAGCCTCGAGGCGCGCCCGAGAGAGGGAAGAGGAGGAGGAGGAGGAGGAGGAGGAGAAAAAAAAAACGAAGAAAAAATGATGAAGAAGAAGGAAGAAGACAAAAAAGAAGAAAAAGAAGAAAAAAAAGAGAAAGAAGAAAGAAAAGTAAAAAGATAAAATAGAGAAGAAAAATAAAAAGAAAAGAAGTAGAAGAAGAAGAAAAAGAAGAAGAGGAAGAAGGACACAAAAAAAAAGAAGAAAAAGAAAAAGAAAAAGAAAAGAAAAAAGAAGAAAAAGAAAAAAGAAAAGTAAAAAGATAATATAGAGAAGAAAAAAGAAAAGTAAAAGAAAAAAAGAAAAGAAAAAATAAGAAAAAGAAGAAAGAAAAGTAAAAAGATAATATAGAGAAAAAAAAGAAAAGAAGTAAAAGAAGAAGAAGAAGAAGAAGAAGAAGAAGAAGAAGAAGAAAGAGAAAGAGGAGAAGGAGGAGGAGGAGGAGGAGGAGAATTTGAACCTAACTAAGTTTTCTCAAATGATTATAACGTAGAGAGAGAGAGAGAGAGAGAGAGAGAGAGAGAGAGAGAGAGAGAGAGAGAGAGAGAGAGAGAGAGAGAGAGAGAGAGAGAGAGAGAGAGAGAGAGAGTAAAACTAACACTGTGTATCACTAATCTGTCTATAAAAACCTCATCCCATCCACATAAATCTACCGCAACAAATAACAAACAATAAATATCAACAGAACAGCAACAACAACAACAACAACAACAACAACAACCAAAAGGATCATCACAAATAACCCCCCCAAAAAAAACTTCAACATCAGTCCCTTTCCTTTTCCACACAAACTCCTACGAAAAGAAGAAGAAAAAAAAAGAAGATAAAAATAACAGGCCCGGTGCTCCTTCTTTTCACTCGTGCATAGTTGATATATGTCACAGAAAGACAAAGTAAAGGATAAAAGAAACAGAAGAAGGGAGGGAGGGAGGGAGTGCATGAGGGCGTCCAAAGCTTCATCAGTGACGTCAGTTCGAGGCGTGACGTCAAACATGCAATAATTAGAAGTCAGAGGCAGGCAGAGGACAGGGGAGGGAAGGAGGGAGGGAGAAGAGGGAGAAGAAAGGAGGATAGAGATAGATAGTGAGAGAGAGAGAGAGAGAGAGAGAGAGAGAGAGAGAGAGAGAGAGAGAGAGAGAGAGAAGGGCGTGATAAAGGATAGAGATACATAGTTGTAGCCGTAAAGGGAAGAGAGGAACAGAAAGAAGAAGGGAGAGAGGGAGAGGGGATAGATAGATAGGGATAGAGATTGGGAAAGAGAGAAAGGGAGAGGATAGGGCATTTATTAAGTATGTGTGTGTGTATGTGGGGGTGAGGGAGGGAGAGGAGAAAGAGGGAGACGATGAAGGGAGAAGAAAGGAGAGGAAAAGAGGAGGATGTGGTAAGGGGCAGAGAGAGACAGGTAGAGAGGCAGAGAGTGATTGTTGGGCATGTGTTTCGTGTGTGTGTGTGTGTGTGTGTGTGTGTGTGTGTGTGTGTGTGCTCGCTCTCTGGTTAGGGTTATTCACACCATTATATAAGTAAACCACTGGTGATGTTAGATTAGTATTTGATTTCTGAATTACTTACCAAGATCAACAGGACTATTAGTATACTGTCTTTATTCAATACATGTCACTTTATGAATGTGTATAAGTTGAGATTGAAACACAAGAAGAGTAAAACAAACTGCAACTGGAATTAAATATGGGTGTGTTGCCACTAAGAATCAAAACAAACAAAACAACAACAAAAAAGCGATAAATCTCTTCTACACAATCCCCAGAGAACACCCCCCCCCACACACACATATCCCCTCTCACATAAAACTCCCTCCCTCCCCTTCCCACCCCACACAGCAAGTAAGGCGGGCCCAACACAACCCTGCCTGGCATTATCATATCTCGCCAACAACTTTTCCTCGTTCATCTTAAAAGCCTCGCGCGCCTTTATTCGCGGCTCACAAGTAAATATTCGGCATCCTCCTCCTCCTCCTCCTCCTCCTCCTCCTCCTTGGTTTCGGCCTCTCACGCGCCTCACCTCGCCTTTTATTCCTTGAAATTCTTGGGTTCTTGCGAGGTGAAGTGAGATTGAGAGAGAGAGAGAGAGAGAGAGAGAGAGAGAGAGAGAGAGAGAGAGAGAGAGAGAGAGAGAGAGAGAGAGAGAGAGAGAGAGAGAGAGAGAATCTTGCTTTCTCACACATTTTCTCTTTTCATATTGCTGTATCCTTTTTTCTCTCCTTCTCTCTTTGTCTGTCTGTTTGTTTGTCTCTTAAATACACACACACACACACACACACACACACACACACACACACACACACACACACACACACACACACACACACACACACACACATACCTGGGTCCGGTAATACATGTGTCTCGGGGTCGTTTTCTTCATGGTCACTTGGTTTTAATTTCCTCTCCTCTCCCTAACTAGTTTTCTCATTTTCCAGATGTTTTTCCCGCCCTTTTATTTTCCGCTCCTGTGTATGACTTTATTTCGGTCTGGTTTTATTTTTTTATCGATTGTCTTTTTGTCACGTGTCACTAAGATATATTTGTAATTCACCTATACGTGTAATATTTCTTGTCTTTTTTTGTATTTTAAGTTTTCCCTTTGTTTTTGCTTGTCTTTATGTCTTAAGTGTTACAGAAGTGTGATGCCATTCTTACTTATCACTTTTGTCACAACTGTTTTTCCTTTTCATTGTTTCCTGTATACTGTTTCCTCTATTTCACTGTCCTTGTTGATATTTACTGCCTATTACGTAGCAACTTTCCTTCGCTGTCAACTATCTTTCCTCCTTTACTCTATCTCTGTTTTCATCTGCCACGTGCATGACGGAGGTAAGATCGGGTCATGTTTACGTTATCTTTTACCTGTTGCATTTTCCTTATTCATAGTTATCACCTACTATCACCTTTACTTTGCTATCTACTTTCTTTCTTGTGCCTCGCTTTGCTTCCTCACTGTTCCCACCTTCAACTATCTTTATTGTTTCCTGCGTATTGTTTTCCCTATTTCACTTTCCTTATTTATATCAACTACCTACTATGAACTTTCCTTTGCTCTCTTTCTTTTGTTTCGATTTGCTCCATCAGTGTTCTCGCCTTCTAGTGCATGACAGAGGTAAGATCAGGGTATGTTTACTTTATCTTTTTACCTGTTGCTTTGTCCTTACCTGTTGCATTACCTTTACTGTCTACCTGTTGAGCTGCGTGTGCCTCGGGGGAGCGGCCATCCAGGTGTGCTTTCCTTAACAATTCAGGCGAGAGGCCGACTAGCTCACCTGTGCACCTGGCCAGCGGCGGAGGCGGCTCTTTTTCTAATTCCAGGTACAATTATGTTGCCCCTGTTTTTCTTCTTTCTTCTTCTTTTTCGAGTTCTCTTTTTCATGTCTTCCTTTTTGTTTTAATTTTATGTTGCTGCCTCGTCTTCTATTTCCTTTTCCATATTGGTTACTCTTTTACTCCTTTTCTTTTTGCTGATTTACCTCCTCCTGCTGTTCCTTCCTTTCCTCCTTCACGTTCTCCTCCTCCTTTTCGTCTTTCTTTACCCTCTCCTCCTCCGCCTGCACCTTCTCCTTTATACTATTTCTTTTTTATCTAATCATATGTTTTGTCTCCCTTTCCATATCCCTTTTCCTTTTTTTTTTTTACTCCTTCTCTTTCTTCTGGTTTACCCTTTTCCCCTTTTCCTGTTTCTACCTTACCTCATCTTTCTCCTCCTCCTCCTCCTCCTCTTCGTCTCTTACCCCTCTCCTCCTCCTCCAGCTCCTCCGCCTTGCTCCTATTTCTTCTAAACTTTCGCCTCCTCCGCAGACTCATTTCTTCTAATTCCTGGTTCATTTACGTTCCTCCTTTTCCTCCACCTTGTTAATCACCTCCCTCTCCTCTGCTTCTCCTTCTTGTCCCATCTCTTCTTTCCTCCCTTCCTCCTTCCTCTTGTGTCTTCTGGTAATTCACTTTCTACTCCTCTTTCTTCTTCTCCTCCTTTGTTATGCTTCATCATCGTCGTCATTATCGGTATATTCTTTGTCGTTCGTCTCTCCTACTTCGTCTTTCGTGTCGGTGTCGCTATTATCGTTTTTGTCGTTCTCGTTCACCTCTTCTTTCCTTCTCGTCCCCGTTCCTCATGACCTAGTCCTCTTCACCTCTTTCTCTCCCTCTTGATCTCTTTCCTTCACCCCGTCGATCTCTTTCCCTCTCCCTCTCTTTCTCTTACCCTCTCCTTTTTGATGTTTTTCCTTCTCTTCGGCTCTTACTCTCTCCCTTTCTATCTCTTTCCCTCTGCCTTTCTCTCTCTTTCGATCTCTTACTCTCTCCCTCTCTATCTCTTTCCCTCTGCCTCTGTCTCTCTTTCGATCTCTTCCCTCTCTTTAGATCTCTTCCCCTTAACTCTCTTTCCTTCGTCCCTTCGTCTCCGTCATAGTCATTCCTGTATTTGTCTTCAGTTGTTTTCGAGAGAGAGAGAGAGAGAGAGAGAGAGAGAGAGAGAGAGAGAGAGAGAGAGAGAGAGAGAGAGAGAGAGTCTGTCCTTGTTCCCCTTCGCGAGTGAATTGTCATCGATGTTCAATAATACAATACGCCTGCGTCTATAAATCTGGAAGGGAACCCAATTAGGCGATGCACCAGGAGCCTCGCATCAATAGGGGCGACGCGGGGGCTCCAGGGGACGTGAGTTTCGACATTTTGCGCGCCCGTGGGAAGGCTCTTTCATGACCCCTTCCTCGACGTCATCTGGTGGGGCGTTTAAAATTTGGGTTGGGCGGGCAATCATCCTTTAAGGCAATTTCGCTTTTTTTTTCGTTTGAAGATGTCGAGAGGAGAGTGAATATGAGGAGAAGGAGGAACTGGGTCTGAAGGGGTAGGAGGAGGAGGAGGAGGAGATGGAGGTGGAAGAGGAGGAGGAGGAGGTATGAAGAGGACTAGAAACAAAAGAGGGAACAAGCTGATGCGAAAAGGAATTGGAGGAGGACGAGGAGGCGGAGGAGGAGGAGGAGGAGGAGGAGGAGGAGGAGGAGGAGGAGAACGAAGAGAACGAAGAGAACTACACAACCACAGAAAGGAGAACAAGAAGTGAAGGGCAACGTGGAGTCTGTAGAGGGAAGAAAAGAAAGATGATTTAGGTAAAGAAAATATATTGCTTGACCAACTCATGAAGCGATCAACGACTTCAATTGGTGAGAACAAGAACAGTAGATATGTGATATAACGTTTGAAACCAACAAACGTTATAATCGCTAAACTCACCGGCAATGCCTCCTCAGTCCTCTTATTCAGATATAGGTAATCGTTGTCGTAGTGCACAGTGGTCCTCAGACTCTTCCTGCTTCGATTCAGAATATGGGTCAACATCTTAAGTATTACGACACCCAAGTACACATATTTAACAAGGCTTTCGTGGGAGTTTGAGGCATTTCCATGGGTAGTTTTGGGACCATGGTAGTGGTCCTCAGTAATACTCTTCATCTTGAACTTAAAAGATACGGATTCAGAATATGGGTCATCATCTTAAGTATTACGTCACCCAAGTACACATTTTTAACAAGGCTTTCGTGGGAGTTTGAGGCATTTCCATGGGTAGTTTTAGGACCATGGTGGTAGTGTGTTTTACTGTGACCCTTCATCCGTATCTTGAACTTAAAAGATACTGATTCAGAATAAGGGTCATCATCTTAAGCATTGCGGCGCCCAAGTCCACATATTTAACAAGGCTTTCGTGGGAGTTTGAGGCATTTCCATGGGTAGTTTTAGGACCATGGTGGCAGTGTGTTTTAGTGTGACCCTCCATCCGTATCTTGAACTTAAAAGAACACTCATTAGAATTCGATTGATCTCCTTTTCGGTCCTCGGAAGTAGTTGATGTGAGAGAAGAAGGAGTCTGAGGATATTGACTATGTCTTATGGGATACCTATACGACCTATCCATAAGCTTCTCCACATAGCCAGGAGCTGTATGTCTGTGTTCTGATATTCATTTATTCATTAGTGAGAACATAGGGACTCGTGTGTCAGTATAGCTACCCTGAAGAGCCCTACTGAACCTGACTCCAACTCTCGACTAACTAATTAGGAAGAAAAAATATATCACAAACGTCGGTGTTGGCGGAGGCAGGATTTAACGGGCATACAGTTATTTTTGCTTCCATGATGATTCGGAGAAGTTACATTGTGCGGTTCGACGAAGCTTCATTGTGCCGCGTTGCCAGAATCATGCGAGATATTAAGTGGACGTATGCTGTAAAAGATTAGATGAAAGAGGAGGAGGAGCAACAGAGGCACAAAGAGAAGGAGGAGGAGGAGCAGAAAGAGGAGGAGGAGGAGGAGGAGGATGGTGAAAAGGAAGAGGAGGAGGAGGAGGAAGAAGGCCAGAAAGAAGAAGAGGAAAAAGTAAGAGAAAGAGAAAGATAATGAAAAAGAAAATAAAGAGAAAGTGGAAGAGGAGAAAGAGATAAAAAACAGAGACAGAGAAAGAGGAAACGAAATAGAGAAGAAGGAATAGGGGAAGAGGAAGAGGAAGAGGAGGAGGAGGAGGTGGAAGAGATGAAGGAGCAGGAGGTGGAATGTTAGCAATACGTGTAGAGGAAAAGAAAAAGTTAAAAGACCCTGTACATATCTAGCAAAGCCAAGATAATCCCGTAAGGTCAAAGCTAATGAATGCATGGGAACCTTTAGGGAGAGACATAGTAACTCAGAACAACCTTACCTGGCCTCAGTAAGGGACAGGTGGACATGGGTGTTACCTGACGTGCCTTGATGCTTCTGAAGGTCACTCTGGCGCCTTACGTGTACAGGAATTACGAAAACAAAGATAAACTGTGAATGTCTTGATCGTCTTATACATACTTGTCTGTTACGTGATTTGGACTGATAATTTTCTTTTTTTTCTCTCTCTCTCTCTCTCTCTCTCTCTCTCTCTCTCTCTCTTCATCTCGCTCTCTTTCTTTCTTTCCTTCTTTCTTTCTTAGTATCTTTCTTTTTTTCTTTATATCTTTTTCTGTCTCCCCCCCCCCCACACACACATACTTTTGCACGCACACAAATACACACACACACAAAAAAAAAAAAAATAAACTGACACGAAGTCCGATTAGAAAACTAAATTCTCTCTTTTTTTTTTTTTTTTTTTACCTGTTCCTTTTTTTTCACGTCAGGAACTTTCAATTTCATTTCGGCTCTATTGAAAACTTGGTCTGGTTCGCTCACTCTTAAGGACGAACTTCCCCCTCGAGTGGATAAGTGACTGAGCAACAATTTCGTAAACTTCTAACTTCGCCTCCCGCCGTACTGATGGCCGATACGGGACGTCGCCTCCTACGCCGCCTTGCTACTTCTTTTTTTTTTTTTTCCTTTTTTTCATGCTCGTAGAATATAAATGAAAAAAAGTTTAGCTTCCTTACAGTTAGATTATTATTATTATTATTTTTTAAGTTTGAGGTACATTTTTTTAGGCTGTTGCAGATGAGGAAATATATGAAGTAACGATTGTTTTTCTTTATTTTTTTTCATCCTCTCGGAATATAAATGAAAAAAGTTGAGCTTCCTTACAATTAACTTTTTTTTTATCTGTCAATATATAGTACATTAAAGTTTGAGGTACATTTTTTTAGGCTGTTGCTGATGAGGAAATGTATGAAGTAATGATTGTTTTCTTTATATATGTTTTTTTCATCGCCTCGGAATATAAGTGAAAAAATGTTGAGCTTCCTTACAATGAACTTTTTTTCCTGTAAGTATATATATTTATGTTTGAGGTCCTTTTTTGGTGGGAGTATTGTCGCTGTCGAGGAAACATTTGAAATAACGAGGTTGTTTTCTATCCCACAGATTTGAATCTAACTAAACGGGGTATCTAAAAAATCCTAGTTGCCTTGCGTCGTACCCATAAGATCGAAATGGAAAGGAAAGTATTACAGCATGTCATAAGACCACGGTGATGAAACTGAACTCTTAAAAAAATTTACTTGTTGAAGAAAAGTTGTGTGATACCAGCAAGACCGCAGGCCATGTATATATTCTTTACTTTTCTTGTTGTGGGTATAGGAGTGATTAAAAGAATATTGCTCCAGTATAAACAAGAAGAAAATTACTCGGAATCATTAATATCTTAACGAAAACCAACAACCCAGAGTATACCTTGCAAATTTTACGACAGACTTTGATTATTTAATGTTCCGGGCACTTGAAAAACGCTAAACAACTCCGTCTGCTTGAAGTAACAAAGAACAAAAATCCCGTCACACGTATATAAATCAGAACAGAAAATCACGTTACTAAATCAACCAGCATCACTCCTCTCAAACTTTACTCTAAATATATCCCTCACGCGTGGCAGCTGGCATAGACTAACCAAGCATCACCGTAACAAACATGGGCGTGTGGGGATTGAGGGAGGATCGTAGAGAAGCGGCTTTATTTAGTCTTACGCACAAACACTCGCGGGGGGAATGTGGAAGCAGGTAAAGGTCACGACTACCATTACTCAAACTTGTACGAGATAAGTGACAGGGACATTGGTTAACTCTCTCTCTCTCTCTCTCTCTCTCTCTCTCTCTCTCTCTCTCTCTCTCTCTCTCTCTCTCTCTCTCTCTCTCTCTCTCTCTCTCTCTCTCTCTCTCTCCCTCTGTTTGCCCGTGTCCTCATGTCTTTGTCTCAGTACAGTCCTGTTTGCCTGTCCTCGTCGTGGTTTTCGTGGAAGTCTTGACACAGCGCTGAAGTGGATCGTTCAGGGGAAATTTTAGAAAGAGGGGGAAGGGGGTGAGGAGAGAAAGGAGGGAGAGGACTGGGGAGAGAAGTAGAGAGTGGGACAGGTAGAGGGAAAGAGAGAGAGGGAGAAGGAGAGGGAGGGAAACAGACACAGAGAAAGAGAGATACAAAGAAAGATATACAGAGAAACACAGACACAGACTGAAGCATTTAAGTCTACACTCTCTAGAAAGGCGAAGGTTGCGAGGAGACCTGATCGAAGTCTGTAAATGGATGAAGGGCTTCAATAAAGGCGATGTCAATAGGGTTTTGGTTGTAAAAGAACCAAGTAGAACACGTATCAATGGTTTTAAGTTAGATAAATTCAGATTCAACAAAGACATAGGCAAGAATTGGTTTACCAACTGAGTGGTGGATGAATGGAACAGGCTTGGCAGCCATGTTGTGGGTGCCAATACCATAGATACATTCCTTACGTTCTTATGTTCTTATATATGGAGACAGAGAGACAGAGACAAAGGGAGAAAAAGAGAATGATAAAAAATGAGAGAGAGAGAGAGAGAGAGAGAGAGAGAGAGAGAGAGAGAGAGAGAGGATGACAACTCCCCCAGGGTCGCCTGTGGACACCTGACGGATGACTCGTGTCTCCCTGCAGGACGCGGCGCCCCCTTCCTGTCCTCATTGATTTTTCCTCTTCTTTTCCTTCTTCTTTGATCTCTCTTTTTTTCCTTGATGATTCTCCTCTTTCACTTCTTTAACCCTCTTACGTGTATATTTATCTTTTTCTTTATCTCTCATCTCTTCGTTGATTTTTCTTTTCCTTGATTTTCCTTCCTTTTCACTTCTTTAATCTTCTTTCGTTTATACTTTCTTTCGTTTATTCTTCTCTTTTCCTTGCTTCTTCTTTCCTTTCACCGGTTTTTCCTTCTGACGTTTATTCTCTCCTTTGTTTATATTTATCTTTTCCTTCCGTTTCATTTGCTTAACTTTCTTCCGTCAATACTTTTTTTCTGTATGCTCTCTTCCGTTTATATTTATCTTCTCCTTAAGCATTCTTTCTTTCCACCTGATTATTCTTTCTTACGTTTATAACTTCTTTTGTTTATACTCTCTTTTCCTTCCTTGTTTTTCCTCTCATTATGCCTCTCTTTCCTTCTTCCGTGTAATCCTTATTTTTGTTCTTCCTCTTTCCTATTTTTGCACTTTTATGTACTTTCGAGTCTTCCTTCCTTGCCTCTTATTCTTTCCCTTTGCCACTCCTGTTCTCCTTCCCTTTCCCCTGTTTAACATTCTTTCGTGTATATTTATCTTATTTTTCTTCCCTTTTTCTATTTTTCCACATTTTTTTTTTTTTTTACAACAAAGGAGGCAGCTCAAGGGCAACAAAAAAAGAAAGCAATAATAAAAAAAAGCCCGCTACTCGCTGCTCCTAAAATCCTACTTTTCAGGTCTTCCTTCCTTACCTTTTATCCTTCTCTATTCCTGCCACTTCCTGTCTGCATGTTTTCCTTCTTGCGATATTTTTCTTTTACCTATTATTCTTTCTTTCTGTGCGAAATCTTTTTGTCTCCTTTTTTCGTCACTTGTTTTTTTCTTTCGTCTTTTTCCATTTCCTCTCCCGTACTTTTCTCTACTTTTTTTTTCACGTGTATTCCCGATTTTTCACAGCGTAACATTTTGAATTGGATGTTTTTTATAGTTTATTTTTGCTCCAAGTCATGACTGACACACACGATTTTATTTCAATTTACAAGTGAATCGGTTTATTTTTTCATTTTTTTTATCTGGTTTCCTCTTCTCTCAATTCTTCAGTTCCTGCTTAACGCTTTTGCCTTTCCGTCTCCTGTTCCGCCTCTCTTTTCTTAGTTGTCTATTTTTTCTCCTTCCTCATTCTCCTCCTCCTGTCCCTCCTCCACCTTTTCCTCCTCCTCCTCTTCCTCCTGCTCCTCTTCCTCCTTCTTCTCTTCCAACTGCTCCTCTCTCTCCTGCTCCTATACCTCCTCCTCCTCCTCCTTCTCCTCCTCCTTCTTCTAGTGTTGTTTTTTTCCTCGTAAAAGTTAAATTGTGGACATATGCTGAACTCGCTCATAACCTTAGTGCTCATCTCCGTCACATTAGCCCTGATTTTATATAACTAAATGTAAAGTCGAGTGTTGCGTCAGGGCCAATTTAACTCTTCTATTTTCGTAGCAAATAAAAATAATAAGAAAACGTATTGCGAACTTTTTTTTTTCGCATTATATTCTTCCCTTGTTAGCGCACGAATGTATAAACGCAGTGACCTGGATTTGATACGCTTATCTTTTATTAGTCTTTTTTTCTGTAAGTTTTGTTTTCCGGCTTTTCTTGACAGTATCTTTTTTTTTTTGTATTCTGGTATTTATTCTTTTTTTCTTTTCCTCGCATCATTTATCATTTTTTTAGTTTACAATGTTGATTTTTTTTACTCTACGCGTTTTTTCTTCTATTTTCAGTATATTTTTGACTATCTTTTTTATATATGTTTTGGTATTTTACTTTCTTTCTTTCCTAGCATTCATTTTTCATTTTTTGTTTACAATTTTGGGTTTTTTTCCTCTCCGGTCTTTTTTTCTATTTATCAGTATTTTTTAACCATCTTTTTTTATATATATTTTGGGATTTATTTTGCTTTGTTTCCTCACATTTTTCATTTTTTAGTTTACAATGTTATTTTTTGTAACTCTACGCGTTTTTCTTCTTCTTTTTTCAGTATATTTTTTGCTATCTTTTTTTTATATATATTTTGGTATTTATTTTCTTTATTTCCACGCATTGTTTTTCATTCTTTAGTTTACAATGTTGATTTTTTTTTCCTCTACGTTTTTTTCTTCTTCTATTTTATTTATTTTTTAAACTGGCGAGTGTTTCATATAGACATGTGCCTGCGGTTGTTTTTTTATTTGCCACTTTTATTTCTCTATTTTTTTCTTCAGTTTTTACTTCGTTACTCCCGGCTTGTGCTCCATTTTTTCTTCCTTTATAGAGAGAATTCAACCTTTTAAATGTACGCATGTCATCCTTCCTTTGTTGTTACTCTATTGCATTTCTGTTCTCTTTAAAACATCTCCCTTTTCTTTCACTAACTTTTATTCACAATCATTTTCATTCACTCATATTATCTAAAGACACTGAATCATTATACACTTTTTTTTTCTTCTTTTTTTATACAGAATACAACTTTTTATATTCATTCATCTCATCCTTTGTAGTTACTATTTAGCTTTTATGTTCCTTTTAAACTATCGCCCTTTTCTTTCATTTAATTCTATTCACTATTCATTCATCTCATGCTTTGTAGTTATTCTAGCCTTTCCTTTCCTTGTAAATTATCGTCCTAGTCTTTTGCTTCATTCTATTCGCTATCGTTTTCATTCACTATTTATTTGAAAACTTCGAATCATCATCTTCTTTCCTGTATATATATTATCGACTAGTTTACGTTCCTCTTTTATATATATACTATTAACATTTATCCTATTATCCTCTGTCTCACTCTCTTGCTATATATATACTTTTATCACCATCCTGTTATTTTTGCTGTTTCACGTTCTTGTTTTACCTTATCATCCTCCTGTTATTTTTGCTCCTGACGGTATGCAATTTTTTTTACGACCTGCAATTTGTCCGCACGTTTCCTTCCCCTCTCGTGGCTGGCGTACGTGTCCGACGCGCCCACAGCCAGTCCAGGTGAGCGACCGTGAGGTTAATGAGACTAAAGAGGTGCGCGAAGGTGTGTGTGTGTGGAGGGGGGATGGAGTCAGCGCTTTACGATGTCGGGAATGTGTGTGTGGGCGGAGGTGGAAGATGGAAAGCAGAAGAAAAAGGTGATGGGTTAATGGAAAGAGATGGGTGAGGGCATGATGGAGGGATAGATGATGGAGGTGGAGGAGGAAGATAGCAAATAGGGGAAAGAGAAAGAAAGTGAATGTGTGAGGATGGAAGAGATGGAGGTGGACGAAAAAACGGTAGAAGGATGATAGAGGTGGAGGAAAAAGATGGAAACAGGTGAGAAAGAAAGGGAGAGAGAGTAGGTGGGTGAAGATTGAAGAGATGGAGGTTTAAGAAAAAAAAAGAGATGGAGGGAGGATGAATATGATGAGAAACATGGAAAACAAGCGATGAAGTGAGGGAGAGAGAGAGAGCCAAAGTGGTGTAGATGGAATAAATAAAAAGAGACGAAGAGATGGTGAAGGACAACAGGCGAGAAAGAAAGGGAGAGAGTGGTTAGGTAAAGAAAAAATAATCAGGTATGGGAAAAAAGGAAAAGGTTGGTGATGATGGAGATAGTGGAGGATAAAAAAAGAAATAGGTAGGGAGAAAAAATCGTGTTAGTAAGGGCGAAGATGCTGAAGGTGAAAGGAAAGGAAAATAATAGGGAGTGGAGGATTGGAAAAGAACATAGGTGATGGTGGAGGTAATGAAGATGAAGGTAAAAGAAGAACTCAAGCAAATAATTAGAGAAAAAAGGAGGACATGACTGAGGGTGAAGATAAAGTAGACGAGAAAGAAGTACATTAGGTAAATAAAGGCAAATAAAAGGTAAAAAGGGAGAATGTTACTGAGGATGGAGATAAAAGTAAATAAAGGAGAAAAAGGGGGAAAATGGCTGTGGGTGAAGATAGGGAAGGTGGAGAAGAAAGAACGATAGTAAATGGAGAAAAGAAAGGGAGAGAGAGGATGGGTTCGGGTGGATGTGATGGATGTGGAGAGGGAAAAAGAACCTGAGGAAGAATCGTGAATGTGGGTGGTGGTAGAGAGGAGGAGCGTGGCGGTGGAAGCGAGTGGTGGATTGGCTTATGGATGATGAGGTGAAGCGATAAGGACTATATAGAGGATGAGGTAGAGCCTGGGGTGGATTATTGTCTTTGTTTTCTCTTCTTCCTCCGTCCTTGATATGAATCCTTTCCAATTAAAAAAAAATAATGGAGAAGGAAAACGAAACTAACATGGAGCCGGATTTTGATAAGTATGTCTATTTGTCTGTCTGTCTGTGTGTCGGTCTGTGTGCCTTTCTGTTTGTCTGTCTGTCTCTTTTTGTCTGTCTGTCCGTTTGTGTCTGTCTGTCTCTGTCTGTGTCTGTCTCTCTGTCTGTCTATCTCTCTCATCCCTATCCGTCATTTAAGGGAAAGAGTCACTACCACCACCAGGAGGGAAAACAATATGAACAAGGAATTAAATGAAAGAAAACAGACAAATTTATGGGTTGAAAGAAAAAGAACCTGACAGAAAAAAAAATAACCATGAAAAAACATAAACAATTAAATAAAAAAAAAGAAATTTATGCGTGAAAGAAAGAATTACCATAAAAAAATAAACAGAAAAAAACATAAACAGGTAATAAAAAAAACAGGACAAATTTGAGTAAAAAAAAAGAACTGAAATAAAAGTTAAAAAAAAAAACCATCTTTCCTGCCACCATTTCCTCCATCCCAGCCTTAAATTTTCGGGAATAGGAAAATAAACACCTCGGAACAGCGGGCATGCAAGGAAGGGAATTTGCAAAGCCGCGGGAAGGGAAGGCGAAGTGGAAGTCAAGTTTCGATAGTTTCAGTTTTATTATCGCGGGATTTTACGTTTATTGCAATTTAATGGACGTTTCTCCTTCATTTATTTCTCATTAACGGCGTGTGTGGTGTGGGGAGGTGGGTGGGTGTGGGGGGAGGGAGGGTTATGTGTGTGTGGGTGGGGTGGGGAGGGGGTTATGTATGTGTGTGTGTGTGTGTGTGTGTGTGTGTGTGTGGGTAGTTATGTTTTATTTTTCCTCCTTCGTTAAAGCGTCTGTATCGTTTTCTTATTGATGTTCCTTGTTTCGTTGTTGTTAGGGTGGTGGTGGTTATAGTGATGGTGGTGGTGATGGTGATGCTATGTTTATGTTGTTTATGTTTGTTTATGTTGCTTGTGTTGTTACTGTTGTTGATATTATAGTTTTTGTTATTCCTGTGCCCTTCAATGAGAGTCTGCACAGCGGCGGTGGATCTCAAAATGCATCAACCAACGCCATTCCTCTTCCTTCCAGCAGTAACCCGACGCCTTGATGGGGGCTAAATTTTCATTGCAGGTTTTGTTTGGTGTTTTTCCTTCTCTCTCCTGCCTGTTTTATGTATCGCTCAGGCGACTTGGTGTTTTTTTTTTTCTTTCTTTAGCTCTATTGTGATATGAATTTCTTTGTCGTAGTTGGTTCTTTCCTTTCATTCCCTCTCTTCTCTTTCATTCTTTCTCTCTTCTTCCCCTTTATTCCTTCTTTTCCCTTCCATGTATCCTCATCTCACCCTCTCCTCCTGCTGGTACTGGTGAGGGTGGAGGTGATTACATTTTTATTCATTTATTTATTTTTCTTACGTTTCCGCCTCTTGTTGCTGGTAGGCTTTCTTGGTCTGGCTTGATGGTCGGCTCCAGCCCGTTATGGTGCAGGCAAGTGTTTATAGAGGCGCCATCTTGCTTGGCTTATGCTGCCTCTCAGAGCTCATCTTTGATCCTTTCTTTAGAGAGGGAATCTAGAGTCCGGGTTGAAAGGTGGTCTTCAGGACAGCTTGTGGGTCGTCTTAGGCCACTCGGCGGTGACTGAAAAATCCCAGCTTGTGGCAGCGGGCGGGACGCGAACCCCCCGCGATGTCTGTTTACGTTTATGTTTATGTATATGTTGTTGTTCTTGGTTTGTGTGCTTTTCTTTCGCCGTGTAAAAGTTATGGACAAAGCCTCGCGCTCCTCGGCCCCGCGTCCACCGGCCTGGGATGGGAAGTTTCTCACGAGTTTTCTCCGAGTTTGGAAAAAAAAAGTAAAATCATCGTCTTCTTAATGACTTCGTGCTCCGCCTGGTAATAAAACAAACTCATGAATCCATTTATTTCCTCGGTAATGGAGGAGAAGAGAGTGCACTAATACCTTATTTTAATGCTATATTCCGTGAAGGCTCATTACTTACATTTTCAGTTTATCTTTGCACGTATCATTTAATTTATATTTTCCCCTTAAAAACAGTTATGCACATTTTTCTTTAGTTGAACCTTAATGCACTGAATGCTTTTTATTTTATTTATATATACATCAACTTGTTGTATGTTCATTAAAATGTAACTGATATAACTGTTCCTCTTTTTATCAGCCAATATCAAAATGGTAATAGCTAAAAAAAAAAAAAAAAAAAAAACTTGTGGGTAAGAGAGAGAGAGAGAGAGAGAGAGAGAGAGGGGCACAAACACAGAGACAGGCATAGACACAGAGAGACAGAGAGAGAGAGGGAGAGTATCGTTGCCCCCGCACGTGACTTCCAACATTTATTATGAGCCGAGCGGGGATTCATATCGTGGCTCTTCCTGTGTGGAGTATTTAATTAAGCCTCACCCATGACCCCGTTTTTCTGCCCGTGTGTGCTGTGCCGATCTGTGCTGGCTCTGGGGGGGCGAACACGGTGCCATGGGAAAGAAAAACAAGGCAAAAGAAAACAAAAGGAAAAAAAAAATGATGGAAGGGATGAGGAACACAGGAAAATATAGACAGAAATAGATAGGTATGAGAAACAGGGATATGTAGACAAATAGATAGAGATAAGAAAACACAGAAAGATATAGATAAAAATAGGTAGAAATTAGAAACATAGGAATAGATAGATAAAAATAGTTAGAGATGAGAAACAAAGGAATAGATAGATAGAAATACATAGAATAAATAATAGGAATGAACAGATGGGAAAAGAAAAGAAACCAGATATAATGAATCTGTAACAAAGTAATACATTGATAATAGAATATAGTATTGATTTTTCGTGTACTATTACTATTATTATTATCATTATTATTATTATTATTATTATTATTATTATTATTATTATTATTATTATTATTATTATTATTATTATTATTATTATTATTATTATTATTAAAACACACACAAACACATGGATTTCGGCGATGGTTTTGTTTTTGTGAATTAAAAGAGAGAAATGTTGTTGTTGTGTGTTGTTGGTTAAAAGATTAATGTGACCTTTATTAGTTTGAGTGTGGAGGATTTTGTTGTTATTGCCGTTGTTGTTGTTGTTGTTGATATTGTTGTTCTTTTTCTTCTTCTTTTTCTTGTTCTTGTTCTTGTTCTTTTTTCATCTTCGTCTTATCCTTCTTTTTTTTCTTGTTGTTGTTGTCGTCGTTGTTGTTGTTGTTGTTGTTGTTGTTGGTGGTGGTGGTGGTGTTGTTGTTGTGAGCTCCGTGTATTAATGCCTGCAGGACTCGCTCGCTTTTGTAACGCCATATGCGCGATCATCACTCTTCCCATTACCATAATTACACCAACGCCACTTGCAGCTCCACCACCACCACACCACTACCACCACCACCCACACCACTACCACCACCACCCACACCACCACCAGTACCGAAACAACACTAACGCCAACAGTATCATAACCCCCACTAACTGCAAAATATAACAGCGCTATCATCATCATTATCACCATTATCATCATCATCATCACCATTGTCATCATTATCATTATCTTACACAATTTGTATCTCCTCTTTCTCCATCAATTTCATCCCCACACCCTTTCTCTTTTTTACACTCACTGCTCCATTCTTTGTAGCCCTTTCATTCATCTTATTCTTTTCTCTTTCCTTTTACTCCTTCTCTCACAATCATTCACTTTCTTTTACCTTTTCTTTTCCCCTTCAAGATATACATCCCACCTCTTTTTTCTCCTGCAATCTCTCTTTCTCTTCACCCTAACTCATTTTCCCCCATTCATTTCCTCTCTCCTTTCTTTCTCTTCCCCTTCAAGCACTCTCTTCCCCTTCATTCCCTATATTCTCCTTCATTACCTCCTCCCCTGCATTTCCTTTCCCATCAACTCCTTTCCTTCACAACTCTTCCTGGATACGAACTTGTGCCCGAATACTCTGCTCCACAACTCTGCCCTTATCGCCTTCGTACCTCCAGAGTTTCTTCCTACAGGGACGCGAATCTGCCTAATGAGGAGGTCAGATGCTGGCAAGGGAGGGAAAAAACGGGCAGGAATACGCTACGGATTTTCCTTCTCGCGCCGCACGCCTAACTTTGGTTGCAAATTGTCGCTAATTGTGAACGGAGCCTCGACAACCCCGCTGCCTCTCACCCTCACGCCCTCTTTCTTCCCCCTCTTTCCCTTTCTCCCACCCATTCCTTCCCCTTATCGTATTTTCCTCTCTTCTCCATCATTTCCCCGTCTTTCACCTCACCTCCTTACTGCTTTTTCACTCTCTCTCTTCCTCTTCATTTCACTTATCATCTTCATTCTCCTCCTGTTCCCCTGCTTTCCTGTTTCCCTTCATTCTGTCTCTTGCCTCCCATTCCCTCTCTTCCCCCATATTCTCTCTTTCCCCTTTCATTTCCTATTTTCATTCACCCTCTTCCCCTTCACTTCCGTTCTTTCCTCTCCATACCCTCTCTTGTCCTTTATTCCCTTTCTTTTTTCCCCTTTTTCCCCTCTTTCCCCTTTCATGCACCCTAATCACAAGCTCTCGTGCACATCACTCTCTCAGCAGCCCTCCCTCTGTGCCTTCCTCCTCCCTCCCTCATCCCTATCACTTTCTCTTCCCCTTCATTTCTTCACTTGCCTTGTATTCCTCTTCCCTTCCCTTCCCTCCTTATCTTCCTTTCATTTCTCTCTTTTTCATTCACCCTCGTTACACCCTCTCCTCCACAGCAACCACTCTATAGCCCTCCCTGCATGCCTTCTCCCTCCCTCTTCCCTTTCAGCTCCTCTCATCCCATTGCTCGCTGCTTTTCGCTCGGGTATTCATGAGTGATTAAAAACTTGGAGACCCTGAGCGTGGGCGGCGCCGGGGACGAAGGAGACGGAAAACAATTACTCCTCAAAATGCAAATAGGCGAGGAGTTTAATGTATATTTTTTTTTCTTTCCTTTTGTCTCCGTTTTTTTTTTTTTTTTGTGTGTGTGTGTTTTTCTGAATGTGGGTTAGAAAAGTGGGATGCTGGGGAGAGGTCTGTTGGGTTTTTTTGTTTTATATGATTTATTTTACTTAGTTTTATTATTTTTTGTATAGTTTTAGTTTGTTATATTTCAAGCCATGATATATATTTTTGAGAGGTCAGGAAAATGAAATACGTAACCCCATACAGAAAAATAATGTAAAAAAAAGAAATAGAAAAGAGGAGAGTATCTAGACACCTCTCCACCCGAAATTGATTGACCTCTCTTTTGGCCTTTGGTTCGGCTCACACACAAAAATAAAATACGAAAGAGAAAGAACGAAACGAACGACAATATATAGTACTAAACCTTACATACGAATTGAAAGAAAAAATCAGTGACCTTTTGCAATATTTTATCCTCTTCCTCCTCACCAATAAATACGGAAGAAAAATGAAAAAAAAAAGTAATGGCTCTATATAGTACTAAACATTATAATAAGAAATAAAAAAAAACTAGTTACCTTTTGCATTACTTTATTCTCCTTTTCCTCACCAATAAATACGAAAGAAAAAGAAAAAATTAACGACTCTATATAGTTCTAATTATAATAAGTGAAAAATACCTAGTTAACTTTTGCATTACTTTATCCTCCTCTTCCTCACCGGTAAATACGGAAGAAAAAGAAAAAATAATGACTATATAGTATTAAACATTTTAATAAGAAGTAAAAAATAAAAATCAGTTACCTTTTTGCATTACTTAATTCTCCTTCTCTTCCTCACGAAATACAAAAGGAAAATAAGAGGAGAAGCAGGGAGCAATGGAGAGGAATGGAGGGGAAAGGAAGGAAGAGAAACGGAAAAGCAGGGAGCAATTGTATAGAGGGGAGTGAAAAGGCAGAAAAGAAGAACAAAGAAAGGAAAGTAAGGAAGAAAATGGAAGAAAACAGGTAGCAATGGAGGGATGAAGAATGAAAGGAGAGAGAGAGAGAGGAAAGGAAGGAGGACAAACAGTACTAAATATAAAGTACTAAACCTTATATAAGAAGGGAAGAAAAAACAATCACTTACCCTTTGCAATACTTTTTTTCCCCTCCTCCTCTTCTCGAAATACGAAAGAAAAAAGAGAAACGAAAGACAGCCGCCCTTGCCAGTTAAATACACTAAAGATTATGATTAGAGGTGATTACCCCGCCGGCCAACTCGGACAATTAAAAGTTTCCGTCGGAGAAAAATTGATAGAGTTATCGCAGGAAATTTAATCTAGATCTTTAGATATGAAACTCTTGGGTCTTGGGTACGAACGAAACGATGCAGGATAATGTAGAGGCGGGACGAGGAGGAGGTGGAGGAGCAGGAGGAGGAGGAGGAGGAGGTAGTGGTGGAGGAGGTGGAGGGGAAGGGGAAGGCGTAGGCAGAGGCAGAGGCGAAATAGGAAGAGGAGGAGGAGGAGGAAAACAAGGACAAGATCGAGGAGTAAAAGGAAGCTGATAAGGAAGAGGAAGAGGAGAAGGCGGAGGCGGAGGCTGAGAGGGGGAGAATGAAGAAAGAGGAAGAGGAAGAGGAGGAATCAGAGGTGTATAGAAGACTTACTTATCTCTCCCCTTCTAAATAGTAACAAATGAAGGAAGTGATCAGGTTGTCAATTGCCTTGGAAGAGCATGATAAAGAAATGGGAACGTAAACACGGAAACAAGGAAGAGCAAGCAACAAGGAGCCGTTGACTTATAATGAGGCTGTTTGATTAAGTAGTTCAATGTATTCGTCAGACACTTTAATGGCCCACAAAACAAATTAAGTGCTTTCACGGGAGCGTTCAAATAATTCCTGTTGCCACGAAGTAATGGGAAATACGAATTTTAAAGGATATAATCGTTTTCACATCAACATTTGCAAGAGATTAGTTGCATTGACGGATGAATCGAATCGGGAAGGAAGTAATGAATTGTCTATACTAAAATCATCTCCTGGCTCGGCAGATCATCATTCTAAGTCAGTGTGTTAGTCTGGCGATAAAAGTACTCAAATGATCTTGTTGACCTTGCTCAGTTACATGAAAACCAGTATCGGAATCTTCTTGTCTCTTTCCCAGCTTAAAGAGATTGGATCGTTCTTCATGTGATCGGGCTCTCAAGGATGGGATTAGTTTCGTGGTTCCTCGTTGCAGTCTTGAGCAAGTAAATGTCTTTTCTTATAACTGGGAGGCCAAAACTGTATTGTGTATTTCGGGTTAAGTTCCACCAGCGAGTTATACAAGGGTAACATTTCTCTCGGCATCTTATACATAAAGTTACTCCTGATAAGCCCGATATTAGCATGGTAAGTCCTTTATTATTTCCTTCAGGCATACGTGTTACTCCTGATAAGCCTGATATTAGCATGGTATTAGCTTTATTATTTCCTACAGGCATACTTGTTACTCCTGATAAGCCTGATATTAGCATGGTATTAGCTTTATTATTTCCTTCAGACATACTTGTTACTCCTGATAAGCCTGATATTAGCATGGTATTAGCTTTATTATTTCCTTCAGACATACTTGTTACTCCTGATAAGCCTGATATTAGCATGGTATTAGCTTTATTATTTCCTTCAGACATACTTGTTACTCCTGATAAGCCTGATATTAGCATGGTATTAGCTTTATTATTTCCTTCAGGCATACTTGTTACTCCTTATAAGCCTGATATTAACATGGTATTAGCTTTATCATTACTACAGGCATACTTGTTACTCCTTATAAGCCTGATATTAGCATGGTATTAGCTTTATTATTTCCTACAAGCATACTTGTTACTCCTTATAAGCCTGATATTAGCATGGTATTAGCTTTATTATTTCCTTCAGGCATACTTGTTGCTCCTTATAAGCCTGATATTAACATGGTATTAGCTTTATTATTTCCTACAGGCATACTTGTTACTCCTGATAAGCCTGATATTAGCATGGTATTACCTTTATTATTTCCTTCAGGCATACTTGTTACTCCTGATAAGCCTGATATTAACATGGTATTACCTTTATTATTTCCTTCAGGCATACTTGTTACTCCTGATAAGCCTGATATTAGCATGGTTTTAACTGTATTTTTTCTTCAGGCATACTTGTTACTCCTGATAAGCCTGATATTAGCATGGTATTAGTTATATTATTTCCTTCAGACATACTTGTTACTCCTGATAAGCCTGATATTTGAATGTACTTGCTTTTATTATTACAGGCATACTTGTAGTCTTCTTGTATGCTTCAGATCACCCCACGCTTTAATTCCTCATTCACGACCTGCAGAGGCTTCCCACGCACGGCTACTATTTCCACACCTCAAATCCATTTACCTATTTTACGCCCGTCAGTGTTGAAGGACGTTTGTCAATCATTATACTCTTGCCTAATCTGGTCACGGTCCTTTTGAATGGCCGCGGTGAAGCTGTCATCAGGAAGCTTTTAAATGGAATGGTTTAGTTCTGTCTCTAAATGGTTGATATATATTGAAAGGAGGAGGAGGTTATGAGGGAAAGGAGGGAGGAGGAGTTAGTTGATCAGGGGAGAGAGGGAAAATAAGGCAGTAGTGAAAAGAAGAAAGAGAAAAGGAAGGAAGAGAAAAGGAAAAGCAGGGAGCAGTAGAGGGGAGTGAAAAGGCAGAAAAGGAGAAAAAGGAGAGGGAAGGAAGGTAGAAAACAGAGCGCAATGGAGGGCTGAAGAGTGAAAGGAGGAGGAGAGAGGAGAGGAAGGAAGTAATAAAGGAAAATAGCGAGCAGTGGAGTGAAGGAGAATGAAAAAAAGAGGGAAAGGAAGAAAGGAGGAACAAGAAAAATAAGAGAAATCAATAGAAAGGTGGCGAGTGAAAGAGGAGGGTGAGGAAAGGAAGAAGCGGTCAGACAGAGTACATACAAAACACACTATTGATTGCTCCCTCTAAATACCTTAATACGAAGAGAAAAACAACAGCAACGAAAGAGAAGGTAAAACGATGCTATTATTACGTAAAGAAGATTAAACGCAAGACTATGAAGGTATTAGAGGGGAGACAGGTAACAAACAGGTAGAGGTGATAATGATGATAGGGGTCGAAGGGAAGAGGACGAGGAGAAAGAGGAGAAGGGGTGGGGAGGCTGGTGGTGGATGGGGCGAAGTACAAGTAGCAATGGATCGTGACAATTAGAGGGTAAATTGGTGTATGTAAGGCATAATAAAGACGAGCTAATGACAACACGCAGACCGACACACAGACAATAGAGACACACGCGTACATAACCTGTTCGTGTTGATAAGGTAAGGAAGGGAGGGATGAAGGAAGAGAATAGGGAGAAGTGAGAAAGAAAAGAAGGGAGGAAGGGAGACTAACAGAAACACACACACACACACATAATGCCCCCCCCCCACACACACACACATAAACATACATCACCCTCCCTTCCCCCCCCCCCCTTACACACATACACACACACCACACACAGTTCGCTTTAAAAAATATAATCGGAAAGGAAAATTTTATGTTAGGTTAAATGCATTCGTTTTGGGGACTATAAAACTTTTGTGAGCGGAAGTTTTACACAAAAGGAGGAGGAGGAGGAGGAGGAGTATAAAGCAAGGCAGAGGGAGAGAGAGAGCAATGAAATAAAATGTAAATATATATATCCTTGTATGGTCGTATTGCAAAAGGGAGCGTTGACCTGTGGACGATAATGATTTTTCTTTATTCTCTTTGCGACGAAGCTTGCGATGAAACGTTATATGCACCAGAAAGCGGAGGAAGGAAGGTAGAATATAGATAAGAGAGACAGAGAGAAAAGACAGATCAGGCATAAGCATCGAGAAGCAGACACAGAGGAAAGAGAACACAATAAAAGGTAAAATAATGAAAATAGAAGAAGGTTTGTCGAGTGATGAGAGTATGATATTGGATTTAATGATTTACGTAACTAATAGAGCGATACAGAGATTGCGGGGAGTTGTTGACGAAGAATGGGAAACTAAGCGATAAAATAATGGAAAACGGGAAGAGAAAATCATATATGAAGAAGGATAGATAGATAAATAGATAAACAGATAGAGAGATAGATAGACAACGATAGAGATAAAGAGAGAAGACAATTCAGTTACAAATATTAAAAGTGAAAAACAGACACAGATGAAAGAGAGTCTAACAAAAGATAAAAATAATGAAAATACGAAAAGCACCACAACGCTAATGTTTGTACGTGGAAGTGTGCGGCAAAATGCATTACGTTGTTGCACACACCAGAAATGTTAAGCGCGTTATCTCTCTCTCTCTCTCTCTCTCTCTCTCTCTCTCTCTCTCTCTCTCTCTCTCTCTCTCTCTCTCTCTCTCTCTCTCTCTCTCTCTCTCTCTCTCTCTCTCTCTCTCTCTCTCTCTCTCTCTCTCCCCCCCCCCCGAAGTGACAGAAGACAGTTTCAAGATGACGTTTCTGTGACTTTTAATTACTGTTACTTCACTTTCCCTTTCAACTTCCCTTCCCTTCATTTCCTCCTTCTCTTCCTCCTTCTCTTCTTCCTCATCTTCAAGTATTCTCGCTTTTAAGTTATGTTGATTTCGGTTCCATGGAATTCTCTGTAGCTTATTTTTCTTCCCCTTTTCGCAACCTCCTTATTTCAGTTTATCGTCATTACCTTCTATTAAAACACTAAGGTTAACCTCCCTTCTCAAACCTCGTCGCCTTACTCTCTTCTTCATAACCATCTCTAGTTTTCTTTCTCCCTCCCTCCTTCCTGTCCTCTGCCTCCCTTTCATCCCATCTCCCTTCCTGTCCTCCTTTCCATTATCTGTCTTCTCATCTCCTTTCTCTCCCTCCTGTCCCCTACCTCTCCTCACGAGTTCATCTTTCGCTTTCTCTTTAACTCTTTCCTATCCTCTGAGTCTCTTTCATCTCATCTCCCTTCCTTTCCTCCTTTCCATTCTCTGTCTTTTCATCTCCTTTCCCTCCTGTCCCCTTCCTATCCTCACAATTTCATCTCTCGCTTTCTCCTTCACTCCTTCCTGTCCTCCGCATCCCCTCCCTCCATCTATTTCCACTCTTCTCTTTCTTCTCTCTCTTTTTTTTCCTTCCTTCTTTCCTTTTTCCCCTCTTCCTTGCCCCTTCCCTTACTGTTAACTTCATCTCTCGCGTTCTGTCTCATTCCTTCCTGGCCTTTTCCACCCTTCCATCTCACCTACTTTCATCTGCTATTCCTTTTCTCCCCTTCTCTTCTTCCTCCTTCCCTTCTTCCCCTCCTCCTCGTCCCTTCCCTTACTGTTAACTTCATCTTTCGCGTTCTGTCTCATTCCTTCCTGCCCTCATCCACCCTTCCATCTCACCTACTTTCATCTGCTAATCCTTTTCTCCCCTTCTCCTCTTCCTCCTTCCCTTCTTCCCCTCCTCCTCGTCCCTTCCCTTACTGTTAACTTCATCTCTCGCGTTCTGTCTCATTCCTTCCTGGCCTTTTCCACCCTTCCATCTCACCTACTTTCATCTGCTAATCCTTTTCTCCCCTTCTCTTCTTCCTCCTTCCCTTCTTCCCCTCCTCCTCGTCCCTTCCCTTACTGTTAACTTCATCTCTCGCGTTCTGTCTCATTCCTTCCTGCCCTCATCCACCCTTCCATCTCACCTACTTCCCATCTTATATTCCTTTTCTTCCCTTCTCCTCTCCCTCCTTCCCTTCTTCCCCTCCTCCTCGTCCCTTCCCTTACTGTTAACTTCATCTTTCGCATTCTCTCTCTCATTTCTTCCTGCTCTCCGTCTCCCCTTCCCTCCCTCCTCCTGTCCCCTTTTCCTCCTCTCCCCCTCGCGTCCACAAGCCACACACCGCCGATAGGAACGCTAAAGGTATCACATTACCTCAGCTCGGGAAAATCAAACACGAAAATCTACATACAAATGACTTTCTTCCGGAGAGATATTGAAGCCCTGTCCCTCCGTTCTCTTCCATGCTCCTCGTCCTCCTCTCTCTCCCTTTTTTCCTGTCTTTCTTTCTTTTACCTTTTTTTTTTCTTTTTTTTTCCCCTCCCCTTCGGCCTAGGTTTATCTTTTCCCCCTTTCTTTTTCTTTTTGCATTTTTTCTTTGTTTTTTTTTTCTCCACTTCAATTCTTTTATTTTCTCTTTCACGTTGTTGCTGTTTTTGTTCCTTATATCTTCTCGCTTTTGTTCTTGTTTTGTTCTTTTGTTATTGTTACGGTTATTTTTATTCTTGTTCCTGTTTTCCGTCTTCTTTATATCTTGTTCTTCTCGTTCTTCTTTTTGTTCGTTTTCATCTCCTCCTTTTTCTTCCTCTTCTACCTTCATCTTTTTTCCTCTCCCCTTCTCTCTCTCTCTCTTTAGCCCGTGCCCTTGTTTATATCTTCCTACCGTCTCCCTTCCCTCTCCCTTCCTCTTCATCTCCTTCCTCCTCACCCAACCTTCCTGCCTTTCTCCCCTCTCCTCCTCATCCTCCTCAACATGTCCTCGTGTCACCTGGGAATAGCGACGCAGGTGTGGGAAAGGTCAGGTATTTCAGGGTCATCGCCTTTTACATTTATCTTTTTTTTTTTTTTTTTTTCGAAGCGAGAGAGAAAGAATTAACGTTAGAAGTCAAAGGTAACGTCAGTCTTGTTTCAATTTCGCGGTTGGAGTTCCAGATTTCATTTTCTTTTCTGGTGTGTTCATTTTTACTTACGTGTTTTATTATTATTATTATTATTATTATTATTATTATTATTATTATTATTATTATTATTATTATTATTATTATTATTATTATTATTATTATTATTATTATTATTATTATTATTATTATTATTATTATTATTATTATTATGTGTTGTTGTTTATGTGTGTGTGTGTGTGTGTGTGTGTGTGTGTGTGTGTGCGCGTGTGATATTTTTTTCCATTTAGATATTCATTTATGTTTACATCTACATTGCCATTAGGTTCATCACGGTGGTGGTGGTGGGTGCGTGCGTGTCTAAAATAAAAATGTCATAAAAAGTATAGATATGTTGTTATATTAATAGTTTGTGTGTGTATATTCATTTTCCTTCACGCTGAGTTTTTTTTCTGATGTTACTCGTATAAGAAAAAATAAATACGCCGGTGATAATTATTATATATATTCGAGTAATGTATTCAGTGTAATTTTGCTTTGTATTTACTTTTTTTCTTCGTTATCACACTTTTTTCCTAGTTTTCTTTTCATAAATTAAGGAAAACTAGATGTTGGACATTCGCTCCCTTCAGAGACAGGAGGAAAAAGGGAGGTCAGGATTATTTTCAGCGTTGTCATAATTTTTTTTTGACCGGTTTCGTTGTCATGAAATCGAGTAAAACTGGATGTCGGTCATTCGCTCCCTTCAGAAACCAGAGGAAAAGGAAGACTGGATTAAAATTGCGTCAGTTAGATATTGTGATTTTCTTCGTCCTCTTGAGTTTGTCCTATGTCCGTTTTCCTTATTTTTTATTTTTTCCTTCGTTGTCTTTATTATGTTCAGTTTCGTGTTCATTAAATTGAGGATAACTTGATATAGGTCATTCGCTCCCCCAGAAACAAGAGGATTACTTTCTTCATTATTATCATTTTTATCAGTTTTGTTTTCGTCGAATTGAGAAAAACGATATGTAGGTCATTCTCTCCCTCAGCGTCAAGAGGAAAAAGAGGCCGGGATTATAATTTTTTTCACCCGGATCTTCTTGTTTCCTTTCTCTTCATTTTGTTCGTATAAAGGAGGAAGGAACACCCGTTGAACTATAGGCCAGTGTCATTAACAAGTGCAGTAGCAAAGATGTGTGAGAAAATTACTAAAAAAACAGATGGGTGGAGTACTTAGAAGAAAACAGTATATTAACAAATAGCCAGTTCGGATTCAGAGGAGGAGGATCTTGTGTAACTAATCTGATCAGCTTCTATTCAAGAGTAATTGATATAATACAAGAAAGGGACGGTTGGGCAGATTGTGTGTATCTGGATTTAAAGAAGGCGTTTGATAAAGTACCACACAAGCGATTAATATGGAAACTTAATCATGTTGGAGGTCTGGGTGGTTCATATATTGGACTTTTTGACGAAGAGAGAAATGAGAACAGTAATTAGGAGCAATAAATCAAGCTGGATGGAAGTGACTAGTGGAGTCCCCCAAGGATCGGTGTTGACTCCGATTATGTTTGTAATATATATTAATGACATGACAGAAGGGGTGACAAGCTATATGAATATATTTGCTGATGATGCTAAAATAATGAGGAGGGTGGCTAATGAAGAAGACTGTGGAGTCCTGAGCCAAGATCAGGATAGAATAAGCGAATGGTCACGCAAATGGGAAATGACATTCAATACAGAGAAGTGTAGCGTGATGGAGTTTGGTAAGAGCAGTAGACGAATATCGGGGAACTACTCCCTGAATAATGAAAGAATCATCAAAAAAATGAAAAAAAAGATCTGGGAGTGATCATACCAGACAAGTTATCCATTGGAAAACATATAGACCGGATAACTGGGGAAACATACAATTTTCTTAGAGATATAAAAGCAGCATTTACATATTTAGATGAAGAAATGGTGATGAAACTAATAACATCGATGATACGTCCAAGACTGGAATATGCAGCATTAGTGTGGTCACCTAGATTGAAGAAAAAAATTAGAAAGTTGGAAAGAATACACAGAGCAGCGACTAGATTACCGGAAACTCTGAGAGAACATACTTATGAAGAAAGACTGGAGATGTTGGGACTAACAACACAGGAGAGAAGAAAAGAGAGACGGGACCTAATAGCATTATACAAAATACAAGAAGGATTGGATAGATTGGACAGGGAAGACCTAGTGGTACGTGACGAAAGTGTGACAAGAGGGAATAGTAAGAAATTGAAGAAGAGCGACTGTAGGATAGACATCAAGAAATACAGTTTTCCATACAGAAGCATACCTACATGGAACGGACTTGACGAGGAGACTGTGTGTGCAAAAACGATTCATGAATTTAAAGCCAAACTGGATTATAAGTGTTATGGAGACTGGACAGCACGAGCCTCGTACCGCTCTTTTCCTTTATTTCACAACTAGGTAAATACAACTAGGTAAATACACACACACACACACACACACACACACACACACACACACACACACACACACACACACACACACACACACACACACACACACACACACACACACACACCTACCCATGCACAATAACAATGCAGGTGAGCCGTGGCAAAGGAGGTCAAGGTCACCTGCATTCACTTGGGCTCATTAGACATTCCGCGATGGGGGAATTACAGGTGTGTTGACGGACCTGACCTCGCCAAGCCCGACCTGCGCGCAACACTTGGCTTGAAGGCGAGGTGTTGCTTGCTTGTTAGCGGTAAATCACGTCTTGTTCCGGTGATTTATGGCCCGACGAAACACCTCGACTCTTCATGTAGTTAGTTATATTTTATGGGGTGGATGGGGGTGGAGTGGGGTGGGGGCTGTGTGTGTGTGTGTGTGTGTGTGTGTGTGTGTGTGTGTGTGTGTGTGTGTGTGTGTGTTTCTCTTATTGTTGCTGAAATTCTTCGTATCACAGCTATTATTCTGAATATCTTTTTATTTTGCGAACTCATTCTCTTTTGTGTGTGGTTTTTGTTCTGCTTATCTGCTATTTTTTTTTTTTTTTTTTCCTTCTCTGTGTATTTTAAATGTGTGGTGTTCCGCTTTTTATGACTCGGTTTTTATGTGTGTTTCTCTGTGTATGTTTGGCTGTCTGTGTGCTTGTCTGTCTCTCTGTGTGTCTGTCTGTCTGTCTGTGTCTGTTTTTCTCTTAATCACTGTTCCAATCCCTCCCTTCCACCTCTCTCTTTCCCTTTTATTTCCCCTCACTCCCTCTCTTTCAACCCCCCTTTTGTCCCTTAGCCCTTTCCCCCTTCTTTCCCTTCCTTTTCTTTTCCCTCTTCTTTATCTCCCTTTCCCTTCCTTCCCCTCTTTCCCTCCTTTTCCTTTCCCCCTACTCTCCCTCCCTATCCGTTCCCTCCTTTTATTCCCTTTCCCTTTTATCCCTCCCTTCCTTTCCTCTCCTCCCCGTCTCTCCCTTTTCCATTCCACCCCCCTCCAGATCCATCCCTTTCCTCTCCCCCCTTCTCTCCTTCCGTTCCCCCTTCCTCCCCCTCCTCCCTTTTCCTTTACCTCCCTCCCTCCTCCTTTCCCATGTTCTCTCAACCCGGTCACCAGAAAGCAGCCAAACAGTATTACAACATTAACGAACACTCCCTGTGACCTTGAGAGAGAGAGAGAGAGAGAGAGAGAGAGAGAGAGAGAGAGAGAGAGAGAGAGAGAGAGAGAGAGAGAGAGAGAGAGAGAGAGTAAAATATAAAAAATAAAAAAAAATAAAAAAAATTCGAGGTGCAGCGGATTAATTAAAAGCAAATATTAGAGCGGAGAGGGGAAAAGTAAATACGTGTATATATTTAGAGTGCGGATGCTCCCTCGCCCCCCCCCCGCCTCTCCCTCCAAGTTTTATGACCCCCGAAAAAAAAAATAATAGAGAGGGAAAGAAAATAAGTGCGTTGGGTTCTGGGCGTAAAGCATCGGCGGGCTTATCCAGAATTCTCCTCCTCTGCATGTTGGTGTTTGTTGGTCTTGGGATTAATTTAGTGCTCTTCCAGCGTGTTCCAATGATGAGTCTCGTCTGGATTTGCCCTTGATGGTCTCTGTCTGGCCTGCTCTGGTTTGTTCTGCCTCCGTAGCTTGTCCAATATACAAATTTAGTGGATGTTATTGAGAGAACTAGTTGATTGTAAAGTGATTTTGTGTTTGTGTGTGTGTGTGTGTGTGTGTGTGTGTGTGTGTGTGTGTGTGTGTGTGTGTGTGTGTGTGTGTGTGTGTGTGTGTGGGTGTTCCTTTTATTTTCTTATTGCAACAGATGAAGTCCCGGTCTCATATTTCAAGTCTCTCTCTGGCTCTCTCGTGTTTGCTATGTTTATGTTCGTTGCTTCTCCTATTCACAGCTTTAGAGGATGTTATTGAAAGAACGAGTGTGCGTGTGTGTTTTTCTTTTAATTTCTTATTGCAACAGATGAGGTCCCGCTCGCATATTTCAAGCCTCTCTCTGTCTTTCTCGTGTTTGCTATGTTTATGCTCGTTGCTTCTCCTACATACAGCTTTAGTGGATGACAACGATAGAAAGAGTTGATTGTAAAGTGATTTTTTTTTGTGTGTGCTAGTGTGTGTGTCTGTTCCTTCTGTTTATTATTATAACATTGTCCTGCTCTCTTTACTTCTCTGTTTACGTTCGTTGCTTCTTCGATACACGACTTTACTGGATGTTATTGAAAGAACGAGTTGACTGTAAGGTGTTTTTGTGTATGCGTATGCTCGGGGTATTGGGAGGTGAAAGGAAGGAGAGGGGGAAGAGGTGAAAGATAGGAGAGGAGGAGGGTTAAAAGGAGGAAAGGGGGATTTGAAAGGGAGGCAGGAGAGGGGAGACGAAGGGAAGTGAGAGGGGGAAAAGGGGGATTACGAGAGGGGTTGAGACAGACAGACAGACAGACAGAAACATTAAAAAAACAAGTAAAAAATCACGCAATCCTGCTCTTGTATGTCTCCTCTTTCTTTTACTCTTTCTTGGACATATATTTGATCCTCTTATCTTTATTCCACTTATTTTCCTCTTTCGCAATCCCGACAGCATTTCCCTTCAAGTCCCACGAAGTCAAAGGCTATTATTTACCAGCGCCGGAACACAAAACAACCGAGTAGAAGCAAACAACCTTTTACCAACCATTGCTTTCCTTACCATTTCATTCTGCTCAATCATGTCCATTTCATTCCCTTCCTCGCATTCCGTTATACCTCACCGGATGGCCTGAGCTCACCTTCACACACCTTCACTCCCTGAGGCCCTGTAGCTCTTCGTGTCCTTGTCCATCTGTATCAGTGGAAGGTGTTTGTCGGGCAGATGTGGATTGACGCTCATCGGTGTGAGACTCGGCTGTTTTTGCAGAGACCCACATCGATAGTAATTGCAAGGGAGATGAATGAACAAAAGGGATAGTGTTAAGAATATGTATAAAGGAAGGGTTAACTGTTATCTACTTACTGAATCTATAAAGTAATGCCTGTCAACCAAAACGACTCCCTCATATTTAGTAATTACAAGAAGTGTGAATGAGGAAAGAGAATATATAGTTTTGAGTATGTATGAAAATGGGGTTAACACTAATCATACTTTTCATCTACAGTTACGCCACTCAACCCAAACTAACCAACAGCAAAAAAAAAAAAAAAAAAAAAAAAAACGTGTCACGGAACGAACGAATAATACTAAACTGATCTAGGGAAACAGATAAACCAATGACGGACGGAATGAAAAAAAAAAAAACACACGAATGAATGTTTTAGTGTTTGCCTAAATTGTTAACTCCACAAATAAATAAGTTGGAAAGCCCGCCAGCCAATCCGTGTCCCAACAAAAGTCGGGTCAGGAAATAAGTTCTTTTCGATTTATTTACAAGCGAGTTTTTTAGGCCGCGAAGAGAGGATTTAGGAGCGCGCGGCACGAGGCTCAGAGGATTCCCGGCGGGCCGCGTGACCTTCACCTCCGGCAAGGACGTGACCTTTACGCCTCCGCCTGACATCGTTCTCTTGCATGGCACACACCTTTGTTCCCCCTTAATGCCGGCGGTCTATTGGCACTTCTTGGAAATGAGTAACTCTTTCCTTGGCCTTCCTGAACTGCTTGAATGTCTCACTTTATACCCCCAAGGTGAGCTTTTGGGAGACTCGGTGTGTCTTTGGAAAGGGGCTTGAAGCTTCTGTCACATATCTTATCCATCAAACATCTCCATCACACATCTCAATAACACATCCTCTCCATTACGCATCTCCATCACACATCTTACATCTCCATCACACTTCTTCACCATCACACATCATCTTTACCGTCTTCACCGTCCTGAATAACATCGATCTCTACTTGATGTTGAGAATCACTGTCTGTCTGCGAACTCTGATGAACAAACTTACCTCTTGACTCCATGAATTCTTGAGTTCCAGCGGCCGTGTGTGACTCCTAGATGCTGCTGATCACTTGACACCTTTGACTACTCCTGACAGGGATGGATGGTAAAGTGACTTCTGGATGGTGTTGAATCGCAAATAAAAAATAGTTAGATGTCCTTGAAGAAATAACGAAGATGGACTGAATTGCTTTTTTTCCACCTCTCGGCTTATCTTGGAATCCTGGAAACTAACCTCTGGGGAATCGAACCACTTAGGCAACCTTGTCCTATTATACTGCTGTTCTATCTTAAGAAGAGACAAATTGAGCTTCTTAAATGAACGAAAATATATTGTTTTCGCTGCTCGACTTGTCATGGCACACTTAAAATTCCTGCAGCAAACATTTTAGAGAGTTTAACATTTTTAGCGACCTTGACGTATTGTATTCAAGCGAGAAATTATGGGAAAGCACAATGAAGTTTAAGAAAGTATTGAAATCCTCCCCTTCTACCTTTCAGCTCATCACAGCATCCTTGAGACATCTGGAAATAGACTTTTGGAGTGTGTTTTAAGATTCTCAGTTACCTTGACCTATTGCATTCTAGCGAGACCTTAAATGAAAGCACAATGAGGTTCACGAATGTATTGAATGCCTTCCCTTTCACCTTTCAGCTCATCACAGCATCCTTGAGACATCTGGAAATAGCCTTTGGGAGTGTGTTTAACCTTTCGCGAGGAGCTGAATACTCTTTGACCTCTTAGGGAAACGTGGGAGTGACCTCGGCTTATTGGTGGAGCTCGTGTGACCTTGATTCCTAACCTTATGCTTACCTGTGGGCGCTCTGCAAAGGTGCTCCTGCCCACGCCTCATTAAGCTAATCAATCATCTGTGTAGGTCGAGGTTTTCTTTTTTCGGTGTTGCTGTCTTTATTGTGGTGGCGGTGATGGTGGTGGAGGGGGAGGGGTTGTTGGTCGTAATGGTAGTGGTATTGGTGGTGGTGTTAGTTGGGGTGATGGTGTTGGTGGTGGTATTGTTCCCTCGTCTTTTTTGTTGTTGTCGTCTATAATGTTTTCTTTTGTATGGTGGTGGGTGGAGTGGCGTTAGTAGTAGTGGTAAGTGGTAACGGTAGTGATATTAAAGTTGTTGTATTATACTTGTTTATGGCCGGCGCTTTGTGGTTGATGTCGTTTTTCCTGTTGTGTGTAATGGTGACAAACTTAACTTAACCTAACCTAACCTGACCTCACCTCACCTCACCTCACCTGACATGACATAGCTTAACCCAACCTAACTCCATCTGATCTGTAATGACGTAACCTAACCTGACCTCACCTCAACTCACCTGACATGACCTAACCCAACCAAAACCTCATCTGACCTGAAATGACCTAACCTAACCTGACCTGACCTCACATGACCTGTCCTGGCCTGACTTGAGCTGCCGTGACCTACCTAACTTAACCTGGCCTAATCTAACCTGATCTGACCTGACCTAACCTGACGTAACCTGACCTGACGTGACCTGAACTGACCTGACGATTTTTCGACCCCAATCTAACCTGCTTGCTGTGTTGTCACTTAGTTGCTCTCTTTTTTTTGGGTGGTGTGTTCGTCTGTTTGTTTAGGAGATGAAGAGGGAGTGGTAACCAAGCAGGAAACACACACACACACACACACACACACACACACACACACACACACACACACACTACACACAACCAGGTTCCTTTCGCGTCAACGTTTCATCCCCGGGAAGATTTTTTTTTTTTTTCATATTAAGAAGAAGAAAAATAAAATAAAAAGTTTGTTGTTGATATAGTGAATACGTGGAGTCGACAGTTCCAGGCATTAGGATCCCCGCTGAATAATTCATCATGTTTTCATCATTATTCTTTAATTATTTTGCTCCTGAATTTCAAAGGCATTTTTTCCTCCCCCTCCCCCCTCCCCCTTCCCCCACCCTCCACCCAACCGTGAGGATTTCCAAAGTTTTGTAAATAATTAATCTTTTACGCGGAATGATATAAATAGTTTTTTTTTCCTTTTCGACCCCGAGAGCGAGATAATTAAAGGAAAATGAGATATGAAGCGCTGCCGGGAAATTTGAGTTGGGGTGAACTACTTAGTGAAGCCTCAACGTAACTGTTTAATGGTGTATATATTACATCAAGAGAGAGAGAGAGAGAGAGAGAGAGAGAGAGAGAGAGAGAGAGAGAGAGAGAGAGAGAGAGAGAGAGAGAGAGAGAGAGAGAGAGAGAGAGAGAGAGAGAGAGAGAGAGAGAGAGAGAGAGAGAGAGAGAGAGAGAGAGAGAGAGAGAGAGAGAGAGAGAGAGAGAGAGAGAGAGAGAAACACACGGCCTCGACCCCTTGTAGAGAGAGGGAGAGGCGAGGGAAAATTGCTTACGGGTCGGTCACTCTTGAAAGCCCTAGAACTGTGTGTATAGTTCCCTTCTCCTCCTCCTCCGACCCCCTCTCTCTCTCCCTCTTTTTCCCTCCTTCCTTCCCTCTCTCTCTTCCTCCCTCCCTGCCTCGAACACAACAAAGCTTATCACCAAAGGATCCATCGACTACTTCAACCGTCAATTTCAGCTCTCCATTGTCCATCCAGGTTTTCCAGTCCATTTCTCAAGCTCCTTCGCTCTCCCCTTTCGAGCTTCTACTTCACGTCTCGGGTTTTTCATAGGCCGAAGCTGTACTTTTATTCCCCTCTTTGTCTTCGCGTCCTCACCTCCCTCTCCCCCGCTGTGAGAGAGGAGAAAACACAGGCGGCCCACCACTTGAGTCATCTATAATCCACTTGTCCGTCCAGTCCTCCTTCTCATCCATAGCCCCAAGTCCTCCAGCTCCAAAAATACACTTCCCTGCTAAAGGAGAGTGGAGGGCAAGGAGGGAAAAAGCAGCGGGTAAGAGAAAGGGAACAAGAGAGATGTAAATGATCACGTATTGTATTGCAGAGAGGGAAAAAGTGAAAACAGGGGGACTTGTTGAAAAGATGTTTGGGATATGTATGGTGTAAGGAGAGTAATGTTTCGTTGAAAGGGAATGGAAGACGAGGCGGAAGAAAAAGATGATATCGGTGAAATTAAAATAAGTGAGAGTAATGTTTTGTTGAAGAAAGAGAATGGAAGGCGAGGTAGAGAAAGGATGATATCGAAAGAGAAATATAAAGGAAAGTAGAGTTTTGTTCAAGAACCATGGAAGGCGAGTAGAGGAAGAGATGATATAGAAGGTGATATCATAATGAAGAAAGGTAATGTTTTGTGTAAGAAGAATGGTAGGAAAGACAGAAAAAAAAGACTTCGAAGGTGAAATCAAAAAGGAAAGTAACGTTTTGTTGAAGAAGAAAGAAAAGCTAAAAAAAAAACAAGGATACTAAAGATGGAATAAGGAATCACGCAAAAAAATAATAGAGAGCAAATGTTGAAATACGAAGAAAATAGTGGTTATTGAAATCCTTCGCAAAAAAAATAAAAGAATAAAAGCGAAGGAGACCCCACAATAGCAGCATTAGTAAAGATCAATACAGTGTGTCGTAATCCTTAAAAAGTTGTTCCTTACGACCCCAAAAATCTGTTGTCACAAGAACTAATTTTCACTTGGCGGCGATTGTTCGAGAGAGAGAGAGAGAGAGAGAGAGAGAGAGAGAGAGAGAGAGAGAGAGAGAGAGAGAGAGAGAGAGAGAGAGAGAGAGAGAGAGAGAGAGAGAGAGAGAGAGAGAGAGAGAGAGAGAGAGAGAGAGAGAGAGAGAGAGAGAGAGTTGATCTGAAGGAGGGGAGAAAGTAATATTAAGAGAAAAGAAGCAACGGATGAATAGCAAATGATAAAAAGGAGGAAATAAATAGTAAAAGAAAGAGGGAAACTAAAAAGTAAAAGTAATAAGTAAGGAGAGTAAGGAGGGAGAAAGGGAGAGGAAGAGGGAGGATGAAAGAGGGATAATCTGGAGAAGGAAAAAGAGGAGAAAGAGATAATAATAGAGAAAGAAGCAGAAAAAAGCGAAGAATGAACAACAAATGAAAAAGAAAAGAACGAAGAGATTGGGAGAGATACAGGACACCTAGGAAAAAAGGAAGGAGACATATATAGAAGCATATAGATGGATGTATGAGCGGAAAAGTAAGAGGAAAGGAGGGAGAGGAGAGAGTGAAGGCAGGACAAATGAAGAAAGAGAAGGAAAAGAGGGAAAGAAAGCGTGAAACTGAGAAGAAAAAGAAAGCAGATGGATATGTGAGGAGGAGGAGGAGGAGGAGAAAGAGAGAGGGAGAGAAGGAGGGCGAGAGGGAGGGAGAGGAGAGAGGAGACACGAAGGGAGCCACTCTCGACTCAAGATGTTTTAACGAGCCTCAGTGAGCCATTGTCCGCGTGAACAATACATTCTGACTCCTAACGAGGACACTAATTTTTCTCATTTGGAGTTTCTATCAGATGGTGAACGCCACATTTACTGCCTAAGTGAGGAGGGAGTGAGGGGAGGGAGGAGTGGGTTGGGGAGTAGGGAGGAGGATGGGATGGTGTGTGTGTGTGTGTGTGTGAGAGAGAGAGAGAGAGAGAGAGAGAGAGAGAGAGAGAGAGAGAGAGAGAGAGAGAGACTGACTTTCTGTGGGAGTGATAAGGCACATCCGTAAAAGTAGGTTCACGTGTCTATGGGAATGGGAACCTGATTGGCTGAGCATATCTCTCTCTCTCTCTCTCTCTCTCTCTCCCCCCGTGTGTGTGTGTGTGGGGGGTGCTGCCCTGCCTGGTCGGGTGTGTGGCTAGGGGCCTCGCCGGCGTCGTGGCGGCCTCGCGGGGCACACACAGACACGAGTGACGCATCATGCAACATAACGTGACAGGCTTCAGCTTTCCACGGTTCACTTGTTTTATTTTTCTTCCCTAGATATTTCCGCCTCCAGTCTTTTCAAGGCTCGGCTCATTGGGTGAAATTTTTTGTTGTTGTTGAAACTCATGCATGTTTTCTCATTATTTTTTTGCCATATAATATTTATCAGATTTCATTGAAATCCACTTTACCCCCTCACTCACACCCACCCACCCACCCACCCACACACACACACACACACACACATTTTATATATATATATATATATATATATATATATATATATATATATATATATATATATATATATATATATATATATATCAGTTCGGGGTCTCACGCACGCGGGCAGTGACGGCAGTGATGGAGCAGAAGGGCTGCGGACGGCCGTGGGCGGCGTGAACGAGCCGTCCAACACACTTCCTTTAATCCCAAATATAGCCGCACTGGCCAGGCCTCGTGACCGCTGCGCACGGCGGCGTGTCACGCTGTATTTCAGGCGTCGCTAAATCGTATGAGCGGCATTCATTTGTGCATTATTTCATTCTGGCGCGGCTTCCTTATTTATCCTCCCGTCCCTCGCATCACCTGGACGCACGGACGATAATTATAAGCTAACACGCCCGAGACTTGAAAATAATCAGCTTAGTTGAGCGGCCAACGCACTTCTAAGAAATGGTAACAACACACGGACTGCAGCTTTTCATCTTCAGCCTCATGCGTGGCCCCAAAAACACCTCGCGGGACACGGCACTTCGGGCCGCAGCGTCGGGGGCGGTAGAGGCCAAGCCGCGGCGGGCCGGGCGCTGCGGGGCGGCGGCCTGCCACCCGTCACGTCCCGACAATGGAGCCTCATTGCTTTCATGAACAATATAATGAGCTTTCGAGACATATTTGCATGTAAACATACATACTCGCAGCTTACGGTAATCACGGCGCTTTTAGGTGTGGAGGGAGTTTTCTTTTGTCTTTTTAGTATTCTAGCAGCTTCTTACATGTTTTTTTTCACTTCATATTTTTTTAGTAATAGTAATTATCACAGTTCATTATAAAAAAAACATAACTTTTCATTGCCATAATTTTTTAGTAACTATTTTTGTCATTAACTCACATTCACTTAAAGAGCTACCTAATAATGATCACCGATATAAATATTGCGCAACAAATATACGACATTTTTGTTTGGAAAGAAAATATCGCACCGGCTTTAAAATATATTTCGGGGGAACGTTTCATTGATTTCTGTGAGGCTTTTTTTGTGTTTTATTTTCTTCTTCATTGTTTCGCACAAGGGTCAAGGTTTATGAGAGAGAGAGAGAGAGAGAGAGAGAGAGAGAGAGAGAGAGAGAGAGAGAGAGAGAGAGAGAGAGAGAGAGAGAGAGAATGTTGGAAAGTCACCGTAAATCTATTTGCAACATGTATGAGATAATTTTCAAGGTCATGATGAGATAATTCAACACCTGCTCAGGTAAATCACGCATTAAACGAATATTAATGACGATGACCTGAAAACACGAAGGTCAGATGGTGAATTAAGAGTGCAACGCACAGCTGGGCATCGTTATGAGTGTTACAGAGATCAGAGGAATACGTTAAGAGCAAACATTTTCCACGCACAGAATAACCGAGGAATACAGAAATAAAAATATCAGAACTCGAAAATTGCACGTAATAAAAAGAAGATAAATGCCATGGATAATAGGCATTTGTTTGTTTGTTTCAGCGTCGGCAGTAAGAACATGTACGAAGCGAAAACAAAAGCGCATTTTTCTTTATTCATTTAATAAGAATGTAATAAAATTAATGGATTTATGAGGATTAATTTTCGTATTAAGCTAAAAGATGACAAAAATAACACACACACACACACACACACACACACACACACACACACACACACACACACACACACACACACACACACACACACACACACACACACACACACACACACACACACACACACACACACACATTTTTCAGTCTGGCGGTGAGCTGCAACACTGCCTGTGACGCAATGTCTGTCTGGCTTCCCTGATTGTACAAGGCGACCCGCTGTTTGTAGTTCATGATAGCAGAACTAAATAGGTGGTTGATTAAAATCTCTCTCTCTCTCTCTCTCTCTCTCTCTGTGTGTGTGTGTGTGTGTGTGTGTGTGTGTGTGTGTGTGTGTGTGTGTGTGAGAGCGCGCAGGTACTCGCTCGCTTGAGAGAGAGCGAAAATGTGTGTTCATTAATAATCAGATTGATATAATGTTGAGGAAATACTTCTACCGAAGTTCTGATATTTCATGGCGGTGTGTTGAATGGTGGATGAGACTCGTTTATTTGCCCTGTCACGATTTTACCGCCGCTTGAACTAAAACAATATGGATAAAATTTCACACCAATATAAAAAAATAAAATCAAGGCACGCAAACCTCTGCATGCAAACTATAAAAAAGATAACTTCTAAAACAAACTTTTTTTTTTTCATCTCCGGTAGAAAAGATAAAATTATTTTTTTAAAGTTCATATGCAAACAAAACATGCAGACATTTTTTCTCATAACGCAAAAAGAAGAAAAACGGACTAACCAAATCTTTTTAAATATACTAAGGTCCTTTTTTTCTTGTCCTCGCCCCGGGCCGCGCCATTACCCAGTAGCCGGTGGAGCGGCATCCCCAAATTAGCTAAACGTCCGTATGTGACTCGCGCCATAACCGAGTGCAATAACCAGGCGGGTGAGGCACGACTTGTCCGTGATTTGTCGAGTTAATTGCACCTGTCCAGGCCAACCCGGCGGCCTCTCCTTCTTCCCTCACCCCTCAGCGTGCCTTTCCTTCCCGTGTTGCGTCTGCTGCCCCTACCATACTCGTCCTGCCTCCTCCTCCCACCCCTTCTTTTTGTTCTTCCTGTTCTTGTTCTCGTTCATCATCTTGTTTTTGATCTTCACGTTTTTCTTGTTCATGTTCTTGGTGCTCTAGTTCTTGTTCTCCTTTATCCTCCACATCGGCTAGCACCTCCAACCAAAAAATAACACACACACACACACACACACACACACACACACACACACACACACACACACACACACACACACACACACACACACACACACACACACACACACACACACACACACACACACACACACACACACACACGAACTTGCTCGCCATATCCCACAAACTCGGCGCCAAAACACGCCAGCATTTCATCCGTAACTTGGCGTGCGTGTGTGTGTGCAGTTTTTTCCCGCTGCATTTCTTTTTGTTTAGTTTACCCTTTGAGTGCCGGCGAAGGACGACGAAAAAAACGGCAGCCACATCTGGAACCTCATTACGAAGTTTTAATAAGAGCAAATTTGTACGCTACACAGGAGAGAAAGGTGGCAGGAGGTGGAGGAGGAGGAGAGGAGGAAGGAGAAGTTTGTGTGTGAATGTGTGTGTGTGTGTGTGTGGGGTGGGGTGGGGTGGGGGGGGGGGAGGTCCTTCAGTTATCGCCCTCAATCTTCTATTTAACATCATCATCATCATCCATTATTAGGTCACTACAGAACCTTTGCATTCTCCATCATTATAATTTCATACAGGCACTTGCTTCTCTGTTCTCCCCGCTTGTAGAACACCGGGGCTTCTGTGTTACATCGGTTGTCCATCTACAGATTCTCAGCTCCTCGCATGATAATGGCCTGCCCTTGTCCACTTATGAATTTAAACTATCACTGCATGTATCTTCAAGCTTTCTCGGTTCCTCAATCCACGATGCCCACTTAGTGTCAATGTTAAACCCATAAACTGTATTTTCATTCCCCTTTCTGTACTTATCCTTGCTTTTAATCTCTTTCCTACAGGAATTTCCTCATCTGAGATAAATTTTTTCCACACGGTCTGAAATATACCTTCCATGTTTTACCACCTTACTACCGAGAGGCAAACCAGAAGCCAAGAGTGTGTGTTATCAAATTAATGAAGAATGTAGGAATCCCGGCACTGTACATCTTTTACGATCTATCTTTCACTGTTTAATGATACCAATTCAAAGCAAACCAGAAGCAGGGAATATCTCATCAATTAGTGTAGAAAGTATCCGCCATCACCCTCCAGTGGTCACGATTATCACCAGTCCTCCCCAGTCATCACCAGCGCACAGAGTCAGCTCGACCTACCTACATTGGGACGAGCCATAAACAGGGGCAGATGGATTCGTCCCTCGGGTGCCATCGCCAGCAACAAATTCTAAGGGTGTCCAGATAGGCTGTCGAAAAGATGAATATCCCAGGCATGCGTAATCATCCCGGGGGCACCACGCTAGATTGACTTACGGTAGTTTGGTAATTCTTGAAGTTGAAGGAGATCGAAAATTAGGTAAAGGGAGAGATCTTTACGCACATAGATAAATAGATAGATAGATAGATAGATAGATAGATGGAGAGAGAGAGAGAGAGAGAGAGAGAGAGAGAGAGAGAGAGAGAGAGAGAGAGAGAGAGAGAGAGAGAGAGAGAGAGAGAGAGAGAGAGAGAGAAAGAGAAAGGAGAGAGAGAGAGAGAGAGAGAGAGAGGAGAGAGAGAGAGAGAGAGAGAGAACACCAACCAACCAACTCTCTCTCTCCCTTCCTTCCCTTCCTTCCTTCTTCCTCCCTATCTTACCCTTTATGCCTCCTCCTCCTCCTCCTCCTACTACTACTACTACTACTACATCTACTACTACTACTACCACCACTACCACCACTACTACTACTACAACTACTCCTTATGGTCTTGTTCTTGTGTTTACCGTTGCTTTTCTTGCTCTTTCTTCTTCTCGTTTTCTCTCTCTCTCTATCTGTCTATCTATATCCATCTATCTATCTATCCATCTATCTATCTCTCACACGCGGCCAGGAGAAAGAGAGTGAGGTGGGTCCATCACGCCCCCAAATATATATTCCGGGAGCGAACACCTTCCAGCGGCGGGGTTTGTTTGATGCCCTGACGCCGTAAGTGCGCCAGAGACTCGGCGGGAAATAAGCAGACAGGCAGGAAAACCAGAGGCAAACAAAGACGGGCAGGTAGACGGGCAAAAAAGGCGGCTATATATAACAGGCTCCTCTCCTCGCCGCCTCGACCCGCCGCTCTCAATAAAATTCTGTTACGTTGAAATTGGTTTCGAAAAATGGTTGAGGGCTTGGTTCTCTCACCCTCTCTTTCTCTTTTTCTCCCTCTCTCTCCTTACCTTTCTTACCTTTCTCTTTCTCTCGTCCTTGTTCTGCTTCTCTCTCTATCTCTCTCTTTTTCTCACTATTCTTACCCATCTTTCTCTCCTCTTCTCCCTCTCTTCCTTTATTTTCTGTTTCTTTCTTCTTCTCCCCCTGCTTACCTCTTTCTTTCCTTACGTAAGTTCTTTCCTTCTCTGTTTCCCTTTTTCTCCCTCTCTTTCTTACTCTCCCTCTCTTCCCCTTTTTGCCTCTCTCTTTTTCTGTTTATCTCTCTTTCTTTCTCTTTTTTTCTCTTCGGCCTTTCTTTCATATATTTCTTTACTCGCTAGCTCTCGCCTCCTTACGTTCATCTTCTTCTATTCCTCCTTCTCCTCCTCCGTCTATTCCTCTCTCCCCCCACTTGCTCTCCCCTCCTCTTTCCATCACTCTTTCTCTTCTACACTCCCGAGGCCTCCCTTTTATATTTTCTCGCTCTCTCCTTCATTTCGCTTCCTTCAACCTCTTTCATTCTTTCTTCATCCAATGCTGTTGAATGCTGTCGGGGATTGGTAAGACATCCACTATTTCCTTCAGTGCTGTATGTTTAGTTATTTCTCTTATATTTTCTTTTTATTTAATTCAGTTTTGCTCTATTACCTCTTTTGCAGTCATATCTTTCCTTCACTCTCTCTTTCTCTCTCTTTTAGAACTAACTTTTTACTATTTTTTTTCTCTTTGCCCACCATCGCTTGCTTGTCCCCTCCTACTCCCCCCCTCTCTCTCCCTTTCTCTCTCTATCTCTCTAATTCTATCTCACTATCTCTCTCGGCTATCCCTCATATCCTAGTCCTCTCACTCATCTGCTTTTTTTTTCCTGTGGTACATTTTGTTTTTGTTTTTTTGCGACATGTGCCAGAAACTTGACCTTGCCATGTCTCTCTGCCTCTCTGTCTCTCTCTGCCGCACTCTCGTCTCTCACTTTCCGTCTCCCTCTCTTCCTCTCCTTACCCTCCTCCCATTGCCTCACTTTCCTCCTTCACTGTCCGTTTCACTCATTCACTCTCTCTTTCCCTCTCTCTTTCCCTGCCTCACTTTCCCTTTCTCCCTCCGTAACTCGCTCTATCCCTGCATCTTTCTCTCACAGCCTCACTCGCTTCCCTCACTCTCCGTATCACTCATTCGCTTCGTCACTCTCCCTCTCCTGTACCCTGCCTCACTCTTTCGCTCACTCCTTGTCTCTCACTCGCTCGCTCTCCTTCGACCCCTACCTCCTTCTCTCTTCCCTCACTCTCCGTCACCCTCACTCCTTCCTCCCCTTCTCACTCGCTCACTCCCTGTCTCTCACTCCAGCCGCATCCATCTCCCGCCGTAAAAATGCACGCCGAGGGTTAACTTTCGACGTCTAACTTTGAGAGAAAACGAGGATATTAAATTCCCGCAATAACACGAGTCAGTCAGTCTCCTTCCCTTTCTCTCTCTCTCTCGGTACCTTTTTTTCTTCCAGGTTCATGTATTTCCGTGTTTGAGAGAGAGAGAGAGAGAGAGAGAGAGAGAGAGAGAGAGAGAGAGAGAGAGAGAGAGAGAGAGAGAGAGAGAGAGAGAGAGAGAGAGAGAGAGGTAAGCCAAACTAATTAAGTATTGTATTCCACTGAACATTTCTAAATCGTTTTGCCTTTGTGAATACCTCATTTTTTTTCTTTTATTTTTTTTCTTCATTAAAACATAACATATAAAAGACAGTATTACTTATATTATGTTTATGTTTTACGTTTTTTGTTTTGTTTTTGTTTATTTATGTTTTCTATTTTTTTTTATTTATTTATATTGCTTTCAAACCATTTCTTATTCCTTCATTAAAACTACAAAACAACAACACTTTCTTATTTCTTGTTTATTTTTCTCGTTAGTATTTTTTTTTATTTCTCTTTCAGTATTTTTTTTTTTATCCTCAAGTCACGGAGGGAAAATTATTGTGTCGAAAATGAAAACAGCGAACCAGAAATACGCACTAAAAGAACTACCTGACTGACATCGTTTACACGCACATGCGACGTACGTGTGTGTGTGTGTGTGTGTGTGTGTGTGTGTGTGTGTGTGTGTGTGTGTGTGTGTGTGTGTGTGTGTGTGTTGGTTTGTTCCTACTACGGGCACAAAGGAATTTTTAGTATCACCGAAACATTTTACTACCTGGCATACACACACACACACACACACACACACACACACACACACACACACACTTATAAAATACTGCCTTCCATTTCTTACCCTTATCTATTCAACCCTTTCAATTTACATCATGTTCCTCCTCCTACATCTCATTCAACTCCATATGCATTCCACAGATTATTATTATTATTATTATTATTATTATTACTATTTTATTACTCATATTTATTTTCTCATTATCATTATTGAAATCCATAAAAAAAGGGTATCAAGGGAAAATGAAAATAAAAGAAAGAGATCAATCAAACTCCCGTCGCTGCTCATTCCTCGTCTTTCCTATTTTCAGTGTTTTTGTGTGTGTTTTAATGTGTTTTACGGTGTTTTGCTTCCTTCTTTCGTGCCGTAGTGTTGTCCTCGTGCACAGATACACCATTCACTTCCTTTCAATCTTTTTTATCATTTTATTTATTTTTTGTATCTGATTTCACTGAGTTTGTATGTCTTTCCTTCTTTTACATTTTCAATTTGTCATTCTTGTTTTTTTTTCTGTATTATTATTTTTTCATTGTTTTATTTGTTTGAAATTTTGTGCTTCTCTCGAAATGAGTATTCTACACTTTTTCGCGCGCACTTTTGTTCTAATTCCTTTGACTTTTTCTCCAGTCTTTAATCTATTTTTTCGTCGTATCGCTTCCGCGTTGCAAAATTTCTACACTCACAGTTTCTGATATTTTTTTATTCGTTCTCTTTCAGTAATTCCTCTTTGTTTTTACTGCAAACTTCAAGGGGTTCATCATCAACACAGCTGCATGCTTTTTCTCTCCCTCCTTATCTCTGTCTATCATTTCTTCTTTTAATCTAAATTTTTCTTGGTATGCACTTTTTTTTATATCTTCTTCGTTTCTTGCTTTTTTACGTATTTTCTTCTTTTGTTTGTTGTATATTCTCTTTTTGATTTTTTTTCACAATTTCACTGGTGCTCTCCGTTCGTCCGTGTTATATTTAAATATCCTGTTCTTTTCTTCCCTAAACCTATTATATTTCACAGCTATATCTCGTTACTTCCTCTTTTTCACTTACTAATATGTCTTTCCCACTCCTTTAAAATACATTCTGGTCTTTGTTTTCCCTTAAATGATCCTTTCTTTCAACACACACACACACACACACACACACACACACACACACACACACACACACACACACACACTCAAACACGCACACAAACATACCGACCACTTCCACACTCACGCACCTCCCCCCCTTCAACACACACACACACACACACACACACACACACACACACACACACACACACACACACACACACACACACACACACTTTTAGAACTCCACAACCTTTCCTACTAACCAAGCCTTCCCTTTGACACCCCTAACCATCACCCACTCCCTTTTGGCAGCTCCCCGTCTCAATAACCCCCGAATCCTTCCCCCTAACCCAACCCAGCCCAGCCCCTTCAGCCCAGTCACCTGTACAGCGTTTCTTGAGGCGTCTGCTATTGATTCCCTTCCTGGCCCCTCGGCGACTCCTGCTTCATGAATTTTAATGCACCAATTGCCTCGTTTTTATATTCTTAATTGATCGTGAGGCTTTTACTGAGACTCCCCGGGTAATTATGTAAATTATAGAAGCACCGGAGTTTTTACAGTTTCGCTGCGAGTTGCCTCACGCTATTACGACACCTACAGGGAGGGGTGGAGAGGAGGAGGAAGGGAGCAGGGAAGGAGGGGTGAAGGAAAGGAGGGAAGGAGGGTTGCAAGGGTAGGGAGGGAGTGAGGTAGGTGACTGGGAGAGGAAGGAGGGTAGAAAGGAAAGAGGTTAAGGGGAATAAAGGAGTAAGCAAGTGAAGTATACGAAAGTTAGCAAGGAAAGAAGGAAGGGTAAGAGGAAAAAAATGGGGTACGGGGGGGGAAGAAATGAGGATGGAAGAGGGAAAGGGAAGAGGGAGATAAAGGTAAGGAAGGAAGGGGTCAGAGGGGAAGAGGGAGGCAGAGAAAACGAAGGAGGAAGCTCACTGAAAGATAAATATTGAATATGAAAAGAAATAACAGGAAAAGAAAGAGGGAGGTTGAAAGAAGGGAGGAAGAAGGGAGAAGTAGAAGGTAGGAAGAAGGAAGCTCAACAAAGGAGGTAGATGGAAGGATAGGAAGTGGAGATAGGAAAGAAAGCAAGGATAAAGAGAAGGAAGAAGCAAGGAGGAAACTAAGTGTATATAAGAAGGCAGGGAATTAAGGGAGGAAAGATAGGACGAAAGGGAAGATACGGGAAATAAAGAAGATAAAGATAGAAAACAAAGAGGGAAGGAAGGAGAGAGAGAGAGAGAGAGAGAGAGAGAGAGAGAGAGAGAGAGAGAGAGAGAGAGAGAGAGAGAGAGAGAGAGAGAGAGAGAGAGAGAGAGAGAGAGAGAGAGAGAGAGAGAGAGAGAGAGAGAGAGAGAGAGAGAGAGAGAGAGAGAGAGAGAGAGAGAGAGAGAGAGCCAGAAGGGGGTATCAAATGTCTGTTAGATGCAGGGAATTAGTGGAAATGTTGCTAAGTTAATGTTGTAATATCAGGTTACTTTCCCCTCTTGCCCATCCCTCCCTCCCTCCCTTCCTCCCTTCCTTTCCTATCTCCTCCCTCCCTCCCTTCCTCCCTTCCTTTCCTATCTCCTCCCTCCCTCCCTTCCTCTCTCTCCCTTCCTCCGTTGCACCTAACTTCTCTCTTCTTCACCAACTTTACTCACTCTTGTCTACCTTTCTCCTATCACGACTCTCATTCCTCTCTTACCTCCTTTTCCCTCGCCTGCTTCTGTGTCTCTTTTCCTCCTCCTTCCTCCTCTGCCTCCTCCTGCTCCTCCTCCTTCCCACTTTCTTTTATGTATCACTCAATGTTTCCTGATATTTTTGCACGGCTCCTTCCGATTCTTTTCTCTATTTTGTTACACTTTATTTTTTTTTTTTGCCCCCAAAGAAAAATATATATATCACGGATGACAGGACGTGGAGGAGGAGGAGGACTTACGAAGGAGAGGATGAGGAGCTTTAATAAGAGGATGGGGCGAAGGAAGGAGAGAGAGTAAGGGAGGAGGAGGGAGGGAATGAAAGAGGATCAAGAGTATGCGGACGAAAATAAAATTCGAAAAGTAAAAGTGGAAGGAAGAAGATGATGGTGGTGGTGGTGATGATGGCGGTGGTGGTGATGGTAGTGGTGATGTTGGTGTTGATGGTGATGATTGTGATTTTAATATTCTGAAAGCGAAGGATGAGGTAACACAGTGGAAGATGAATTATAAATGTAGAAAAAAATGATATGGCTGAAGGAGAGAGTGAAAGATAATGAGAACAGGAAATAGAAAAGGAGGAGAAGGAGGAGGAAGAGAGGTGATAGTGGAGGAAGAGGAGGAAAAGGAAAGGATAGTTCAGATGAAGGAGACGAAAATGAAGGAAGAGATGAAGGAGAGAGGATAGTGAAGGAGAATATGAGGGTAACAGCTAGAAATTAAGGAAGAAACCTAAAAACATAGAAAATCAGGCAACAGAAAGCTTATCAATTTTGCTGTAGTGAATTAATAAGCTTATCAGGCGCCTAATATGTAACGTACAGAGCAGATCGTTACTTTATTAATTAATGAAAAAAATAGATGTAAATAAATAGAACAGTGGAGAAGAGGAGAGAAAGGAGGTTGGAGGGGAAGGTAAGGATAAGAATAAGAAGTGGAGGAGAAAAGGAAGGAGAGGTATTGTAGGAGGAGGAAGATAAGGAGGAGAAGGATAGGAGGAGAAGTAAGGTAGAAGGAGAAAGATAAGGAGGAAAAAAAGAAGGTTGAAGGGGGAAGTGAGGATAAGAACAAGAAATGGAAGTGAAAAGGAAGAAGTAAGGGAGAATGAAGAAGATAAGGGGAAGGTTAGGAGGAGAGAGAGGGTAGGAGGAGGAAAAGGAGGAGAAGGAGGAGGAGGAGGAGGCTAAAAATACAAGCCACTCACCTGTCTCAACCAGATATATTTCTGGAGGTCATCGCTTTTAGTTGAGGAGAGAAAAAACGAGGAGGAGGAGGAGGAAGAGAGGGCGGAAGAGGAGTAGTCGCCGAGGAAAGGATGAGAAGGAGGAGAAGTGAATGGAGGGGGAAAGGGAAGAACATTACTCAGATTATTGGTCGGAGGAAAAGAAAACCCATGAAGTGGAGGAAAAATACGAAGACAGGAAGGAATCGAAGAGGTAAATAATGAGGGATGGGAAAATGGTATTATTGAAAAGTAATAAAATAGAAAAAGAAAAAGACAAGCAACGGCAGCATCGGGTTAAGGAGAATGGGAAGGAGAAGGAGGAGAATAATGATAATAAAAAGGATAAGAAGAAAATAAAATAAAAGACAAGAAGCAAGCTCTGTCGTGTCATCAACTTTAAACTACACGGAGCTAATCTTTAATTAAGCCTCCAAGGGCCCTAGAAGAAAACAGAAAACAATTACAAAGACCGGAGACAAGTCCATTGATTAAAAAGTATAGTTCCTGAAAAAAAATACAATATCATCTTAACTCACAATATAAACACTCCCTCCTGACACACAAAGCCACGTTCAGTAAGAAACAAGAACATAAGAACGTAAGAAGTCTGTTAGAGGCCGGTAGGCTTATACAAAGCAGCTCCTGTAAACCTAACTCCACCTAACGTCACTATCAAACTTCTTGACTGTATCAGTCGTGTTGGCATTCACAACATGACTGCCGTGCCTGCTCCATTTATCCATCACTCTACTTATGAATCAGTTCTTGCCTAAGTCTTTGAATTTGAATTTATCCGACTTAAACATATTGCTACCCGGCACTCTTACCATCAAAACCTTCATAACATCACTCTTTTTGAAGCCTTTGATTCATCTCTGAACTTCGATTTCACATCATGTGCGAACTGCATCAAAATTGGAACCGGGAGAGAGACGACTGTGTATTCTTAGACGTTGGTTGTGGGCAAGAGGGGCCGAGGACTACCATTAGGCCGCACATTAACTCTGACTTCGGCGGCGGCTTAGGGCGAGTGATGGCCGAGGGAAGGAGGGAGGATGGAGTGGAGATGAGAGGGGGCAGCCGAGGCCTCAAGATGCGTCGCTGTAAAGATCCGGCAGCGTCAGCAAAGACCGAGGCCGGCTCTTAGAGGGCTTTCAAAGACACCCTGATGGAACGATAGCTAAGCCTCGATACGCTGAAAAATAAATAAATAAAAAAAGAATGGATTCGAGGAACGAGAAAAGATCGAAATATAATAAAGACGAAAACCTTAGGGACCTTGACGGAGCTACAGCCAAGCCTCGACATACTGAAAAAAACAACGAAATGAATTAATGGAAAGAGAAAGAACATATATACAGTAAAGAATAGACCTAAAACAGGAACGAAATTAACTGAGAAAACGAAAAAAAATCGACTCAGGCAAATAACGAATATATTGCTGAATCGAATAAATGAAAACGAAATGATTAGAAGGAGAGAGAAAAAATCGAAATGTATTAAAGAAGAAAAGGAAAGCAGAAACGAAACAAACTTAAAAGAAAAAAATAGTTAAGCAGAATAACGAAGATTGCCGAAATGAATAAAGCAAAATTAAACGAAGCCAAGGAACTAGGAAATTGAAATATACAACAAAAAAAAAAAAAGCAGAAATGAAGTACATCAAGAAAACGAAAAAAAAATCGAATTAGGAAAAAATACCGAATATAGCTAAAAAGGAAACGATGAAAAAAAAAACAAGAAAAGGGAAAATTGACCTGTTACTATAAGTTTTAAGAATGAGAATGTAAGTTTATGAGTGGGTGAGGAAGTGACTGAGTGGCTAGCGGACTGGTTGACTGACTGACTGACCTGGTGAGTGTGAATGAGTGAATTACTTAACATAACTCGGAATTAGTGAGTTAATGAGTAAGGGGCTGCAAATGAGTGAGGCAATGCGTTATATGTAGGTATTGTTATTATTCTCTCTCTCTCTCTCTCTCTCTCTCTCTCCTGTTCACCTTCCAGGGTTAAGTGGAGGTCATCATATATCCTCTCTTTCCTCCATTGGCAACACTGACGGGGCTGTGTGTGTGTGTGTGTGTGTGTGTGTGTGTGTGTGTGTGTTTTTTGTTTTTTTTTTTATATTTTGTGTTTTATGAGAGAGAGAGAGAGAGAGAGAGAGAGAGAGAGAGAGAGAGAGAGAGAGAGAGAGAGAGAGAGAGAAGCTGTATATTGTGGAAATGTTAAGCCTTGACTCCCTGTAAACATTTTGACGTACGATATGCGTGTGTGTGTATATTATTACGTTCATGTGTGGGTGTGCTCCTATCTATCCCTGTACGTATGGCGCGGTGTAAGTATGTATACACGTGTAGGTGTTTGTGTTTGCGTCTCCATACATCGTCTGGTTTCATATTGCGCTCTTTACTTTTCTCTTTTCAATTCTCAACAACGCTTTTCTATTTTTTTTTTTTTTTTGTAGGGGAGTTATTCATTCAGCTTCTTTTTCCCACTCCTTTTTGTGATCTTCCTCCTTCTCCTTTTCTTCGTGTTTCTCTTCCTCCTTCTCCACATCCTCATTCACATTCTTCTTCCTAGTCCTCTTTCTGATCCTCCTCTTCTCCTTTTAATCTTCTTTGTGCTTCTCCTTCTCCTCCTCCTCCTCCTCCTCCTCCTCCTCCTCATATGCATTCTCCTTCTTAGTCTTCCTCTTTTTGATCCTCCTCCTCCTCCTCCTCCTCTTCGTCTTTCCCTCTTCCGTCTCCTCCTCAATTTTATTATTCACATTCTTCTTCCTACTCCCTCTCTTTCTAATCCTCCTCCTCTTCTTCCTCTTCGTCTTTCTCCTCCTCAGCACTAGGTCAAGGAAGCTTTATGACAAAGTTTTTGTGCTCATCAACGCGTTGGATCACTTCACTTAGCGTCCCTACTCGCTCCATGACAACAGTCTAGGGTAAGGTCGGCTGTACGCGTCTTAGGAGGCTGCTCAGAGACGCTGCGGTTGATTACTCATAAAAGAAAAGTCAGCCTGCAAGAGCGGGTCGTACAGGAGGAATAAGATCATGTAGTCACTGTCAGCTGTGAAACATACGAAGGACATAGTCTGCTTGTATAAAAGATAATACTTTGATTAGATTCATGGCGAGTAACTTCGATAGGACGCTGAAAGAAATGTTATCTTTATCAAACACGATAATAAGGCCTCATCTGGATTATGCAGTGCAGTTCTGGTCTCCTAATTGCATGACATCAAATTACTAGATAGAACAGCGACGCACACTTGAAAGCTAAGCCGTATGAAGAGCGGCTCAAAAGACTCAACTCTTCACATTGGAAAATAAACGATTATGAGATTTGATACAAGTCTTCAAGCACCAGATTAAGTTCAATACCGTCGATATCGCAAGGAATATTAGGTACCTACTAAGCTCATTGACCTTTACTCTGTTGTGTCAAGGGTAAACTCAACATTCCCTCACGTACCTCCAAAGAGTTTTAATCTGTTCTGCAGGTCGAATTGATTTAGTCACTAGAGCAAGCAGCCTCGTCATTGGACACCATGCTTTTTGTTAACGCGGTTCCAAATTTCTTCCTTCATTTGCTTATACTTTCTCTCCCTCTCTGGCTTCCTTACTCACGTCTCGCTAGTCCACCACTTTCCCCTCTTACTTTATATACTCTTTTCTTTCTCTTTTCCTGTCTTCTTTTCGTTCCGTTTTCTTCCTGGAGGCGGGTTTTTATGCACTTCAATATTCTGTCCGCTTGTGTTTCTGTCTGTCCATCTCTGTTAGTCTCTTTTTTTGGGGTTTATCTAGTCTTTGTGTCTTTATTTTTTGTGTGCATCTTTTCTCTTCTTAGTCGTTCTATTTTTTTGTGTGTGTGTGTTGGTGTGTGTCTGTGTTAGTCTGTCTGTCTCTCTCATTAAGAAATCGCCACGTGCTCACTCCTTCACTGTTCTCCTTGTCTTTCCTTTGATGGGGCCTCGGACTCTATGCTTTCCTCTCTTCTCAAGTACCTCCTCTTCCTCCTCCTCCTTCTCCTCATCCTTTTCCATTCCCCATGTTCCTTCCGTCTTCATCTCCTATCCTCTCATTTTCCTTCCTTCTCCTATACTCTTCCTAATGTCTTTCCTCCTCGCTCTCTATTCCTCATATTCTCCTCTTTCCTTCTCTTTTCTCCTTTTTTATTTATTCTTCTCTCTCCTTCTTCTATTTCCTCTAGCTTCTCTTCGCCGTATGTTCCTTTATTCTTTCTTATCATTCTTTTTTTTCTTTTCTTTCATGTTTTATGCGATTTTTTCCTTCCTCTTCATCCTCTCCTTCTTCTCTTCTTCCTTCTTATTTCTCCTTACTACGGCTGTCTTTTCTTTTCTCCTTGTTCATTACTTCTTCCTTTCCTGTCGACGTTTTTCTTTCTTTTCTTTCCATATGCTATTTTTTCCTTCTGCTTCATTCTCCCTCTCTTTCTCCTCTTTCTCCTCTCTTTACATCTTACTACGACTCTCTTTCCTTTTTCTCACTGTTCATTACTCCTTCCTCTCCTCTCCTTTCCTTTCGACTTCCATATTTGTTCCTCCTGACCCCGCGCGCCTCTCTCTCTCTCCCTCCCTTTTACGGCTCTTCTTCCATTACTTCTCCTGAGCGTGTCTTCTTTCTTGACTCTTCTTCCTTCACACCCCAAGTTCCTTCTCTTTCCCTCGGCTTTTACTTAATTTGCCTCCTGCTTCGCTTCGTCGCTTCCTCTGACTCTCTCTCTGTCAACCCACCTCCTCCTCGTCTACCGTCCTTCTCTACGCTTCTTCTCTCTGTTCCAAGTGTTACGATGTGTGATGTGTTTATTTTCTCGTGGCTTTAGTTGCATTTTCCTTCACTTCTTTTTCTTCCTCTTCTTTACACTAGTTTGGGTGCCTCGTTGCACTTTCTTTCCTCTCTCTCTCTCTCTCTTCTGCCTCCTCCTCCTGTCCTTCTCTCTTTGTCTCACTTCTTCTTCTCCCCTTCTAGTCTTTCTCTTTTCTCATCTCTAAGCTACCAGTTCTTTGCCTTGTCAGTCTTGGATATACTCACTCTCCCTCACTCTCACTCATTCACCCCCTCACATGCACCTCCACACACACACACACACACACACACACACACAAGGAGGAGAAGTATTCACGCTTACATACATGCAAATATTATGTAGGTACACGCATGGGATCCTTTGTTGCCTGTACGTGTGAGGAAGAATATAAATAAGCCTCCTTTTTGCCAGGCCGCGAGCTGGATGGTTCATATACAACGCCTCTTTTTGTGAACGTAGCGCCTCGGCGGGACGTCCATAGAGCGAGCCTTAAGAACTTGCCATCCATTACACACACAGCGGCGGCGGAGAGGAAATGTATCTGTGAGAAATATTAAAAGTGTGTAAAGGAGAAGGGAGTGAATGTGGAAGGACGTGTCTTACATTATGAGGAGAGGGAGAAAATGGATCTGGGAAAAAAATGTTAAAATCGTGTGAAAGAAAAGAGGATAGTTATGAAAGGAAGAAATATGAAGAGATGAAAAACTATGTATCTGTGAGAAATGTCAAAGGGGAGAAAATTGATCTGGAAAAAAATGTTAAAATCTTTTGAAAGAAAAGAGGATAAAGAGTAAGGAATATGATGAAATGGAAAAATATATATCGGTTAGAAATGTTAAAGGAGAAGAGAGCTAGTGAATGTGGAAGTACGTGTCTTACAATACGAGGAGAGGGAGGAAAATGGATCTGGAAAAAAAGTTGAAACCGTGTGAAAAAAAAAGAATAAATATGGAAGTAGCTCGCATATGAAGAATTGGAGAACCTATCTATGAAAAATGAAAACGTCGCATAAGAGAAAAGAGGATAAATATATGAAGAGATTGAGAAAGTGTCTACAAAAATATTTAAACCGCGTAAAAGAAAAGGGAAATAAATATGAAAGTAACTCGCATATGAAGAGATGAAGGAAGTGAACCTGTGAAAAAATTGAAAACCGTGTCAAAGGAAAGAAAAATAAATATAAAAGTAACTCATATATGAAGAGATGGTGAAAGCATGTGTGTCAAAAAAAATTTAGATGAGTTAAAAAAAAGAGAATGAATATGGAAGTAGAATCTCTCACTTCAGGAAAACGTCTTAGTAAAAATCTTCCATTCATTACACGTGGATGTCAAAAAACAGAATATATAAGTAAATAGAATATGAATAAAAAAGAATAAACATGCAAATAACCCACACTTAAAAAATATGAATGAAAGCCAGCGGGATATTTTTGTATATATTATTTTTTTCTCTCTCATCCTTTCTCATTAATCTCAGAAAAAAGGAAGTTTTATCTTTTGTTTGTAAAAAAAAAAGATAAGTAGGATCATAAGAGAGGCGAATTTCATGCTAAAAACAGAATATAAATAGAAGAACACACACACACACACACACACACACACACACACAGACACACACACACACACACACACACACACACACACACACACGAGAGAGAGAGAGCGCATCCTTCATATAAACATGCCTCAGTATATATATTTTTTTATTTTAATTTTTCTGCAGACTATTTTTTTTTCCCTTTCCACTCGAGAAATATTTTAGCGTGGAAGAGATTCTCGGAAGGTGCGCGAGTTTTGTGTCCTCCCGAATTTCTGTGAAAGGTAAACGTGAGGGGGGGGAGTCATGGGGGATGGGGAGGGGGTCATTGAAGGGGAGAGGATACGAAGGGGAGGAGGAGGAAAGGGGAATGGGAAGTGGAGGTGGAGATGGAGAATGGGGAGGCTGTTGGGGGGTGAGGAAGGTCATGGAGGATGGGGAGGAGTGGGTGATTGAAGGGGAGAGGATACGAAGGGAAGGAGGAGGAGGAGGAAAGAGGAATGGGAAGTGGAGGAGGAGATGGAGAAGTGGGGGAGGCTGTTGGGGGTGTGGAACGTCATGGGGAAAGGAGGAAGAGAAGGCGAAGGATGGGGAGAGGGGGGCATTGGAGGAGAAGGTGAAGGAGGAGAGAAGTAAAAATGGATAAGGATAAGAATAGTGAAGGAGCAAGGAGATAATGGGGAAAAATAAGGAATGAAAAGAAGGAGAGGCAAGGAGTAAAGGCTGAGAGAGAAAGATAAAAATAGACAAAGGTATTCTTATGGAGCTAGAAAATAATGGGAAGAATAAAGGGGATGGAGAGAGAGAGAGAGAGAGAGAGAGAGAGAGAGAGAGAGAGAGAGAGAGAGAGAGAGAGAGAGAGAGAAAATAAAATAAAAGTAAAGTAAAGTAAAGTAAGGTAAGGCAAGGCAAGGTAAAGTAAGGTAAAAAGTAAAGCAAAATGTAAAGTATAGTAAAGCAAAGCAAAGTAAATTAAAGTAAAAAGTAAAGTAAAGAAGAGAGAGAGAGAGAGAGAGAGAGAGAGAGAGAGAGAGAGAACGTGTGATGTACATGTTTATTTTTTATTTTTTATAGCGTAGCAGCAGCTTGTGACTTACTCTCCTTCGGTCTTATGAGTGAATTAAAGCTGCCACTTGACTTTTTTTTCCTCTTTACTGAGCGAGGAAATGACTTGAGATTACTCCTCCTCCTCCTCCTCCTCCTCCTCCTTGTGTGTGTGTGTGTGTGTGTGTGTGTGTGTGTGTGTGTGTGTGTGTGTGTGTGTGTGTGTGTGTGTGTGTTTTCCTTTTTTAGGTATGTAAGTTAGGATTTTTTGTTTAATGTATCTTGTTAGCGTTTTTTTTTTTTTTTTGGTGAATTGCAGGATTTAATTTCTATTTTTGTTTATTTATTTACACCTCTCTCTCTCTCTCTCTCTCTCTCGTCTTCTTCTACCACCACCACCACTACTACTACTACTACTACTACTACTACTACTGCTACTACTACAAATACTACTAAAACAGCACATCTCTCCCTCCTCCTCCACCTCCTCCTCCTCCTCCTTCTCCTTCTCCTCCCTAACCCTACCCTTCACACAGCCACACACACAGAAAGCAAAACCAGGAAATCAACTCACTTGACACGGGGAAGAAACACGAGTTGGGCGCTGCTTCACCCTATCAGGCGGAGCTCGGGGCTGTTGTAAGGGGACGCTGATGCCCGGTGCCGACGCCCACTCGTGACATATCCGCACTCCGCGTCGCCGTCTGCCAAGGGGAGGCGCTGAGCATGTAAAGAACCCCCGATAGTCGTGACGTTGGGCAGATACTGAGAGTCGAACGTGGGCATAGGAGGCGCCAGTCAGTGAGAGAAACGGTACCACGCTGCCATTGCTGAAGGTGCGTTGGCTATGGTTGTCTATTTAGTACGCAACATATCAATTAGTACGCGTATCAGGAACATAAGCTAGTCTGAAAAATTAAACAGTAGAAAAATTGGTTTGGTGTTTGTGTGTGGAAGCGGGGGTGGGTGGGAGAATAGGGATGAATAGGTGGATTTAATAGGGTGGAAGGAAGTGTGTGTGTGTGTGTGTGTGTGTGTTGGTTGATGTGAAATGGGTCGGGTTAGAAATGGGCTGAGTGAACGTGGTGTGGGTGGATATGTGGGTGGGTGTGGGGAGGTATTTGTGGGTATAAGCAGGGAGTTTGGGACGTCGGCTTAGTGGGTGATGGGCTTATGGATGATGGGAGGATGAGGTGAGTCTATGTCGTTGGGTAAATGAGTGGGCTAATGGGTAAGGGAGTGAGTGGTTTTCGTGTATGAATTTGAGGACATAGGTAGGCTTTAGCTGGTTGGGTAGTACGTGGGCATGGTGGGAGGATGCTGTGGGTGGGTGGGTTGATTGAGGGAATCTACGTCATTGGGTAAGGCAGTGAGTGTTTTTGGAGGAGACAGGTGTTTGAGGACGGACGTTAGGTTGAGTTGGCTATGTAGTGGGTGGCGTGGTTGGTGGATGCGGTGAGGGTTCAGGGGGAGGGTCATGTCCGTTCCGCGAATTCTGCCACACAACTCTTCCGTAAGTCGAGTTGAATTGTAGCAGAGAACAAAGCGACACGTGTTTGAAGGGAAGATATAGACAATGAAGGCTGAGGGTAATGTTTTTGTACCCGCCACGCCAGACTGCAATAGCGAAGTGAATCAAAGGAAGGGAGACAGAGAGGAGAAAAAAAAAATTGACAAAGATTAAGAGAAAGAGAAAGAGAGAAGAGGAATGTGGGATGCTGCGAGAGAGAGAGAGAGAGAGAGAGAGAGAGAGAGAGAGAGAGAGAGAGAGAGAGAAAGTGGTGGCCGGAATGGGAGAGAGAGGAGAGAAATAGGAGACAATATACCGCCGCTTAATGGAGAATCTCTGTGTGACGTAACTCGTCTTAAAGGGAAGAGACGATGATGACGAGGACCAAAGAGAGAGAGAGAGAGAGAGAGAGAGAGAGAGAGAGAGAGAGAGAGAGAGAGAGAGAGAGAGAGAGAGAGAGAGAGAGAGAGAGAGAGAGAGAGAGAGAGAGAGAGAGAGAGAGAGAGAGAGAGAGAGAGTAAAAAAAAATAAAGTAGGAGATCGATAAATAAGTTTGCAAATAGACGAAATGTAACGCTAAAAATGCAGAATATGAAAACCACGAGAGAGAAAAAAAATAGTATGAAAAAAGAATGAGGACAGCAAATAGAAAGGAAGTAGAGGAGAGGGTGATAAGTATGAAAGTGAATAAAAGGATAAAGGGGGGAGTGAGGTCAGTCTGCAAGTTAGGAGGTCAGGAGTAGGTCATGATTTGAGTCTGGGAGCTATATGGGCACGTGGCACGCCTCTCGGATGGCAAGCCTGCTCATAGGAATGTTTCTATACGAGGCAACCCTGAGTGGAGATAAAAGGGACGCCCACGTAACTCATGGATGGGCCAAGTCGATCGATCCTTAGAGGGAGATAGAATGGGAAGGGCAGCTGCGTGGAGGCTTACCCAGGTTGACCGTCTGGGGTGGAGTCGGTGGGTGAGTGAAGCGACGCGTCTCCTGGTGCGTGTTCCCCGTTAGTTATGTGGAAGTGGAGAGAAAATATATTGCTTAACTTACTGAAGCAATTTATTATCTAGTTTTAAGCCTTACAATAGAATAATTTAGTGAAGTAAGACACTGAAGACTTATTTAACCTGATAAGCAACAACAACAACAACGACAGCAACAACAACAACAACAACAACAACAACAACAACAACAACAACAACAACAACAACAACAACAGCACTATAAACAACAACGGCAGCAGCGGAATGTTATTATGTAGTGTTCGTAACTGTCCCTTATCAAAGACGACATCAAGAGTCACTTCACTTTAATGAGGAGGCGAAGGACAAGGAGGAGGAGGAGGAGGAGGAGGAGGAGGAGGAGGAGGAGGAAGAAAAGGGAAGAAAAGGAGTAAGTGGCAGAGATGTTGATGAGCTTAAGTATGACAGTATTCTCTCTTTCTGTCTATCTATCTGTCTCTATCTATCTATCTATCAATCTGTCTATCTATCTATCTATCTATCTACCACTGATGCTCCTCTTTTTCCTCCTTCCTTCCTCCTTTTCCTTCTTCTCTTTGAGCTCCCACTTGTCCTTTTTTTCTTCTTCGTTTTCTTTTCCTTTTCCTTCTTCTCCTCCTCCTTTTGCCCTTTCTATCTTTACTTCCGTAATCCCATTCTTCATCTCCTTTTCCTTTCTTCATTCCTTTCTTCTTTTCTTTCTTTATTTCCTCTTTCTTCCTTCTGTCCTTCCTTCCTTCCCTTCCTTCCTGTCGAGCCACTTACCTGCCACACATACCTGAGTACCCCCCCCCCATACCCATCCCCCTGCCCCCTCCCTCACCCCTCCCTCCCCAGAGCTAGTGAGTGTCGTAATAAGTGGATGAATAAGTGAGTGACTAAATGAATAAGTGAGTGAGTGGATGTCGTGTTAAGAGGGGGAAGGGGGGGAGGGGGGAAAGAACAACGGGCTATATATCGGTACACGCACACACACACACACACACACACACGTACACACGGATGACAAAGCACATTGATCCGGTACACACACACACACACACACACACACACACACGCTTACGCATACATGAGTCTACGTAAGAGGTAATAATTTTTTTTCGTAAGGTGTGTGTTTATTTTTGTTTACCTCAATGTATGTATGTATGTATGTGTGTGTGTGTATGTATGTATGTTGTATTTACCGTAAAAGAGGTGCGTTAATCTAAGGTTTCAATAATATCCAGTAAAGATTAAGAGGCGAGCATCGAATCAAGTAGTCTCCAAATATGATTACACTATTATCTCGTGGGAAGGTCGTTCGTTCACGGCTGCCGCGGTTATACGCTAAATACATTATTCCTCAAATTGACAAATGGACAGAAAACGACAGACAGAGAAAGAGAAGCAGAAATAACAGACAAACAGAGAAAGACAGAAAAACAGAGGTATACCCCAAAAGAAACAGACAAATAGATAGATACAAACAGACAGAAACATATAGAGAAATACGAACTGACAGAGAAAACAGACAGAAATAGACAGGCAGAAAGAAGCAGATAGACGCAAAGAAAGTGAGACAGACAAACAGACAAAAATACAAACAGAAAAACAGAGATAGAGAAAACAGACAGAAATAGACAGGCAGAAAGAAACAGGGAGACGCAAAGAAAGTGAGACAAAGAGACAGACAGAAAAACAGAGATAGAGAAAACAGACAAATAGACAGATAGAAAGAAACAGGGAGACGCCAAGAAAGTGAGACAGACAAAAACAGGAAACAGAAAAAGACAGAAACGGAAAAACACCCAGAAACAAACTCCCATAACCAACCAACAGACAGACAAACTGCCACACACCCCGACACCCACGCAGACCCAGCCCCCAGCCTTGCAAGTGGAGGCAATGGACGCAAAGAGAAAATAAGAAACGAGAAAATGCAAGGCGAGTAAAGGAAGGCAAATCCCGGAATAAATAAGCTGAATAGGTGAATCTGAAAAATACCTCCCAGGTGAATATATTACTGGAGGGGGAGGAGGAGGAGGAGAAGGGGCTAGAGAAGGAAAAGGAGAAAGAAGAGACGGGGGTGGGGAAAGGAGGAAGAGGAGGAAGAAGAGACGGGGAAGGGAAATGGTACAAAATGAGCTACGAATTAGTGTAAAAGGAGGAGGAGGAGGAGGATGGCGAAGATGATAAAAGAGGAAGAAATTAAAATATAGGATACATTACGAAAACGACGAAGACCAAAATAAAAAAAGGGAACACAAGAGCAAAAAAAAAAAAAAGAAAAAAAGGGAAACATAAAAAAAGGAAGAAAACCAGGAGGGGGAGAAGGAGGAGAAGGAGGAAGAGGAGGAGGAGAAAAAAGAAGAGAAGGAGGAAGAGGAGGAGGAGGAGAAGGAGGGAAAATGGAGGTAAAAAAGGAGGTACGAGTAAACAAATTAAAGAAAACCGAAAAGTGTTACGTAAGGACCTTCTGTTTACGTCAGAG
>NC_066539.1:12296240-12328740 GCF_024679095.1 Eriocheir sinensis
TGATAGGTGGTCTTCAGGACAGCACGTGGGTAGTCTTAGGCCACTAGGCGGTGATTGAAAAATCCCATCTTGTGGCGACGGGCGGAACACGAAACCGGGTCCTCGTGGAAGCCGCCCCCGAACGCTAACCACTCAGCCATCCCTTTCCCTTGTGAGGCCTTCTTTGTTTTTGTTTTTCTTTTCGTGTATTTTCTTTTATCTGGTGGTGGTGGTGGTATAGTAGTAGTAGTAGTAGTAGTAGTAGTAGTGAAAAGAAGAAGATGAAGGAGAGGAGTAGGAGGAGGAGGAATGGCGGAGGAGCTGGAGGTGAAGGAGGGAGAGGAGTTGAAGAAGAGGGAAAATTTAGAGAATGAGGATGAGGGTGAAGATGAGAAGGAAGAGGATAAGAAGGAGGAAGATACGTATGCAGGAGGAGGAAAAGGAGGATGATTAAATAAGTGATGATAAGAAAAAAAAGAAGGAAAAGTGGGGTTGGGCTTTATAATAATGTTACCTGAGAATTCTGTCAGTCTGTTGAAAACTAATTAGGATGCCAGTTACCTTGAAGCTGCGGATAATTAATTTTACCTGTTTTTTTTCTCTCAGTAAGTGTGGCGACCTGCACGAACACATCCCTCGCAGCTGAAGGTAATGTGTCTTTTATATTCTGTTCATTTATCGGTGTATTCGCTTTTTTTTCTTTTTATCATTTTCCTCCTTCTTTAACACAAACTGCTTCTCCTCCTCCTTCTTGTTTTCCGTTACTTTCTTTCCTCCTACTAATCTTCCTCTTCCTCCTCTTCTTCTTACTACTACAACTACTACTACTACTACTACTACTACTACTACTACTACTACTGCTGGTCATCCTTCTAACCCTATGATTCTTAACAGCAAATATATAAATGCCAGTATATTTTTTTGTTGTTAAATTAAGCTTATTTATGCATCTAATATGATGTCCTGTTAATAGCAAGTATCATGGTCATAATTTTACCTTCGTTATCATAAGCAAGATAGTTATTTACAAGACGAAAACACCATCTGAAATACTTCACATTTCTTTTAAATTGGTTTTCTCTCGTTGACAAATTGCAAAGAGAGCTATATTTTACACGCCTGTCCGTCTTCCTGTCTGTCTGTCTGCCTGTATGCATGTATATATATGTATGTATGTATTTTTTGTGGACATGTGTTGTTTGTTCCCCTCATCAGTGTGTGTGTACATGCAAAAAGCCGCTTCACTTCAAAGAAAATATCTGAGAAGGAGGGAGGAAGGTGCAGGAGGCAGGCCGGGAGACAGGAGAAGGAGAGGGGGGAGTGCGTAAGACAGGTAAGGGAGGCAGGTAAGGAGGAAAGGAGGGAGGGGAGACAGGTTGGAATGGAGGGAGGAATAGGAGGATCGTTGGAAAGGCAGAAGGGAGGGGTAAAAGAGAAAGAAGTCAGGTGAGGGGTTAAGGAGGGGGACAGAGATGGGGATGGAGGGGAAAGGTTGGGAAGAGAAGAGGGGAAAGGGGAAATAGAAGAGGGAGGGAAAGGTGTGGGGAGGAAGCTGTGACAGTAAGATATTGAGAGTGGGGGACCAAGTTAAGGGGAAGACCGTTGGGGAGGCAAGGAGGGAGGGGAGAACAATTGGGGGTGGGATAAGAAGGAAGAAGGAGAGGGGGTAGTGGGGAAGACAGGAACAGGAGGGTGACTGGGGAAGGGGTAGACAGGTATGGGAAGCAAGGAGGGAGGGGAAAACAGTTGGAGGTGGGATAAGAAGGATGAAAGAGGGGAAGGAGGAAGACAAGGAGGAAGAGGTGGAGGAGGAGGAGGAAAAGGAGGAGTAAGGGGAAGTTGGTAAGACCGGTGGGGATGGCAAGGAGGGAGGGGAAAACAGTTGGGGGTGGGATGAGAAGGATGAGCGAGGAGGATGAGGAGGAGGAGGAAGAGGAAAGGGGGGGCAGGAGCGCGTCGACAGGCTGACAGGCAAACAAACACAACAGAGAGGCACCGACGGAGGCTTGGGCAGGCTGACAAACAGACTGACTGACAGGCGGCGACGATGAAGGAGGAGGAGGAGGAGGAGGAGGTGGTGGATAAAGAGGAGGAGAATGTGTTGGTTTCAGATAAAAGAGAAGAAGGGGATAAAAAGCGGCTTGAAGGGAAAGAAGAGAAATATAAAGAAAGTTAAAAGTGGAAGATGATTAAGACGTATCAGTTTTTTTCTTTATTTATTTTTATCTAAGTTTGAAGATCTGTCACTGGAGAGAAAAGAAGGTTGAGGGGACGGGAGAGAGAGAGAGAGAAGGAAGAATAATTTAAAATAGAAAAAAAAGAGTTTGGGAAGATGGGAAGAAGTAGTGAAAAACATATGACACTTTAAAATCATTTGCAACATTTATTCAACAGACATTTTAATTTTCTATTCATCTTACGATATAGAGAACTTACGAGTCACTGTATGAAATTAGGACGTGGTCAGTGCATGAATCAAGACGGAGACCTAGGCATGATTGAAGTGTGCAGAGGTGTTTGGTTTAATGTTATGGAGCGTGAGAGATGTGTAGTTAGTGATGAAGAGAAATTATGTGAAGCAGGAAGAAAGGGGGACAGATAAGGTGAAGGGATGTGAGGGAGATGTGTAGTTTGAGAGGGAGGAAAGGGAAGTGTGTACGGCGAGGAGGTAAGTAAGGTAGGGAGGAAGGAAGGAAGGAAGGATGGAACGAATAAAGGTAGAAAGGGGAGATGAAGGGATGTGATGGAAATATGTAGTTTGAAAAGAACGAAGGGAAAGTGTGTGAGGCGAGAAAGGAAGTGAGTTAGAAAGGAAGGAAGGAAGGAAGGGACAGGTGAAGGGATGTGAGGGAAATATGTTGTTTAAATGAGAAAAAGGTGTGGGAGAAAGGTAGGAAGGAATGAAGCAAGGAAGGAAGGAAGGAAGGAAGGAACAAAAGGAAGAGAGGTGAAGGAATGTGAGGGATATGTGTAGTTTGAGAATGAGGAAAAGGAAGGAGAGATAGGAAGGAAGGAAGAAAGGAAGGAAGACAGGTGAAGGGATGTAAGGAATATGTGTAGTTTGAAAATGAGGAAGGGGAAGAAGGAGAGATAGGAAGGAAGGAAGGAAGGAAGGAAGGGAGAAAGGAAGACAGGTGGTTTGCGAATGAGGAAAGGGAAGAAGGAGAGATAGGAAGGAAGGAAGGAAGGAAGGGAGAAAGGAAGACAGGTGGCTTGCGAATGAGGAAAGGGAAGAAGGAGAGATAGGAAGGAAGGAAGGAAGGAAGGAAGACGCAGAGAGAGGAAGGAAGGAAGGAAGGAAGGAAGGGGTAGGTATAGGGAGGTGAAGGAGATGTGTAGTTCATTTTCTCTTGCCAAGGTGTGTAAAACTTTATGACTAAATAAGGTCGGGCAAGGCGGCGTCCATTCTCCCCCTTTCCCCTCATTTTCCCCTCATTGTGTGTCTTGTTGTTGCTGTTGTTGTTGTTGCTGTTGTTTTTGTTGTTGTTATTGTTGTTGTTTATTCATCATTCTTCTCTTTCCTTATGCTTTTTTTTAACTTTCGTGTTTGTTTTTGCCATTAATTATCTTTGTTATTCTCTCTCTCTCTCTCTCTCTCTCTCTCTCTCTCTCTCTCTCTATCCCTCACCACCACAACCACCACCATCATCATCATCATCATCATAATCTGTCACCCTCACTCACTCACTCTCCCTCCTCCCAATCTCCCCTCTCTCTCCTCTCTCATCACCCGTCTCCTCCTTCCTCCTCCCTTCCTCTTTTTTTTCCAGCCGTCATGATAATAACGTTTCCCCCATAAAAAAGAATAGCCTTCCCTCGGCTCCCACAAGATCATCATACACATAAAATATTGCGCGCTCGAAAAGACTTTACAATCCCTGAGTTTTGATGACCTCGCCCACTGGCCCTCCCCTTCCCCCCCTTCCCTGCACCCCTCAGCCCCCTCTACCCCACCCTTACTTTCCCTGTATTGGCCGTTTCCTTACCCTAATGCCCCCTTTCTAAGCTGTTCACCCACCCCATCCCCTTCACCAGTTTCCCTTCATCCCCTTTCCACTACTTTCCCCTTTCTTTATCCCCTTTTCCCTTTGTTCCCTTTCCCTCCTTACTTTCCCCTGAATGTGCCGTTTCTTACCCTAATTTCCCCCTTATCCATTTTACATCTTCCTCCTCCTCCTCCTCCTCCCTCTACTGTTTCTCTGTTTCCTCTTCTTTCTCCTCCTCGTCTTCGTCCTCCTCCTCTTTCTTGTCTTCCTTGTCCTCTCCCGTCCCCAGTTTCCCTTCCTCCCCTCGTCCCCACGTCCCCCCTTTGCTTATCTCCACATACCACCCCCTACATCCTCTTTGTCCCTTTAACTCCCCTTCATCCTTCCCTTACTCTCTCTGTATTGCCCGTTTCTTGCCCTAATGCTTCCCCCTCCTCTTTGTACACCTACTCCACCCCCTTCCTCAGTCTCGCTTCCTCCCCTTTCCATTATTTTCCTTTCTCCCATCTCCTCCCTTCCCCCTTCCCTCTTGTATACTTGCCCTTCCCCCTTCTTCAGTTTCCCTTCCATCCCTTTCCACCCATTTTGCTTTCCCCATATTCCCCCTTCCTTAAACCCTCTTCCCCAGTTTCCCTTCCTCCCCTCTCCACCACTCTCCCCTTTGTTGCATTCCCCATATCCCCCCTTCCCTAACCCCCCTTCCCCAGCATCCCAATTTAACCTTTTCCTGCATACCCTAATTATCCCCCTTCCTTAACCCCCCATTCCCTAACTTTCCCTTCCTCCCCTTTCCTGCACTTTCCCCCTTGCCTGCATCCCCCAGTAACTCCCCACACTCTGAACCTCTTCCTAGCTCTCTATATCACCCTCTAGGCCTATTTCCAGCACACTCTGACCATCCTCCCCTCTCCATTGGGCGATTTGGGCTATTTTACGGAAAGTTTGGTGATGTTACCTCGTTGGGTGATGCATAGACAGCCCCACGAAGCTCCGGCCTTCCGACTCCTATCACTGTTACATCCCATCACCTTCCGTAGCCTCCAAAACCTAATCGGAAGAGGAAAGAAGTCGACGGAGGGGGCGTTATGGAGGCATGTTACGGCGCGGGATGACACACTGACGGCCTAACGAAGCTTCTGCCTACCGCGCCCTATCGCTGTAACATCCCATCACCTTCTGTAGCCCCCAAAACCTAATCGTATGAAGAAGGAAGTCGACGGAATATCGTTATGGAGGCATGTTACTGCGCGGGATGACACATTGACGGCCTGACGAAGCTCTACTATATCGTCCCGTATCGGCAGACAGTTCCATAGCCCTCTGTCACACCCGGAGCCATATCCTGATTGTATGGGAAGAAGGGAGTCAAAGGAATGCATAGTTTCGGAAGATTGTCTTGCTGCTGAATGATATAAAAATAGCCTGACATAGTTCCTGCTTAATGCTCCTCTTCGTACAAGCCCAAAACTTCATCTTTAATAAAAAAAAAGACGTATTCATCTAGGCCCAAAGAAACAGCGAGACAGACAGACGGCGATGCAGGATATATATTTTTTTCCTACAAGTCGACTCCATCTTTCTCTCCCTCCTCATAGACAGACCTTCTCCTCCTCTTACACTCTTACACCTCCTCCTCCTCCTCCTCCTCCTCCTCTTGCCAGACATAAATTAGGTTTCCAGTTTGCGGGAAGAAACCAATAATGAGGGTCGGGCAGCTTCGCCAAGTTCTTTTAATATTGCAGTTTCCAGAATGAAGCTTCAGTGTGGGGGGGGTGGAGGAGGGGGAGGAGGGGGAGGGGTAGGGAGGGGGGCAGGTCCTGAGGGAGTCCCCAAGGCAGGCTCCGCTCACCCCGACGTTTTGGGGGGGAGATTGGAAAAGATTTAGTCCTTCTTTAGGTTTTTGCATTCTCTCTCTCTCTCTCTCTCTCTCTCTCTCTCTCTCTCTCTCTCTCTCTCTCTCTCTCTCTCTCTCTCTCTCTCTCTCTCTCTCTCTCTCTCTCTCTCTCTCTCTCTCTCTCTCGTGTGTGTGTGTGTGTGTGTGTGTGTGTGTGTGTGTGATTCCTTATATTCCTCTTCCTCCTTCTCTTCCTCTTCTTTTCCATGTACAAATATCTTTTTTCTTTTTAGTTTCCCCCAAGTTTCCTTTTTTTTTTGTGCATTTTTTCATCCTCCTCCATTTTTTTCCTTATTTCCCATTGCTTTCTTTCTCTTTTCTTCTCTTCTCTTTTTTTCTCTTTTCCTTTCCTTACATTTCCCCCAATTTTCCTTATTTCTTGCATTTTTTCATCATCCTCAAGTTGCTTTTTTCTCCCTTACTCCCCCTTGCTTGCATTTTCTCTTCTTTTCATTTATTATCCTTTTTACGAGTGGCTTCCTCTTTCGTCGCATATTCTGCCGTTCCATTGCGCTTTACTCTATTCTTCTTCGTCTTTTTATTTCCTTTTCTTCTTGGATGTGTATTGGGAGGAGGAGGAGGAGGAGGAGGAGGAAGAAAAAGAAGAAGAAGGAGATGAAGAAGATGAAGAAACAAAAGAAGAAATAGAAGAAAAAGAAGAAGAATAGGAGAACGAGAAAGAGGAGAAAGTGTAAGAGGACGAAAAGGAAAGAGGAGAAGGAGAAGAAAGACAAAAAGGAAGTGGAAGAAAAAGAGAAAAAGAAAAGAAAAGGAACAGAAAAAGAAAGGAAAAGTTATAAATAGGAGGAACAGGAGGAGGAGGAGGAGGAGGAGAAAGAGGAGAAAGACAAAAAGGAAGAGGAAGAAAAAGAGAAAAAGAAAAGAAAAGGAAGAGAAAAAAAATGAAAAGTTATAAATAGGAGGAACAGGAGGAGGAGGAGAAGGAGGAGGAGGAGGAGAAAAAGGAGAAAGACAAAAGGAAAGAGGAAGAAAAAGAGAAAAAAAAAGAAAAAGAGAAAGAAAAATTTATATATAGGAGGAACAGGAGGAGGAGGAGGAGGAGGAGGAGGACAACCAGCCAGCAGCCACCGTGCACATTTTAGATAACCGGGTTCCTAGTTAAACGTAACGCTGGCTTTAATTAAGGTGTTCCGTGCAATACATACCAAACCAGCACCGGCCTCGCTTTCCCCTAAGAGAAAAAAAATAAAATAAAGGGGGCGGGAAGAAGAAGAAAAAAAAAAAAAAAGCGAACGACGTGTTATTTAAATTCACCAGATATACTACGCCGCCTGGAACTGATTCGGCCCTTTAATGAAATTCTCCCTTTTTTATGGAAAACGGCCTGATCTGGGGACTCTTTTCAGGGGCAGTCAGCTGTGAGTCCTAAAACCTGGCTTCCGCTGACCTCGGTTGGTATTTTCAGAAGCTCCCGCCGCTCAGATCAACTATTTTTTCCAAAGGCCAAAAAAGGGGATCAGTTAGATTCTCATGCGTGTTTCTTCGGTTCATGGCACAGCAGATGGGTCAGACTACCACCAGGGTCAAAGAACTATTCCTGGAAATGCCTACAACTCCTAAGAAAGCCTTGTCAAATATGGGTCCTGGTCATCCTCGTTCTCATATCCAACGTGTGGGCTCCGTTTCCCCTCCTCCCAATCCCCCAACTCCCTTCCTTTTCCTTTTTTCCCCTCTAGGTTCTTCAGATGTCTTCCTCTCCCTCTCTCCGGGTCAGACTACCACCAGGGTCAAAGAACTTCCCTCTGGAAATGCCTACAACTCTTAAGAAAGCCTTGTCAAATATGTTTCCTGGTCATCCTTCAGACTACTACAACTCCTAAGCCTTGTCAAATATGGGTCCTGGTCATCCTCGTTCTCATATCCAACGTGTGGGCTCCGTTTCCCCTCCTCCCACACCCCCAACTCCCTGCCTTTACCTTTTTTACCGTCAAGTTTATTCAGATGTATTCCTCACCCTCACTCCGGGTCAGACTACCACCAGGGTCAAAGAACTTCCCTCTGGAAATGCCTACAACTCTTAAGAAAGCCTTGTCAAATATGGGTCCTGGTCATCCTCGTTTTCATATCCAAAGTGTGGGCTCCCTTTCTCCCCTCCTCCCAAACCCCCTTCCTCCTTCCTTCCCTTTCTTTTTTTCCCTCTAGGTTCTTCAAATGTCTTCCTCCTCCTCTCTCCGGGTCAGACTACCACCAGGGTCATAGAACTATTCCTGGAAATGCCTACAACTCCTAAGAAAGCCTTGTCAAATATGGGTCCTGGTCATCCTCGTTCTCATATCCAACGCGTGGGCTCCCTTTCACCTCCTCCCTTCCCTTCCCTTTTTTTCCCTCTAGCTTCCCCAGATGTCTTCCTCTCCCTCTCTCCCTCTTCTCCTTTTCCGTCCCAACAGCCTGACCACTGTAATTCAACCTGGTCCTTTTCGTCTCTTGTCCTCTCATCAAGCATGTGACCTCCGCTTTCTCTCCCCTCTTTCCCCTCTCCAATTTCTCTTCACATCTCTTTCCCTTTTTCCCTCTCTCCGCTTCACTTTCTTTCCCCTTTCTCCCCTATCCCATCTCTCTTCTCTTTACGCTTTCCCCTCTTCATGCCCTCCCCTCTCTCCCCTCTTTCCCCTATCTTCCTTCTCTTCCCTCTCTCTCCCGAACCTTGCCACGGGAGAAGGGGAACGGAGAGAAAAGGGATAAGAGAGAGAGAGAGAGAGAGAGAGAGAGAGAGAGAGAGAGAGAGCATCGGGAGGGAGGTCAATGGAGTCAAATCAATAAGAGCCTGATTTGTCTTGGGTCTTAGGCGGGCATCACCTGCGGCGGGGACATCAACACGAGCCTCGAATTCCACGGGACTGATCTTGAAATTGGAGTGAGAAGAGAAGCGACGTGCGGCGAGTCCATAGAAGAAGACTTGGTGTGTGTGTGTGTGTGTGTGTGTGTGTGTGTGTGTGTGTGTGTGCGACCGAGAAAGCAAGATAAAGAAAGACAGCAAAAAACAAGAAAGAGAGAGAGAGAGAGAAGAGAGAGAAAGAGAGAAGAGAAGAGACGATGCCGATGGAGGAGCAAAGCACCTCGGATTCTATATTTGAATCTGAGGAAGATTGTTCCAGTGGCGGATGACTTGAAAGAAAATCCTTGTGTTGTTAGATAAAGAAGGAGAAAGAAAAGATAATATAAGAAGGAGAAGAAAGAGGCGATGCCGATGGATGGAGAGCAAATGAAAGCAGACAGAAAAAAGTAAATAGTAGACAGACAAACTAAAACAGACAGGCCATTATGCACACAATCAGCTTTATTGAATACACCTCATTACCCTTTTAAACTACAATGCATTATTCCAAGCTCTCCCTCACTAAGAAATATCACTAATCACCAATTCAAACACCAAAGACACCTCCTAAACGTTTTTCCCTTTCATTAATATCACATATCTTACTACAAATTGCTTTTTTTTCCTTGGCCTTCTTGTGGTACACTATTACCAACAGGGAAGAGAGCATCGATGTGTTAGGTAAAACCATTAACCTGTATAAGTGGTTCGTGGAAAGGTCGTAAGAAACTGAGTCTGGCGTCCTGATATTGCTGGAACTGATATCAAGGGAATGGACAGCTTAGGAAGAGATTTTTATTTTATTTTACAGCACAGGAGACTGCAAGGGCGTAAAAAAAGAAAAAGAAAACAATAATGAAAAAAAAGCCCGCTACTTACTGCTTACTGGTCAGGGCGTATAGTAAAAATAACAATACTTGGAACTCATAAATTCTTCCTAACAGACAAGAAAGGAAGTCATATAGAGGAAAACTTCGGTCTCAAGAATAAAGAAGAAGAAACAGCAGAATAAATAAATAAATGGCAGAGGGATAGGAAAAGGAAACAGACGAAGAAAAGGAAGGAAAATAACACGCACAAAAATAAACGGCGGACAAAAAAAAATAAAGGGAGAAACAGCAGAATCAAAATAAAAGAATGACAGAAGAAAAGAAAAAGAAAACAGGAGAAAAGGAGGAAGGAAAATAACCACACTTACAAAATATACCTGATCTTAACGTGATGAAATACGATGCTACATATAACCTGATGAAACACACACACACACACACACACACACACACACACACGAGGTAAAACGAGACAAACACCCGATCAAAGGGGGGGAATTAAAATGTAGCACGAGCGAGAGGAACCTGACACTGACTTCTGTAAAATCTTAATCCAATTTTGTTTTATCGTAATCTGTCAAGAAAGGATAGAGAGAATGAAGGAGAGAGATTGATAGAACGATAGATTAGTAGATAGATAGATAGAACGATAGAGAGACCGAGAGAGAGGTAGATAGATAGATAAAGAAGAGAGGAACAAACAAATTAACTACACAAATGAAGACAGACAGGTGCTGATATAAAAGAGAGATAGACTGACAGATAGAGAAAGGGGGAAACTACAGTAATAAAAAAAATGAAAAAAAAAAAACCAAGAGAGAAATAAGTAAAGGAACACAATCACTAACAAACGAAGACAGACAGGCTAAAGAGAGAAAGAAAGACAGACACACACATACACCGACAGGCATCCAAATACTCTAATCCAGACAGACAGGTACAACGGATAGGCAGACAGACATAAATACTGAGACGGACAAGACAGACACACGGGGGAAACATGTTCATCTCTCTCTCTCTCTCTCTCTCTCTCTCTCTCTCTCTCTCTCTCTCTCTCTCTCTCTCTCTCTCTCTCTCTCTCTCTCTCTCTCTCTCTCTCTCTCTCTCTCTCTCTCTCTCTCTCTCTCTCTCTCTCTCTCTCTCTCTCTCTCTCTCTCATTCCTAGCCAAAGTTTCCCCTTCTGTTGTGTAATCTGTCTGTCTGTTTTCCTGCGGCCGGCGGCTATTGGCTGCGGCGAGGCGAGGATGGAGGAGGAGCAGCTCACTCTTTGCCCTTACTTTTGTCTGTCTTTTGCCTTTCCTTTTATGCGTGTCTGATTGTTTGCGTGTGTCTGTGTGTGTTTAGCGAGTGTGTTTGTGTTTAAGCGTTTTTTGAGTGCGTTCGCGTTGATTTGCGTGTGTTGTGTGTGCTGGCTTGTGTGTGGGTGTGTTTTGTATGTGTTTTTGCGTTTATTTAGTGTGTTTTGCGTGTGTTAGCGTTGTTTTGCGAGTGTTTCGTATGTGGTTAGCGAGTGTCAGCGTTGTTTGTTTGTGTTTGTTGCGTGTGTTAGTGTTGTTTTGTATATGCTTAGCGTGTGTTTGCGTGTGTATTGGGTGTCATAGTTTTTGTTTGCGTGTGTTTTGTATGTGTTTTTTGCGTGTGTTTTGCGTGTGTTTGCGTGTATGTATAGTGTGTGCCAACTTGTGTTTGCGTGTGTTTCGTATGCGTTTTGCGTGTGTTTAGTTAGAATATGTTAGTGTGTTGCGTACTTGATTTATCAGAAGAATATGGTAAAATGTGATGTAGGGAGCAAACTGTAGTACTTAGGCTCCATAGGTATAGTGATTAATATTTTTTTCTCTTTCTCTCTCATGTATTATTTTGTCTGCAATGATATACAGCTAAACGAAAACTTGAATATGGGAGGAAAAATTGTGCTGTTTCGGGAATGCAAGGAAATTTTAATCTTTTCTTGGAGAGAAGGTGAAAATAAAACACGAGGAAATGAAAGATAAAGAAAGTAATTGTAAGAAAAGACTGAATTAGAAAAGTACAGAAATAGGATAAAAGGAAAAGAGGAAGAGGAAGAAAAATGAGAGAGAGAAAAATGGCAAAGTAAATATGGGAGATGAAAAAAAAGGGAGAAAGGTGGAATACGTGATGTAGACGTGTAGGTGTCTCGTTCTCAAGCGGTACTGTACTTTCTCTCTCTCTCTCTCTCTCTCTCTCTCTCTCTCTCTCTCTCTCTCTCTCTCTCTCTCTCTCTCTCTGCATTATTTTTTTTTTTTACAGTAATTGAAGCAGCTCAAGGAAAAAAAAAAAAAAACATTGCAAAAAAAGCCCGCTAATCACTACTCCTGTATAAAAGAGTAAAGAGGAGTGGTCGAAAGAGAGGTCAATTTATACACCAATATTATACAACATTCATTTCCCTCATACACACGAAGCTCACTTTTTTTTCTATTCGTCTATTTCATCACATCTTCCTTTTCCTCCTCTTACCATTTTTCATCCCTTTTCTCCCTCTCCTGATTCTTCTTCTTTATCTGTTTTATTCTATTTTATTCGTGGGTAAATTTCCTCACTCGTAGGTGTTTGCTGTCCTCCTCTCGCCCAAACTTTTCCCTGTGTCCTGCATTCCCTTCGTTTTCACTCCTAAATTCTTTCCTTATCTCTGCTGGCCCCTCTCTCTCTCTCTCTCTCTCTCTCTCTCTCTCTCTCTCTCTCTCTCTCTCTCTCTCTCTCTCTCTCTCTCTCTCTCTCTCTCTCTCTCTTATTAGTGACATTTTTAGGATTTTGTTGATTTTTCAGGAACAGTTTTCCAGTTTGTATCTTATCAAAACTTATTCTCTCTCTCTCTCTCTCTCTCTCTCTCTCTCTCTCTCTCTCTCTCTCTCTCTCTCTCTCTCTCTCTCGTACCCAATATGGTCCACTCTCCCTCTCAATCTCCCTTTTTCTCTCCTCCTGTCCCCCACCAATCAGTATCTCTCATTTCTTCCCCTCTCCAGAACTCTCTCTCTCTCTCTCTCTCTCTCTCTCTCTCTCTCTCTCTCTCTCTCTCTCTCTCTCTCTCTCTCTCTCTCTCTCTCTCTCTCTCTCTCTCTCCTCTTCTCATCATCATCATCATTTGTGGGTTTTCTTCTAAGACTCCAATGATTCCATGAGAGAGAGAGAGAGAATGCTCTGTACGTTGTGGAAATGTCAAGTGTCAGCGTTGTTTGGGTACGTGTGACATGAGTGTGTTTAGCGTGTGTTACCGTGTGTTTGAGTGTGTTGTTAGTGTTTCTGCATCTTGTGAGTGTTGGTGAGTGTAGCGTTGTTGTGCGTGTGTTTAGCGTGTGTTTAACGAGTGTTTTGCGTGTCTTTGAGTGTGTTTAGCGTGTGGTAGCCTGTGTTTGCGTGTGTTTGAGTTTTAGCGTCCTTTGAGTGTGTTTTCGAGTGTTACCGTGTGTTTAGCGTGTGTTTAACGAGTGTTTTGCGTGTCTCTGAGTGTGTTCAGCGTGTGGTAGCCTGTGTTTGCGTGGTGGTTGATGGGAATTATCAGGAAGCCATGTTTATGTCTCACGCCAGACGGACCAAAGGGATAATCTAATGAATTGCTCCAGGCATTAATCTTGTCATTTTACTCCCTCACTCTCCCTCCCTTCGCCCTCCCTCACCCTTACTCTCCCTCTCCATCCCTTCCCTCTCACTGGCTCTCCGGATCTCCCTCTCCCTTTCCCTCCTCCTCCTCCTCCTCCTCCTGGATAACCACTCCTCGGCGTTGGGTTCTCATAATTGGTTACTTGATCCCCTCATGACTCTCTCTCTCTCTCTCTCTCTCTCTCTCTCTCTCTCTCTCTCTCTCTCTCTCTCTCTCTCTCTCTCTCTCTCTCTCTCTCTCTCTCTCTCTCTCTCTCTCTCTCTCTCTCTCTCTCTCGTTCCTCCGCTAAACACCCTCGCCAAGAATTGATCATTTATTCACAGTGCTATTCATTCTGTTGTCACTCATTCATCAACTTTGCATCCTCACACACTTAAGCCCTCTCAATCCCCCTTTCCTCTTCCACTTCACTATCTACCCCTCTTCCTCCTCCTCCTCTTCATCATCGTTGTCGTCCTCTTCCTCCTCCTCTTCATCGTCATCTTCCGTGCTCTTCTCCTCTTCGCTTCATTTTTCTGCTTTTGCTCATGTTGTTGTTTTTTCTGCGTGGTGTTTCTGCTTTTCTCTCTCCTCCTTTTCTCTCTCTCTCCTCCTTTTCTCTCTCTCTCCTCCTCTTCATCATTATCTTCATTCTTTCTCTTTTCCGTTTCACTTTCCTGCTCCTGCTCTTGTTCCTGTACCTGCTTCTTTTACTGTTGTTGCCATTGTTTATGCTTTTCTCTCTCCTCTCCTCCTTCTCCTGCTATCTGTTTTTCCTCCTCTTACTCCTACTGTTGCTGTTGTTGCTTCTGCTAGTTCATCCTTCCTCCTTCAGCTCCTCCTCCTCCTCCTCTTTCTGCAGATGGTTGCAACTCCTTCCTAGTCAGCCAATAACGCCCCGGAATATTTATCAAACAATTTATCTCTATAATGAAACTGGTGGCGTGGATGAGAGGCGACGCGGCCCGTGATGTATGGGAGGGAAGGCGCTAAGTTAACCTCTACACATCCCTCTCTTCCACCTCCTCCCCCTCGCTCTCTCTCCCTTTCTCCTCTCGCATGCCTCTTTTCCTCTTCTCCCTGTTTCACATCCCTTCATTCCTTCTCTCCCTCTCTCGCATCCCTCCCCCCTTCTCCTCTTCCTTTCGCATCCTTCTCTTCTTCCTCTCCCTCCCTCTCTCCTCTCGTCCTCTCTCTCCTCTCGTATGCCTCTTTTCCTCTTCTTCCTGTTTCACATCCCTCTATTCCTTCTCTCCATCTCTCGCATCCCTCCCCCTTTCTCCTCTTCCTTTCGCATCCTTCTCTTTTTCCTCTCCCTCCCTTCCTCTCTCACGTATGCCTTCCTTCTCCTCTCTCTCTCCCGCTTCATGCTTCCTCTCTCTCTCTCTCTCTCCATCTCCTCCTCCTCCTCCTCCTCCTCCACTTGCCTCCTCCTCCCTGACTCTGCTCATTATAAACATATAAAAAAGTAACTCAAAGGTGTCAATGAAAATGGTCGTGATCCGCCAGCTTCCACACTACATAACTCATCCATGGAACCTTCCTGACGTGCATTTATCAGGGATCTCGACACACGACCCCCCTTTCCCCCCTCCCCGCCCCTGTACCAGGCCCCGACCACGCCCCCTTCCCCTGCGCACTCTTCTCTCTCTCCCCGTCATTCCTTCCCCTCTCCGTTCTCCTCCACTTTCTCTCTCTCTCTCTCTCTCTCTCTCTCTCTCTCTCTCTCTCTCTCTCTCTCTCTCTCTCTCTCTCTCTCTCTCTCTCTCTCTCTCTCTCTCTCTCTCTCTCTCTCTCTCTCTCTCTCTCTCTCTCTCTCTCTCTCTCTCTCTCTCTCTCTCTCTCTCTCTCTGGCTCTTTCCTTCCTTATTTTCCCGCTTGTCTGTTTTCTTTTCATCCTTCTCTTCCTTCCTTCCTTCCTTCCTGGTTTCCCTTTATATATTGTTTATGTTACACTCTCTCTCTCTCTCTCTCTCTCTCTCTCTCTCTCTCTCTCTCTCTCTCTCTCTCTCTCTCTCTCTCTCTCTCTCTCTCTCTCTCTCTCTCTCTCTCTCTCTCTCTCTCTCTCTCTCTCTCATTCGTGTTTTCATTTTTGCTTTCCTGTGGGCAGTTTTTTTTTTCTTCATTATTCTCTCATTTCCTTCATTCGCTCTTCCCTCTCTTCATCTTTGCCATTGTCTCTCCCCTTCTTCTTTACATACCTCGATTGTTATGCACGCTTCTCCCTCTCCTCCCCCTCCTTCTCCTCCTCCTCCAAATACGATCCCGCTTCCTTTCCTTTCCCGAGGCACTTTCCTTCCCCTTCTTCCTCTTTTATGGCACCTCTTTGCCCTTCCAGACTCTCCCTCCCTTCGAACAGGCGTGTATATCCTCCTTAGGGCACTCTTTCCTTCCTCCCACTTCTCTTTTTCCTTCCCTAGTGTTTATTTTTCTTTCAGTTCGTCTATGTATCCAGGTTTTCTTAGTTTATAGGGTTTGTACTACTTTCTCCTTCCTTCCTTCCTTCCTCTCTTGCTGTTATTCCTTGAAGTGTCTGTCGTTTCTTGAGTTTCCACGTGTGTTTAATTTTCCACCTCTCGATCCTTCTCACCTTCAATTTACACGTTTTCATATCGTCAATTTTCCACCTCTCGATCCTTCCCACCTTCATATTCACACGTTTTCAAATCGTCACCGTCATTAAATAATCGCCTAAGTCATTTTTCAGCGATTTCCAGGTTTTTGTCTACATCAAATTTTTTTTTACACGTGACGCCCGTTTTTGTATAGTTGCCTTCGTCATTCAGGGTTTGAGTGTTCTAGAATTGGCCCTTTCATTTCTGCCTAAATATTAAGTCAAATGAGATAATGACAGTTCTTTTCCTATTTCCTGTAAAGTAGAAAATATTGACTTAGGCGGTTTGCTTACGAAGGTGACGAAATGCTCCTTCCATCTCTTTTGTCCTGCTTTTTTTATATACCGCTGTTTCTTCATCCCCTTCTACACGCTCACCCTATCTCCAGCTTTTCACGCTCCCTACTCCCTCCTCCACCACCCTCTCTCTTCCCCTATCCACTCCTCCCATTCTACCCCCTTGCCCTCCCTCACTGTTCATCCTGCTCCTCCTCCATCCTCCTCGTCCTACTCCCTACTCCAACTCCCTTCCTCTCCCTATCTCCTCCCACCCGTCCCTCGCTCTTTCCCTTGCTTTCCTTGCTCATCCTCCTCTCTCGTTCTCTCCAAATCGACTCCCACATTATCCAACTACTCCCAACAGCCCTTCCTTGCTTGCCCTGTCATCTTCTCCCAACTCACCCTTCTCCCTACTCTCCCTTGCTCTCCCTCGTCTCTCCCACCCCGTTCGGCTCGGCGTGGGGGTAACCGCTGTAATGGGGCGTCAGCTCAGAATCGGACCCATTTATTCCTTATGATGGGTCAGGTTCTGTTGTGGCAGCAGGAACTCATCTAACTTTGGTAATAAGAATGACTGCGATAACAATGCTGATAAGGCGCCCGGAAGAACTGTAATAATGATTAAAAAAAGGCTTGTTCGTGGTTTTGAGTTGGGGTAAGAGGAGGAGGAGGAGGAGGAAGTGGGGGAGAGAGAGGAGAAGAGGAGGATAAGGAGGGAGGAGGAAGAGGAGTGACCTTCCCCAGCTGCCTTGTCTCTTTCTTGTTTCTCCTTTCTCCTCCACCTCCTCCTCCTCCTCCTCCTCCTCTTCCTCCTCCTCTTCTTCTTCTATGTAATGAATGGAAGTTAGAGGAAAAGGACTGTCTGTAGCAAGATCATATTCCCCTCTCCTCCTCCTCCTCCTCCTCCTCCTCCTCCTCCTCGTCGTCCTCCTCCTCCTCCTTCTCCTCCTCTTCTTCTATGTAACAAATGGAAGTTAGAGGGAAAGGACTGTCTGTAGCAAGATCATTAATACTAAAAAAAAAAAAAAAATATTATTCGTAAAACGCACAGAACCTCAGTCACGCGGTGCAAGGTAGACATGAAGAACAGAAGCGGCCGAATTATCATTATTATCATCGTTATCATATTTTCCTGTGTTTGCTATCATCCGCATCTTCGTAAATCCAAACATAACGGTGAAGAGTATTGATGGTGAGGCTAATCATGCCATGTAGTCGGTATATTAAGAGGATGAAAGAATGAAGAGCCGTGAATATTTAAGAAACTCAAAATATTAAAACTAAGGAAAAAGAAAAGAAAAGAAAAGAAAAGAAAAAGAGAATCGATGCTGTAAACTCTGTGCTTGACAAAGATTTGATGATACGTGTCCGTCCCTTCCCTTCTCTTCCCTTCCCTTCCCTTCTCCTCACTGCCATTCCCTTCCCTTCCCTTCCCTTCCCTTCCCTTCCCTTCCCTTTCCTTCTCCTCACTGCCATTCCCTTCCCTTACCTTTCCCTTCCCTTCCTGTGCATTCAATCTTTACCGTCCTTTCCTTCCTTCCTTTACCTTCCTTCCTTCCATTCCCTTCCGTTCCTTAATTTATTCCTTTCCGTCCATTCCTTCCATTCCTTCTCCTTCCCTTCCTATCCTTCCTTCCTTCCCTTCCCCTCCCTTGCCTTCCTTTTCCTTTCCTTTCCCTTCCCTACTCTTCCCTTCCCTTCCCTTCCCTTGCCTTCCCTGTCAATCCTTCCTTTATACCGTCCCTTCCCTTCCCATCCTTGCCCTTCCCTTAATTTATTCCTTTCTTCACATTCCTTCCGTTCCCTGTCCATTCCCTATCAATCCTTTCCTTTCCTTTCCTTCCTTCCATCCCTTGCCTTCCTTCCTTCCTATCCATCCTTCCTCTAGTCTATACCGTCCCTTCTCTTCCCTTCCTTCCCCTTCCTTAATTTATTCCCTTTCTTCCATTCCTTCCGTTCCATGTCCATTCCTGTCAGTCCTCCTTCCCTTCCATTCCTTCCTTGCCTTCCCATCCCAATAATTCCTGTCCATCCTTCTCCTATACCGTCCGCCATCCGCAGCGTCCGCACAACACAATCCCCTGTAACTGCGGTTCATATATGCGGACACAAAACCATTCCATCTGCTTACGCTTTATTTTTTTTTATCTGTTTCGTGTTTTATTTTAAGCTTCAGAGCAGAACAGTAAAGCAGGGAGCAAATATAAGGCGGTCGGCGGCGCAGTCCTCGATATCGTAGCATTATTTCATCACCAATCCCTCCCTCATGAACTCGTGATGGAGGGTGGGGAAGGATGGGAGGGGTGTAGGAGGTGGGAGGCAGCGACGGACATAAAATCGAGTCTTACGCAGAGGATGTGAAGGCCAATTTTCCTTGTTTTCGTAATCTCTTGTGGTGTGTGTGGGAGAAGGGGTGCTGTCTGTGTGTGTGTGTGTGTGTGTGTGTGTGTGTGTGTGTGTGTGTTTAATGGGTATTCACAGCTGGACCTGGCATACGTAGAGAGAGAGAGAGAGAGAGAGAGTATTTGTATGTATATATTCTAGAAAGCATATTTGTATGTAGTATATGTTTTAAATATATTTGTATCTAAAGTTAAAATCACACTCTTTCTCATTTGTTGACACCTAATAATGATGTATGCGTGTGATTTTTGCATTATCATTATTATTATTATTATTATTATTATTATTATTATTATTATTATTATTATTATTATTATTATTATTATTTTTACTATCATTTTCATCCTCCTCCTCCTCATTGCTGTCATTCTCTTCAACAAAATCATATCACATAACTTACAATTTTATTACCATATGACAGGAAGAACATTACAAGGTTATTCAACACACACACACACACACACACACACACACACACACACACACACACACACACACACACACACAAACAGCTGTTGGCGGTCTTAATTTCACGCGTGTAACTTGTATACTTTCTTTGATTGCGACAGAAGAGAGAGAGAGAGAGAGAGAGAGAGAGAAAGGGAGCTGAAATGACCAATGCCCCTCCTTCTCCTCCTTCTCCCTGACAGTCCCATTCACCCTCTCCCTTCCCCATACCCCCCCTGCCACCCCCCCCCCTCGGCCACTCTAGACACAACACAGACGCCCCAGAGAATGGGTGGAATGCTGTTGCTTGTCCTCTCCTCCTCTCTCTTCCCTTATTCCCTCATTCCGCCTTCTGAGAGAGAGAGAGAGAGAGAGAGAGAGAGAAACAGGAGGGAGGGAAGGTTACGTGGGGTGCGTCTGCCATAGCTGTCAATCCGTTAGTCTGTTAGTCGTCAGCGTGTGGCCACAAGGTTCCGTGTGTGTGTGTGTGTGTGTGTGTGTGTGTGTGTGTGTGTGTGTGTGTGTGTGTGTGTGTGTGTTGCTCCTTTGTTCTCGCTGCTTCTGTTTAAATAATATGATTCGTGTTTGATGGCAACGAATTATTGGCTTGCTATAACACACACACACACACACACACACACACACCCACACACACACACACACGCCTTTCAATTTCTTCATTTCTGTCCTTTCTTTCGGCCACCTCTTTTGATTCTTTTTTGTAGGAGCAGCGAGTAGCGGGCTTTTTTTTTATTTATTATTGCTTCCTTTTTTTGTGCCCTTGAGCTGTCTCTTATGTTAAAAAAAAAAACTCTGCAAAACCTCACATAGCTTATTCTTCTCCCTTTTCTCTCTCACACTCTTTCAAGGCGTTGCCCTCTATGTAGATAAGAAACCAAACTCTCGCATCATAGTCGATTCAGAACCTATGAATTAACGATAACTCGATTATCTCAAGGTATAAGAAAGAGATCACACCAGGCACGAGTTCTTAACCTTTTCCATCTTCTCTACAATGAATAGCGGAGAGAAGCCTCGTCTCTTCATCCAACGAAAGTGCTTGTGAAAAATCGTCTGTATTATGCATTCTCTTTATGAATGAACTAGGAAAAAGGTGTCCCAATTGATTTGTCTTGCAAGCTTAAGAAGAGGTAGAGAGGGAAGGAGTATAAGAAAGGGAGGGTGAGAGGGAGAGAGAGACGGAAGATGGTGGAAGAGAAATGACGAGAGAGAGAAAGGGATATAAAACGTGTATTAGGATGTATAGGAAGAGAAGTTAAAAAATTGTGATAGCGAGGGAAGGAGGAAGGAAGGGAAGGTGAGAGAGAGAGAAAGAGAAATGACGAGAGAGAGAGCGAGAGAGGGAGAAAAAGCTTGTATTTGGATGTTTAGGAAGAGAAGATTCAGAAGATGACGACATATTTAGAGAGAAAGAGGTGAATTAAAGAAGAAGTGGTAGAAAAGGATGGCGACTTTGGATTTAGAGTTGCGAGGAGAGGTTAAAGAAAGAGAAGAAGAGAAATAAAACAGAGAAAGAGAAGGGAGTGATGAGGAAGAATATCAGGATAGAAAGGAAGGCAAGAAATGATGTGCATTGGGTTGTGTGTGGAGTTGTTGAGTGGAAGAGTGTGGAGGAAAGCTGAGTGGATAGATAGAAGGAATGGAGGGTGGTTGTTAGGTGCCTGTGTGTGTGTGTGAGAGAGAGAGAGAGAGCGCGTTCCCCCCGCCATGGTCATCTTTATTTTTCTTTTTTAACTTCGTACGGGTTACTAAACTGTTTCATGACATATCACCGCCACGTAAGTCACTCTTTACTCATTATTACAAAGACTAGACTCACAAAACTTGCTTAGTGTTGTTCTTTTACTGCAATACGTGAATTTCTACATATTCTGCCATTCCGTTTTAACCTCCCTTCGAAAATAAAATTAAAACCAGTGTATGAAGAACATTTTCGTTGTTGTACCTGAACCACGCAACGAAAAGAAGACGATAAATAATGTACGAGGCTTCCAGAAACAAAGATACGTAATCAATGTTTTCAGACTTTATCCTTAACTTCCGCATCAAACTTTGGGAGCACTATAAAAATTCCATAACCTGGTCCGGGAGGTAGGAGAGGAAAAATAAACGAGAGAGAGAGAGAGAGAGAGAGAGAGAGAGAGAGAGAGAGAGAGAGAACAGACAGACAGACAGACAGACAGACAGAGAAACAGACAGACACCAATCAAACAGACATTTAAACACAGAGACAGACAAAGAGAGGCATGCCAGCAGATAGACTTACATACATACATACATACATAAGAACATAAGAACATAAGAACATAGGAGTCTGCAAGAGGCCGGTAGACCTGTACGAGGCAGCTCCTCTGAACCTAAGCTCCCGTGTAGCTCCCGTGTATCTAACCCCACCTAATATCGCTGTCCATGAATTTATCTAATCTATTTTTGAATGTGACAATTGTATTGGCACTCACCACATGACTGCTAAGCCTATTCCACTCATCCACCACCCTGTTTGTAAACCAATTTTTGCCTATGTCCCTGTTGAATCTGAATTTATCCAGTTTAAACCCATTACTTCGTGTCCTACCCGGTTCTCTTACCAACAAATCCTTATGAATATCTCCCTTATTAAAGCCCTTCATCCATTTATAAACCTCGATCATGTCTCCACGCACCCTTCGCCTTTCTAGAGAATGCAAGATTAACTGTTTGAGTCTTTCCTCGTATGGCAAGTTTCTCAACCCCTGAATCATCTTAGTCATCCTCCTCTGCACCGATTCTAACATTTTGATATCCATTCTATAGTAAGGTGACCGAAACTGAACCGCATAGCCAAGATGATATACATACATAGACAGACAGACAGACAGACAGACAGACAGATAACAAAACAAACATGTATTTTCTGAACTTTGAAATCTTCTTCTCATAAATTTAACAGACAATAGACAGACAGTTAGACCGGCATAATAGCAAACCACGGATGCAGAGAGGTTATACAGACAGACAGACAGACAGACAGACAGATAACAAAACAAACATGTATTTTCTGAGCTTTGGAATCTTCTTCTCATGAATTTAACAAACAATAGACAGACAGTTAGACCGGCATAATAGCAAACCACGGATGCAGAGAGAAGGTTATACAGACAGATAGACAGACAGACGTGGACGAGGAGATGGACTCACAAACAAGTCTAGAGATAATTTAACTTGAGAATACAGAAGAGCAACAACAGGCATCTCACCGCCCGAAATTGACCGCTCTTCTGGACTCTCCTTCTCTCTTTTCATTTATTTTGTTTGGAGCAGCGACTAGAAGGCTTTTATTTTATTTCTGTTTTGGTTAGTTTGCCCTTGAGCTGCCTCCCTTACTGTAAAAAAAAAAAGATAACAGAACAAATAGCAACAGAAAACGAGGGATAACAAAAGTAACAGCATATAACAACAGTAAGTAACAACGGATCACGATGAGACGAGGAAGATTGTGTAAGATTGTTCTGCCGGGAGTTCGTTATAGTGTGTTCGGTAATAATGATGATGGTGGTGGTGATGATTGTGATGACGAAGCTGGCGATCCGTTTTTTCCTTATTTTTACGTCAGATGGTGTAATAAGGTCTTGGTTACATCATTAGCTTTTTTGTACGATGGAAGAGAGGTGGAGAAATTTGGAGTGTGGGAAGAGAGAATTATGTGAAGGAGGGAGGAGGAGGAGAGACTGGGAAGGAGGAGGAGGAGGCGAAGGAGGAGGAAGGCTATGGGAAGAGAAAACAATATGACAAAATAATATCTCTACTTCGCCTTCCTGAGAACTGAGTGACCTTAAGTATGTAATAATAAGAGAGAAAAGACAAGGAAAAAAAAAAACACTCGGATAAAACAGAGTGGCAGACAGGTAGGAAGACGGACAACAGCAAACACACACACACACACACACACACAGACACACACACACAAACAAACAAACACAGACATTAACATCAACCTCCAATACCCAAACACACACATACACAGACATCCACATTCTTCCCCTCCTTCCCTCCCCGCCACCACCACCACAATCACCACCAGCACCACCAATCCCCCTCCCCAACACACACACACACACACACACACACACACATAATCCCCACCAACACCACACAATCCTAACGGCGGCTTCGTTTCGTGGTCTTGAGTGCGGTTGGAGTGAGGCTTCTGGGCCAGGGACTCATCTGTCAGTCAGCTAATAGGTCTGTCCCTCCCGGCCGGGATAAACCGGGAAGCTGACCACCGCCACTTGCAAAACCCGCCGCCGCCGCCGCAGATTCCTTTTCTCTTCCCTCGTATCCGGCGGAGAACGTCTCTTTGAAGTATGAGCTGGACTCCGTGGGTGTCTCTTTCTCTCTCTATCTCTTTCGCTCTCTGTCGCTCGCTCGCTCAGTCTCTCCTCCTCCCTTCGTTCTCTTTGTCTGTCTTGTATTTAGATTCCACTCTTTGTACGGTTTTGTTGATTTCCTTCGTGTGTAGTTTGACATCGAGTGCTTGAAGGCTTTATTTGTATCGTCATTTTTTTTTTCTTCTTGTGATACAAAGTCTTTGGTTGCATTGCGTGTGCCGAGGTTGTAGCTAAAACGTTTTTATTTAATATGATTCAAGATATATATAGGTTTGTGTTTCGTTGATTATATATAGATGATGTTGTCGAACTATATTGGAAAATGCATACATGTATACACAACTATTCTTGCGTTTTATTATCTCTATTTTAACCTGAAGAGGACACTAAACTTATCACCTTGCATCACGGGTCAAGTTGGATGTATGTATGTGTATATTATATGTCCTTTTCTTGTGACTGTTTGCTCTGAAAATAAGGGAAAGAGAGAAAAGGTAGAAAAAAGGTGTTAGATGCAGGCAGAGATTAAAAGAGCAAGTATACGGGCCGAGTTAGATGGATGGCTGTGTATGATTCGTCCCTTTTTTTCAGACTGCTTTAAAGATAAGGGAAAAAAAAGATAAGGTAGGAAAGTGATGTTGCACGCAGACAGACGTTAAAAAGGAAGCAAAACAGGGCATGGTGCATCTCTACACCTCCTGGGACCCGTGTATTGCCCCTTTTTCAATCATACTTACTTAGCGAGCGACGGGGACGGAAAAGCAAACCAAAAGAAAGGGGAGGGAGCCAAGTTAGCAGATGTGTACGGGTCATCCCAACACCACCCCAATACACCTCCGCCCCAATACACTTCCACCTCACTTCCCCCTCAGGACACGTACAGCGGTTGTTCTTGACCCCGGAAGAGAACTGCGTGATTGGGTCGGAAAATACCTTGCAACAGGGACAAGACTCGTATGTAACATGTTAGCAGCGAACAGCGACAGTGACCTGGGTTGTGACACGTAGCGTACACGACCGGGTTGGTTAATGTCTGATGGGAGAGAGAGAGAGAGAGAGAGAGAGATAAGGGGATAGGGGAAGGAAGATGAACAGGGAAAGGGAAACGGGAAGGGAATTGATAGATAGATAAATAGACAAATACACATATAGATAGATAGATAAATAGATAGATAGAGTGAGTAGAAAAAGGTATAATAGATAAAAAAAAATTATAACATGCAAAATGAGAGAGAGAGAGAGAGAGAGCTCAACCTTCCGGAATCTCGTGAGGCTTATGCAATATTCTGCGTGATACTTTTTTTTTTCTCTCCATCCCTCCCTCCCTCCCTCCCTCTCTCTCATGACTCATCCAAACTATTACGTAACCAATTGTTTCTCTTCTGTTTATACGATCGTTTGGTGTTCTCTTTTATCTCTTTGTTCATGATTCTCCTTCTTCCTCTTTTAAGCAGACATTGTGTAAAAAATCATATATTGTGTTTTCGTTGCCATCATAAGGTTTGTTGAGTACTATTTCCTTACCCATTATTAATTTCATATTTGGGGCCCTTCACTGTTTCATAATTTGTTAAAGGAAGTTTCGTTGCTGTACTTTGACCGACATCGTTTAAAATTCCTATATATAGTTTTTTCTTACCATCATAAAGTTTGTCGAGTATATATAATTTCTTTACTCAAATCAATTGCACTTTTGGACCCTTCACTGTTTCATAAAATTTTGTTGAAGGAAGTTGCGTTTCTGTACTTTCACCAAAATCGTTTAAAATTCATTTATATCATCTTTCCATTGCCTCTTAAACTGTGTCGAATATTTTTTCTTACCCAGTGTTAATCTCATATTGGACTCTTCACCCTTTTATAATTTATTCAAAAAGGAAGTTTTTTTGTGGCTGTACTTTCACCGATATCCTTTTCTCTTTTTTTCTGTTTTTGTTTTTACTAAGTCAGAGAATACAAAAGTTTGCCTACTCGCGTAATGGACTGTCTCTCTTAATTTTACTTTCTGTTTACTTATTTCTCTGAGGCAGGAGGAGGAGTCGTCATCGTGTGGTGGTGGTGGTGAGGCGGTGTGTGTGTGTGTGTGTGGATGAAAATAAAAGAAAGCTTCCTGATCCCCCGCCACCAACCAGCTCGAGATTTTCCTTAGATTCGTTTTATGCTTTGTCGGTTTGCATAAGGAACTGTTGACAACTATGAATGGCCTATGAATCTTAAGGGACAGCGATGACGTGTGGGGCGAAAAGGGAAGCGGTTTGGGGTGCTGGAGGGGAAGGGGAGCGTAGAGGGAGCAAGTGAAGGGTCTGTGATGAGGTAGAGTACGTTGAGGAGGAGAGAGAGAAGGGAATAGAGTGAACCGTAGGGGGTGGGGAGGAGACGAGAGGGGAGGCGGAGGAGTTTTGACAGGCTACATAAAAAAATATAATATGGTAGGAGAAAGAGAGGGGAAAGGTTTGGGGATGAGGATGAGTAGTCTGGGGAGAGAGAGAGAGAAGAATAAAGTGAAGCGTTAGGGTAGGGATAAAAGTGGGAAGTCAGAGGCGTTTTGATACTCTAGACATAATACGTTAAAAGGAGGAAAAAGAGGGGAAAGGTTGTGGGATGAGGTAGTACACTTTTGGAGGAGTTGTAGACGGGTTGTAACGAGGTCGAGTATTTTTCGCTGAAGGAAAAAAAGAGAAATTAGATTTATGATTAGGTGGAATACTTTTAGGGAAATGAAACAGTTAGAAAGAGGTTATATGATTAAGTAGAGTAGTTTTAGGGAAGGGAAAAAGGGAGAGAGAAGTTATATAATGAAGTAGAGTACTTTTAGGGAAAGGAAAAGGGGAGGAGGGGGTTATATAATGAAGTAAAGTACTTTTTGGGGAGTCTAGAAAGAAGGAAGGGTTGTAACGACGTGAAATATGGGAGGAAGGAAATATGAGGTGCAAGGGGGGGGGGGGGGGTATCAGGAGGAAAGGGAAGGGAAACGTAGAGAAGGGAAGGAAATCTAGAGGCAGAAGGGGAGTAGACAGAGGAAGATAGAAATACAAGTTCTTTTCCTTCCGATACTAACCACAAAAAAACTACGATATACGCTGCACAAAATAGACATTTAAAACAAAGAACATAAAATACACTGACATTCGAAGCGTGGGAGTGACAGAGAATCAAATATGACATCAGAGGGTCCAACTAATCCCATGAAACCGCTTGGAACATAAGTAAACACGTAAACACACAAATACACACACAAACGCACACACTTATATATCACGCGTGTTCTCGGCGCCGCGTTCAAGCAGTTTAGCGGAACAACAACAACAATAAGGTCGACTCGTCCCCGCGAGAGCAAGTCAATAATAGCGAGGCTGCGAGGAGTCGGCTTTTGAGTGTCACAGAATCTGCATCTCCAGTATCGTCCTGCGTCTCGGGGGCACAAGACGATTAGGCGTCCTCTCCCCGCCGTCCCGAGGGTCCACTGAGCTTAGAAGAGAATCCCCGTTTTTGTTGGACTCAAATATTTTACCCACGCGTTGAAAAGCTTCCTGAGACATTACTGAGCTTCAGAAACGCGTCTATGCTTGCCAGAGATGCTTGATAATAAGGCATCAGCGGGGTGAGGTAGGAAAGAGGGGGTAGCGGGACGTCAGCCGACAGAAACGCGTCAAAAGTATACAATTTCCCGCTAAACATGGCGAGATAACTAGCTGACGAGGGAGGGAAGCGTGAAGGATAAAACATTTCGAGCAAGTGACGCTTCTCAAGGCTGCTTGGGAGGCGGCGAGGCGTGGTAATGGCAAGGCGAGGAGAGGAGAGGAGAGGAGAGGAGGAGGAGAGGAGAAGAAAGGCGAGGAGAAGAGGAGAAAACACGGAACACGACACAGACCGTCACAGAACGTCAACAAGAGGCGGGATGAAGGATGACAGGACGGAGAGAGAGAGAGCTATTGTTGTCACGTGTCAGGTAATTTCAAAAGGAACTTCATGGAGATATTTTTGGCGTCATTTGTTACGTGGCTTCATTTTACCTCATTCTCATTTATATATTTTTTTCCCTGTCTGTCCTTTTTTTGTCTTTTTTTGGTTAATATTCGTAAAAGGCTTAAGGTTCTTCCTCCCTCCATTCGTCGGCATCAATTTCTCGTGCGCAGTTATCGTAAAGAGAGAGAAAAAAATAGGGTGATAGGAGAATTTAATTAAAAATCCATTTTACCACCACAAATTTAATAACTTTTGGTGAGACATTAATCATATAAGTTGAAGAGGACTGTAAAACTTTATAATGACCGCCCGCTTTTTCGATTTCTGTTCTTTGTTTTCTTTCTTTCGCCTTCTCTCTCTCTCTCTCTCTCTCTCTCTCTCTCTCTCTCTCTCTCTCTCTCTCTCTCTCTCTCTCTCTCTGTTTTTTTTCTTTTTTATTTAGGTAATTTTTTTCGTATTTCCTTCTTGCCGTGTATCTAATTCATTTTTGGTGTTCATTTTCCTTTTAATTCGCCATATTTTTCCTCTCTTCTTTGTTCAAAATCAATATATTCGATGCCATTTTCGTATTGGTCTTTTGTTTCTTCATTTGGATTTGTTTTTCGTATTTCCTTCTTGTCGTATATTTAATTCATTTTTAGTTTGCTAGTTTTACCATTTACTTTTTCTACACTAGTACTATTTCACTTTTATTCTCTGTTTGAAAGCAATATCTTCGAAGTCAAGGCAAGATCATCTGTTTTCACTGTATCAATTTTTAACGCGCATAATCTTTTAATCTCTGCAAGAAAAAAAAAATATATCTCCAGATTAAAGTGTTTGAGCTCAAGGCGACAGCGACTTTGAACTCTTAAGCTTTTTATTAATTTTCGCTTCTCAGTATTTTAACACATTCAGTATTTTTCGCATTTTAATACAAGCAGAGCGCGTAACAACAATTCTCCTCCCTGTTTTGTATCTCGCGAAAGACCTTGGAGTCAATCTTATTCCCTCGTATTCGCCGTTGGAGATTGGCAGTTGCTTTAGTTATTTTTTTCCCCCACTTTCATCCGGGAAGATTGGAAAGCAGGTTTTCCCATCACACTTGTGGTTCGCGAGCGATGCATAAATTCATATTCCCGGCGAGTCACCTTTCCCTGTCAGCGATCCGGTTGTTTTCATCAGTTTTAATACATCTCAGATTTTTCTTCTTTCCTCCGCCAAAGTAGCCTTCATCGTCTGTATCACGCCGCCACCTCCCGGGACATGTTGAAATTGCCTGCCTTGTGCCCCGGGCGTGTAGGTGTCACTGCGGTGTTTGGGCATCCTGGAGGCTCGTCATCCGCCGCCTCCACTCCTGCAGAAAAGGTTTTGCGTCCTTTCTCGTCCTTACCGGCTGAGCAGTGTCGCGGCGAACCTTAGGAAAATATATTAGGGATTAATGCAAAATCTTTTAAGCCTTTTTGGAAAAAGGAATTCCTTTGACGGATACAGACATTCCTGAAATATTAATCTTTTGTGCGCGACGACACTACAAGATTAAACTCTCCTGGAAGCCTCACGGCGCGTAAAACCTTCACCTCCCTCCCTCCTTCTGCCTTGGTCTTACCCCCTCCCTCCCTCCCTCCCTCGCTCCTTCCCTGGCGTGCCAAGAGCAGGTCGCGGCTCCCAAACACCCTCCTCGTGGGAATGGTCGGTATGTTGCTGAGAGTTAGTCAGGCAGCTGCCCTACCTCAGTCCTTGATTAATCAAGACCTAGTTGGTGGAGAGTTGCTGCTGCTGTCACTGCTACTGGTGCTGCTGGATATCTGCTGCAGCAAGACCCCCAAACCACTGCTTAAAGAGGAGGCTCGTATTTCATGTGAGAGAGAAAGAGCGTCTCGAGTCCTTGAGACACGTCCCGCACAACTCTCTTGATTGTCAGAGGCGACACTTCGCTCACGAGTTTTCGGTCTTATTACAAGTCATCTGCCGAGGAAATTGCGATCTTGACAATGAATCCTGAGCGTGATGCGTTTCCTGAGCTGCCTCCTGGCCCCCTGCCCCCGCCCCGCTGCCCGTGTTCCTCTGCCCCTAGCCCTTCTGCCCCCGCCCCGCTGCTCCCGCCCGCATTAAACCCCGCTCCAAGGGAAGGAAGATGCACGGGGAGAGAGAGAGGAGCGGGTTGTCCAAGGGCAGAGTTGTAATAACGCGAGTCGTCAGGCCTTTGATCTGTCCCTCCTGCAGCTCGAAGTGACAACACTGGACCACACTTTACGGGGTGGCCGGAGAGTATGTTTGCGGGGGTAGGAGAGGCAGGGGACGGCGGGGTGGCTGAAGCGTGTGGGGAATCTTGTCACTGTAACATTAAACATTTTGTCAGGTAAAGACCCACAAGAAAGTCAAGTTGTAACAAAAAAGTCATTTAATTAACTGCGTCATGCATTCCGTTTTTTTTTTTTTGTTGTTGTTTTTTTCGATTATCTTTCTCTCAAGGAATCAAAAGTGTATTTTTAGTTTTTAAATAATTATTAGAGAATGTACAACCGCCACGTACACACTGAAAATTACCTATAAATTCCACTGGTTAGCCCTACCTTGATTTTGCTGCACAATTTTGGCTCTTGTTTTACAGTACGAATATTAACTTCTGAATCCGTGCACAAAGGAAGAGAAATATCATCTAAGTCGATAAAGTGTGGGTACAAATATGATGAATTCAGACTGACCCTCCCCTTAATCTCCTCCTGATCAATCAATTCGCGGTGAGTGAGATGCTCGTCGTTTGTAGCGCTGCGCCTGATTGATGGTCGGGATACACTCTCGGTCCAGCCAGCATTAACCTTGACCTTAGCGCACACCAGGGCAGGGAAGGGGCCGTTCGCAGTGTGTACTCTTACTTGTGTACTCGCAGTCGTGTTAATAGAAGAGTTTGGTGATATTTAGAGGAAGAAATGCTGCTCTGTACTCTGCGTGTGCTCAAGTGTTTTCATAATGTTCTTTATATCCGATAAATAACTTAGTGTTGTTCATTAACTTATAACGAAACGAAAAGGGATAAGAAAACAATATATTCGGTCTCAGTTTATCCATATACTTTTTTAGGTGATTTTATTAGATAGAAGCAGTACCACCCTATGTAGTAGTAGTAGTAGTAGCAGTAGTAGTACTAGTAGTAATAGTAGTAAACGCAGTATCAGTATTAGTATTATTAGCAGTAGGAGGAAAACGAAGAGAAGGAGGAGGAGGAGGAGGAGGAGGAGGTGATGAAGTGAGGGAGCGCTGAAGTGTCAGAAACGCGTCTGGTCTGGGCGGCACGCAGCGTGGCGGCGGCTGCGGCGGCGGCGGCTGCGGCGGCGGCGGCGACGAGACCTTAATCAGTGTTAATTCTGAGTGCCTCGAGTGTGCCGGAGTGACGCCGAAGCACGCCAGGTATGTGCTGCTCCACACCCCCTTCCTGCACCCCTCCACCCCCTTCCACCCCTTCACCCCTTCCTTCACTCCTCCTCCACCCCACTGCTACTCAATACTCCTCCACCTCTCAACCCGTCTTCCCCTTCTTCCCTCCACCCTTCCGTCGATCTCTCCACCCCTTCCTTCATTCCTCCATTACTCACCCTTCCACTCATTCCTCCACCCTTTCAACCTACTACTTACCATCCCTCCATGCCTTCCTCTACTTCTCCACCCCTACCTCCACCTCTTCACACCTCCACCCTTCCATCCATTCCTCGACATCTCTTCCACATATTTCTCCACCCCTCCGCTCCTCTACTCCACACCCTACCATTCTCCTCACAAGTCTTATTCTTTATATTCATTTCTCGCCTCGTTTTCCCTTTTTTTTCAACTTGTTTCTGTTTTTTTTATCATTCTTTCGTCTTTGAACACTCATGCCCTCTTATCCTTCTTTGATACTCTTGTCTTTCTTACTCTCTCTCACTCTTTACATCCCCCTCTCCCTCCTTCCCTCCCGTGCCTTTGCCTCCCTTCCTCCCTCCCTCCAGCGACGTCCTATTCTCTACTTCCATGAACTTTCGTCATTCACCTTCTCCCCCCCTCCCTCACCCTCTCTCTCTCTCTCTCCCTCCTCCTCTCTCTCACACTTCCTCTCTCCTCTATTCACTCCTCGTCTATTCATCTGCTTGTATCCTTCTCCTCCTCTTCCTCCTCCTCCTCCTCCTCTTCCTCCTCTTAATCCCTCCGTCCCCAGTGCCAACCTCACATCCTCTTCCTCTTCCTCCTCCTTCTCGTCTTCATCTCCTTCCACAGACCACAATCACTCCTCTCCCGTCCTCTACCTCCTCTTCTTCCTCCTCCTTATCACTCCATTCTCAGTGTCAACCTCACATCCTCCTCCTCTTCTTCCTCTCCCTCTTCATCTCCTTCTCCGATCACTCTTCTCCCTTCTTCTTTTTCTTTATTTGACCTGTTCCGCTTTGTATCGCTTCTTAGGTACTCCTTGATTCTTCTTCACTAATAGATACTTCACTATGCACTGAGCTTTTTTTTGGGGGTACACTTAACTTTCGCAGTCTTTTTCTTTTCTATTTTGTTTTGCTTTGTTTTCTTTACCTTTAGTCTACTTTACTCCTTTTTCTTGTCCTCCATGCCTAACCTTCACTCCTCCCTCTCTCTCTCCCTCCCTAGTGTTTCTCCTCCCCCACGCCGCTCTCCCTGTCGCCCTTTCTCCCTCCCGCCCTGATAAATAGGTGTCATTCCTCTCGCATAGGTAGGCACGTGTCCACAGGTAGATATTTTCAGCCCTAGGTATTTTCAGTGTCCGGGAAGTGGTGTTGGATTTTTTTTTATATATTTTTTTAGTGTGTTTAAAGGAAATGAAAATGTTTGGGAATGTGTAAGATTGAAGGAAAAAAATTATGCAAGTGATTTTTTTTTGTATATAAGGAAATGGAATTGTTTAAGAATGTGGAGGACTATGGAAAAACAATGATATACGTGATTTTTTTTCGTGTATAAGGAAATGGAATTGTTTATGAATGTGGAGTATTGTGGGAAAAAAAATATGCACTTGATTTTTTTTAGTATATAAGGAAATGGAATTGTTTAAAAATGTGGAGGATTGTTGGAAAAAAAAATAATATACGTGAATTTTTTCGTGTATAAGGAAATGGAAATGTTTTAAGAACGTGGAGGACCGCGGGAAAACTTGATATACGTAAGTGAGATAGAGATCGATGAGGAGATAGGTTTTTTTTTTTGTGTGTGTGTGTATGGGTTCGTATGGAGTGTGTGTTTGTATGTGTGTCTGTATGTGTGTAAGATTCACGAAAAATTTTATGTGCGTGAAATAGAGGA